>NC_138513.1:27044869-27536968 GCF_964252035.2 Podarcis erhardii
TAGCTGGGATCGACAACTCGCAATGCAAAATATTGTTACATGCCACCCACAATCTCTACCGATCAGTGACAAGATTTCAGAGGGGTTCCAAGCACTTGCCCAGGGTTTTGTTTCCTCTTGGACCATTAGGCACTGTGGTGACTGTAGTGTCTTTACGAAAAATGGTTTATTTACGCATATTTACAGCCTGCGTCTAGATGGAGAAAGTTCCCAGATCCACATCACAAGAGAGTCCGTTGTTGCTCTCCTCAGAGCAGGAAACTCAGATCTACAAGCAGAGGGATCAGCCATGCTGCCTGGCCTGTGATTTGTCATGGCTTGTTCTTCTCAGCCCCGCATGGCTTCCTCCCACTTCCTCCCCCTGCTTCCCAGAACAACTTGCCACCCATGATGCCTCCCCTTCCACTCACTGTAACCCTGCCAACCTTCTTTCACAGAGTCAGAGGATATTTCCAGACCTGCTTCTCCCCAACTTCTTATGCCTTTTGCAAAATGACCACCTTTCTCCCACAGTCTACATAATCCAACACTGTAGCCCTGGCAAACCCTGTTTCACACATTCAAAGGATTTTTCTTTGATGAGCCATTCAGCCATTGTCCCTTGTTAATGACCCACACTTTTATGCATTCAGTACAGTTTTAATGGAACATTGATTAAATTGTGCTTTCAGTAAATCCCATAACAGATAGATAGCTAGTAGATAGATGGTAGATAGATAGATAGATAGATAGATAGATAGATAGATAGATAGATGATAGATAATTTTCTGTGAAATAATGTAATAACTTTGGTGACAGTGATAATGTTTGGCATACTAAAGTCAACTGTTTCGCCAGTAATGATTCAGATCCCAGTTCAACCGCAAGGCCATGAGCTACAGGCCTCCTTAGTGAATAGCTGTGAATGCAGCCCCAGAACTTTGGGGCTCTACCCTTGGGCTGTCAATGGCTGCTGTGTGTGGAATGGGGATGATAAGCACTTGTGATGCCCTTCAGCACATTGCTTAAGCAAAGGCCTCTGAGCTGCCGCTACCACTGGTATTGGTGGTGTGGTCTAAACCACTGAGCCTCTTGGGCTTGCCGATCGGCAGGTCAGCAGTTCAATTCCATGCAATGGGGTGAGCTCCCATTGCTCTGTCCCAGCTCTCCCAACCTAGCAGTTTGAAAGCATACCAATGCAAGTAGATAAATAGGTACCACTGTGGCAGGAAGGTAAATGACATTTCTGTGCGCTCTGGCATTCATCATGGTGTCCCATTGCACTAGAAGCGGTTTAGTCATGCTGGCCACATGACCTTGAAAGCTGTCTGTGGACAAATGCTGGCACCCTCGGCCTGAAAGCGAGATGAGCACAGCATGCCATAATCTCCTTTGGCTGGACTTAACTTTTCCAGGGGTCCTTGACATTCAGAAGATATCTTAAGGCAGCCCTGTACAGGGAAGTTTTTAATGTGTGACATTTTAGTGTATTTTTGGTCTCTGTGGAAGCTGCCCAGAGTGGCTGGGGAAACCCAGCCAGATGGACGGGGTACAAATAAATTATTATTATTATTATTATTATTATTATTATTATTATTATTATTACCTTTTGCCTTTATCTATTGCCATGCATGATAAGCTGCAAAACTGAAACCTTCCTTTCTTCCTAGGGGCATCTGTGGTTTCAGTTCACTATGTGCAGGATGCAACAGCAGTGGATGTTCAACCACCAGCTTGCCTTTTGGTTCAAGTTATTAAAGAAGAAAATAATAATAATAATAATAATAATAATAATAATAATAATAATAATAATGTGTGGCTTCCAACAAAAGATTAAAATACAATAATTTATCAAATATTTAAAACTTCCCTAAACAGGGCTGCCTTCAGATGTCTTCTAAAAGTCAGATAGTTGTTTTATTTTTTTTGACATCTGATGGGAGGGCATTCCACAGGGCAGGCGCCACTACCGAATGGTACAGGCATTGTTGTGTTTCCTCCCTTCTGTGCTACCAGGGCTCATGGGCACCAGTTGCCAGTGACTGCAGGCCTAGACGCTCTTAAATGTCCCGCTAAGTGGCAGATTACAGGAAAGCATGAAAGTCCTGGAACATCAAGTCCAAAGGGTGCATCTTAACTCAGAGTTAATTAAAGCCGGAGCAAGATGATTGAAGAGTGTATCTTCCTAAATTGCGGATTAAACTTTTAATATACCACGCTAATTGTGTTTAAATTTGCTACTTTGTTTCCAATTATTTAAGTGTTTTGAAATCACTGCAAGAGCGCCTTAGAAAAATATGTACTCAAGAGCAAATCCGTCCGGGAAAATCTGGCACAGTTGTATGGTGTTTCTTCTTCTTCTTCTAAATAAGTGCTTGCCAAACCTGTTCTTTGATCCAGCAAAACAGTCATAATTTAAAACAAGGCCTAGAGGCCTTCAAGGAATCAGGGAGGGATTTCATTCCTCTCTCCTTCCTCTCTTCCCCAAGGGGACCACTTCACCTTGCTCAGGTTGTAATCTACAAAGCGCAGCTCCCACACAAGCTGAATGGAAATAAATGGGTTGGTTGGGGGGGGGGACACACATACACACACAGTGTGCCTTGTGTGGAATGCAACACCTTTTGGGAACTGCATTCTTTAACCAGATGCATATTTGCAGATTCTGCCATGCAGAGTCAAAGGTAGAATAAGATGCCTAGTTTTCATTTAAATGGTCAGAGAATCGTTACAAATTAAACGTCGCTTTTAAAAAGGAAACAATGACCGCTCCCCACTTAAAACGGGTGGCGCCTTTTGCGTGGACGCGTGCAGCCCTGGATCTGGAGTGGCCCCATCAGCATAGGCTTTGCCTTCCCCCAGGTGGGATACCTGGAGGTCCCCGCCTACCCCAGTGAGTTGTCCAATCCCACCTGGGGGAAGAGTTGCCAGGGAAACCAGGCCAGGTAAGGGGAGGGATTACCTGCCCACACAATAGAGGGTGGATCTTAATTGGTAATCCTCACTTGGCTCCAGAGCTTCTCCCACCCTACCCACCCTCAGTTAATGTCTTCTTTTGCAGGTTAACTTTTCTTCATAGGTTTTGCAGGTTAACCTGTCTCCACAGGTATGCGGGCGCTGCTACGATAAGGTCGCTGTTAAAGGGCCGGAAAGGAATTTCCCTGCATTGGCAGGTTTCGCCTTTCCCGTAGCAAAACGTCACAACTTTGGCGGTATCAGGCCTTGGGCGGAATCCTTTAGTCCATCTTCCTCTTTGCGGCGGCGATACCAGGGTTCCCCGTTAAAGGGGTTTTTGAAGGGAGGCTTTGGCCGTACGCCGAAAGGTCGTCATTGCTCTCCCCTGCGGCGGCGTAACGGGGGCGGCTATCTCTGCTTGAACATATGTTCTCCAGAGCCGGCCCATCCCCCCCCCACACACTGGATAATCCTGATGCTCCCTAGGTCCCCGGCTGGAGACTAGGGAGGGAGAACGCCCAATGCCTGAGCCAAGGTCTACCCACATTTGAAATTTAATAAAGTTGTGGCCAATTTAATCCCATAGCACGTTGTCTAGAGACGTTATTCCACATGACGGGGGGGAACACTCGGGATCTGGGGACTCCGCCTGTCCACGCAAAAAGGATTGACCAGAGGAAACATTGTTTAACATTATTCAAATTTGATGATTTTATCAAACTTTCTATCTCAAGGAAATATTTTCCGCACAAACTTGTCTGCCAGAATGCTTGCATTTTAATCATGAACAGAATGAGCTGTATGATCTGGACTCACTAAACACTTGAGCGGCACAGTGTAGCGACAAATTCAGAAGTGCAAGAACTCATCATGGCAACCTGCAAAGGTACGCCAAAAAGGACTAAAAAGTTCTGAGGTGGCTGCTGCTCATCCATGATTATATAAATGCGCCCACCCACCAAGGAGCAGTGGTACACAGCATAACTGAAAGGACTCGTGTAACTGAAAAGCTATGCATAGTTTTCTAGGAGTAAGCTCAATTAAACTCAGTATTGCTTACTTCTGACTGCATAGGCTCAGCTTCTGAAACACAAGGTGCATTGACAAAAGATATTGAACCAGCTGAATTGTAACCATTAGCTTTCCATCGGAAATTCTGTCTTGCAAATAAGTGTTGCTCTTTAAAATGCTAGCATGGAGTGGGACCCCCTCTAAAGAAAAGGAAAGATGTATGCAGCCTCTGTTTGATGATTTCCCTCATTCATCCCCTTAGTCTTCCATTTAAAGTCACCTTTGCACTGCAGCAGAATTTATAGTTAATCACATATTGCTGTGCAGAGCAGTGCATAGATCTAGACTGAAAGTATCAACTACCACTTCAGGTACAGCACAATGTTTCTGAATGTTTCTCTGGAGGTGATCATGATACCTATAGGATTAACATCAAACAAGTTTTCAGTAAGTAACATTGCCTGGAAATCACTCCCACTGAAACCTGTGGGACTTACTTTCAAGTACACATCATTAAGACTAGACTGTCTCTCATAAATGGTTTCCAAATAATTGTTTGCTATGATACATTTTGCATATACGTATTTGTTTCTCTTTAACTGCAAGGTCAACAACTCAATTATGGATATGAAAGTCATTATGCTTTTCCTGGCTCATCTATAAAGCCAAACATTATCATCGGTAATCATATTTTGGCAGTCACAAACCTTGCTGATGACGCACAATCTAGACCTTACTTCATTTCATTACACTATAGCACCTACTAGTATTGTTTAAATATCAACTTTCCCATTTTGGGAGTCATCCAAAGCCAGTTGTGTTTTCTGTCTAACTCCATATCAAGATAACTCATGGAAATAATGCTCCCTTTTTTTGGTAAGCATCTAAACAACCTCAAAGTGTCTGATGTTCCACAAAGCAGTTCAGTAAATGGGGGGGGGCACATATGCATAGTTCACTAGAGGCCAACCAAGGAACATAACACATCTTATCTGTCTATCTTTTTGTTCCAGAAGAGCTTAAAGAAGCGAATTGTCTTGAAACACGAGGGCATTTCTCAACTCCTAATGAAAACCATACAGTTCCCAGTTCTTCACATTACAAGTTAGGCTATTTGGAAAGCCCAACAGCACACATGTCTTGAAAGCTGTGATCTCCATAAATAAGAGCTCAAGTGAAGCCATCAAGAAAGTAAAGTAAAAATCTAATTTCTTCTGAAATTTCATCTGAAAATAAGGTGGCAGACACCATAATACTTCTCTGCATGAAAGCCGCATACTCCTAACTTTCAAAATGACATCTGTGCATTGGTTCAAAGCACAGTATATTTAACTTGCATTGAGAAAGCAATGATGCAGTTCAGATATTTACTGGGCAATGAGCCTATTTGATACCATCAATCATGACATCCTTCTGGACCGTCTAGAGGAGCTGGGAGCTGCGAGCACTGTTATACAGTGGTTTCTCTCCTTTCTCCTGGGCCGTGTCCAGAAAGTGGTGTTGGGGGATGAGTGTTCAGACCCCTGGGCTCTCATTTGTGGGGTGCCTCGGGGTTCCCTCCTATCCCCCATGCTTTTTAACATCTACATGAAGCTGCTGGGAGAGATCATCAGGGGGTTTGGGTTGGGTGTTCATCAGTATGCAGATGATACCCAGCTCTACCTCTCTTTTAAATCAGAACCAGTGAAGGCGCTGAAGGTCCTGTGTGGGTGCCTGGAGGCGGTTGGAGGATGGATGGTGGCTAACAGATTGAAGTTCAATCCTGACAAGACCGAAGTGTCCTACACCCCCTAAATTAGCCTCCTTCCCTCAGATTTCCTACAGGGATGCTAGTATTGAAATAAGTTTCAACTGCAGTCAGCTTCTGTATCTGAAATTGCAAGGAGGGGGTAGCCATTTTCTCCTTCAGGCACCAAAATGTCTTGAGCCAGCCCAGCTCCTCTATCATAGCAGATGGAATATTACCTAAACCAGGATACGGTCACCTGTATGGGTGAGCTCTGCATCTGCGATGGGTTTCAGCTCTCAGCCAACCGTGTAATAAAGGTTGTATCCAATTCTAATCCTACTCAGAACAGATTCTTTAAAATAATGAAAATGACTAACTTGGGTCCATTAATTTCAGTGGATCTTCTCTGAGCTTGAGACAAACCCTGAAATTTGCCAAAAGCTGTTGGACATCGAAGAAGAGCATTGGCTCCAACATGTTTCCACTTAGGAAGCTTTATGACTGCAACATTCACAACAACAAAGGATGCCATGATAATTTATTCCAATTTTCTCAGTCTATGTGCTAGGGAGATTATATTATCCTTACATAAATATAAAACAGATAGCTTTCATCAGAACTCATCTTTCATATAATGGGCTTACTTACACCAGATGTTTAAATGAGATGATGATATAGGATGGAAATATTTTCAGCCCCAAATGTTTCCATACCACGTGTCAAGGTTGTACAAAAGTCAGGAAAAATACATTCAAACAATGGTTTTCAATCTGTGTTCTGGGTAAAGTTTCGGTTCCTCCGCTTATGAGGGCTTATCAGAGTGACCTTATCCGCTTAATATCAATCTTGCTTCTGAAGGTTTCCCTTTTGGCAAAAAGAAATTTATTTATTTTTCAGTGAAGTTCTGGAGAGGGTAACTATTGCTGAGGAAGATCTGGGCTGGAACTCTGACAGCAGGATGGACTAGTCGGGCATCAACATTTTATCCCTACTACAGTCCATATATGGACTGGACTTCATCTATGTTGTTGACTTTGGAAGAAAAATTACCACTTGCACTAATGGAAGAATTTCTTCCAATGCAAACAGCAGGTACATGGTGTGTGTGTGGGGGGGGGGATCTGAATTGTGACTGTAGTGGAGATAAAAAGTTAAAGAACCCTTGCCTCAGAGTCCAGATCCCTGCCCCCCCCCAACCCTGCTTACAATTTATTTTTTAAAAGCTATTCACACAATTGCCCTTGCTGCAAGTAGTATCGGAGGCAGCAAGGGCAGAGGCAAAATCCCTTTGTTCCACTAACATGCTTTTAATTTAAAAAGGAAAGAGTGCCTGTTATTTGCACTCACAGTTAATGCACAACTCATTAACTTAATGCGCAGCTCGTTACGGGAAAGGGATTTCGCCCAGGGACAAAGTACATCCTTTCCATGCAGAAGTCGATGGTGTCTCTGGGTAGGCTGGAGAAGGATTCTGGTCTGAAACCTTGATGGAGCAAGCTTGTTTTCTCCTGCTCTGGAGGGTAGGACTCAAACTAAGGGATTCAAATTGCAAGAAAGGAGATTGCGACAAAACACCAGGAAGAACTTTCTAATGGTAAAAGCTGTTCAGCCATGGAACAGTCTCCCTCAGGAAGCTGTGGGCTCTTCTTCACTTGAGGTTTTTCAGCAGAGGCTACACCACCATCTGTTATGATGCTTTAGCTGAGATTTCTGAATTGCAGGGGGTTGAACTAGAGAACCCTCAGGGCCCCTTCCAACTATGGTTGCTCAGATGAGCTGGAATGGTGCCGTGACTGGTTGGATGCAGAGAATGGTGAGAGGAACCAGCTGGGGAACCTCCAAGGGCAGAAGGCTCAGAGGTGGGGCAGCGGTGGTGGAACACTGATGGGTGGTCAGAGGGAGAAGACTGGGAAGAGGAGGTGCTGGAAGGGATAACAGGGCTTAGTGAGTTGGGAGAGTCTGTGGCAGAGAGACCTCCAGAATCAGCAGCAGAAGCAGGAGAGTGGGATGTGGGAGGCCAAGAGGCAGAGATGAAGAGGCATGAGTTTCTCCCCCTCCTGCTGTGTCAAGCTTCTCTTTCCTTCCCTGCTTCTCCCAGAACCAGGAGAAGCATGAAAAGGATGGATGAGAGATTGGTGGTGTGAAGACACAGTCTCTGATTGCTTCGGGAAAAACCCTGGAGAGGAGGGGACTTAGACGGCTGTGAGGACATGGGTACTTTCAGTCTCAGCAATGGATTTTCATGGAGTAAGACCACTGGGTCGTGGTTTTGCCTACCTCTCAGCAATCATTACAACTTTGGAGGTTTAGGCATTGGGTAATCCTTAGTCTGGGGACACGGGTGGCACTGTGGGTTAAACCACACAGCCTAGGATTTGCCGATCAGAAGGTTAGAATCCCCATGACGGGGTGAGCTCCCGTTGCTCGGTCCCTGCTCCTGCCAACCTAGCAGTTCGAAAGCACATCAAAGTGCAAGTAGATAAATAGGTACCGCTCTGGCAGGAAGGTAAGCGGTGTTTCCGTGCGCTGCTCTGGTTCGCCAGAAGTGGCATAGTCCTGCTGGCCACATGACCCAGAAGCTGTACGCCGGCTCCCTCGGCCAATAAAGCAAGATGAGCACTGCAACCCCAAAGTCGGTCACGACTGGACCTAATGGTCAGGGGTCCCTTTACATTTAAACCTTAGTCTTGGGTGGAGGGGAGGTTGTGCTCTCCGCCTCCCACTCCAGATGTTAAACAGATCAGGGAGGAGTAGCTTCTGTCCATATGCCCAGGCAGGGGCTTGGGCCTCAGCACCCCTCAAGGTGGCGATCCCCGTGGGGGTCCCCCTATGATGTCAGTCATAGGAATCCTCCACTGTTGGGTCAACACTTGGTGTCACTTCTGGCAGGCGGTGCAGAAGCAAATGGCTGCCCAGTGCCTATGCCCAACCTCTTACAACCGCAGTCAATAAAGTTGTGGCCTGATTTGACTCCATTTAAGCTGTGTTGTGTCCTTCATTCCTACCCAGTCGAGGAGGTGGGGAGTGTGGAGTCTGGGCATGCAACTGAATTTACATCCCTCCCTTCCTCCATCCCTGGCTATCCAACTTTCTCACAGTTCCAGCTGCTCCCCTACTGCACTGTGCATACTTTCCTGTGATGCAATTAAAAAGAAGATAATGGCAACGATTTTCACTTTTTGGCAAGTACGAAAGGTATAAACAACAGGGCATGAACATGCCACTAAGATGCCAGAAGTGAAGGTGTGTGCGTCAACGAGAACACATTTGTCTTTCCATATGTCAGCAAATCCTCATAGCAAAATTCTTATGAGTGTTTTTGACAATTTGGTGTTGAAACATTTAAGACAGTCAATTGGCTTCATAATGGGAAAGATACAAGAGTTGTCTGTGGTTTCATTAAGGCACCTCTTGCTTTGGTACCTGAGGGTCTGAACTGAAGCCCACTGACATCAACGGAGGTATTTCCATTGACTTCAAGGGTCTTGGATCTGGATATTTTTTTCCTGCAAAGTAAAAAATGCTGTCGAAGAGTGCCCCCCAGGTGGAAACATTTTTGCTTCCTTTCTTATTCCTAGCATGCATGTTGCAATATGAATGAGGATAGGAGATGGGAGAAATCTGGAGGGTAGGATGTAAGATGAAAATGATGAAAAACGTAAAAAGGAAGGAGTGGCATTTAACCATTAAGAAGATAAAACTATTTTTGCCAGTTACAGCAAGAAGAATGGCAGCCTCTGTTCATGTGCCTGTATCTGAAATGAGGTTTCATTAACTTTTCAATTTGCTTTTGCTGACATCGAGGTCATGCATTAGAAAGAGTCAAACACACTTAAGTAGTTGCTTTAAAAAATAATAATAATAGGGATCTCTTATCAACCCGGTTGAAATACTCCAAATTGTGGATGATTTTCTGCTACTCCTTTTGCGCTCTGCCTCTCAGCATGGCTATGCTTTGTGTGTGGTAGGAGTATCTCCCAGAAGCTCATTCCTATCATCTAAAATCTCAGACATGCATTATGTTTTCTCATTTTACAGCTATATCCAGAGCGAGCTTCTGCAAGCTGCCCGCAAGCATGTTTCAAGCAATCGCCTTGATCTAGAGAGCTCTGTGACCTTGGACATGAATGCAGGTCTTGCGTGCACAAAAGCTGCCCTAATTATTCCAGTGGAGTGGGAAGATCTGCATATCCAGACAGATGCAAACCATATGCAGTCAGAATGCCTTGGACTCAGCTATACAGCTGCAAATAAAACGTTTAAAGTGTGTTTTAAATGCAAGACACAATGTGACACTAGATGGCGATGGTGAGCCTTATGGAAAATTCAGCGTGTTTTTAAAAATGCTTTTTTTAACTCATTAAAAGTTAAAACTTGATGGTAAGATGAACCCAAACCCACCACTGCGATCCTGATCACCATTCCACGGCTGAGCAATAATTCAAATCCTTTACTTAAACATCAGACAGGGCCCTTCTTGATTAGGCCACTGGAGGAGGGAGATGCAGTGCTCTTTAATTGTAAAGGCTGGAGGCAGACAGTCAGGGATCCACAGGAGGAGAAATGACCGCTGGGAGGAGCGTAAAGAAGAGACGCCATGGTGCATCTGGAACAGTGGAAGCAGATGCCTTCATGGGCCCCAGCTGCAATGAAACATGATCTCTCCTGCGTTGGTCTCTACAGCCACCCCAGGCACTGTAACTCTTCCTTTGCCTCTTGTAATAGGCTAATGCCAACCATTTTGGCCAGCTATTCTATATTGTCTCATATGCTTCATGCTTCCGTTTCTATATATTAGTAATCAAACTACAAGCTGCATGTGCAGCCACTTCATACGCCATTGTTGTTTTACAGAAAGCAGCTCCCAACCACAGGTCTCCTTGTCAGCAGACCCACCAGTGCATTTCTTTGGTGTCTTCTCTTCATAACAATGATCTGTGAACCCTTTGAGATAGTTCAGAACTTAAGAAGCTATAATAATGATCCGCATTATATTATTGCAGCTGCCTCCATGGGAAAAGTTGTACAGATGGAATCTTTAATTGAGAATCATGAGATTTTTCTTCCCAAGCTGGATGGAGGAGGGCTGTGGTTCTGTAGGAAAATGGTTCATTTGCACGCAGAAACTACCAGCCAGGTTCAATCCCTGGCTTCTGCAGGTAGGGCTGGGAGAAACCCCTGTCTGAAGGAAGGGAAAAGGGGTACTCAAGTCAGGTGTCTGAAGCAAAATAAACAATAACCTTTTAATTAAGAGACCATGTTCTGACCACTCACGTTCTTCAAAATAAAATCAATCCTGAAAATATAGGATGTGTCTAATAAGCCAACATCATCCTGGCCACGTTGCTCAATCCAAAGTCTGGATGAGATCACGCCTTATTACTGTTAGCTGCAAAGCAGCCTGTTATCCTCTAAGAGCCCTGGAAGTAAAATAATAGTTCTCCCAGGCTATCATTAGAGAGGCCTGAGAACAGGGGTGGCCTTTGTAATATGGCGTCCCTTGCGAGGCCAACATTTGGCACCCCCTAGATCTTCTCCATTATGGATCTTCTCAAGTTTGCGCCCACTCCAACTGCACAACCCTAAATCCAGTGCTGCTGGAAGGTGGAAGGACTTTTACTTCCTTTAAAAGAGGATCCTATCACCTTTCATTGAGAAGATGGTGAGCCAGCAATTGTGGCAAGTACCCAGGAAGTCTGAACTCCTCTTGGAGCAAACACTAACACTAACACTACTACTACCAATCATAATAATAATCATAATTTTTTTATACCTCAGCAATCTGGCTGGGTTTCCCTAGCCACTCTGGGCGGCAGCTCCCAAAAGAATATAAAAAACATGATAAAACACTAAACATTAAAAACTTCCCTAAACAAGGTATCTTCAGATTTCTTCTAAAAGTCAGATAGTTATTTATCTCCTGATGTGAGGGCATTCTACAGGGTGGGTGCCACTACCGAGAAGGCCCTCTGCCTGGTTCCCTGTAACTTTGCTTCTCGCAGTGAGGGAACCGCCAGAAGGCCCTCAGAGCTGGAGCTCAGTGTCTGGGCTGGACGGTGGGGGTGGAGACGCTCCTTCAGGTATACTGGGCCGAGGCCCTTTAGAGCTTTAAAGGTCAGCACCAACACTTTGAATTGTGCTCAGAAACATACTGGGAGCCAATGTAGGTGTTTCAGGACCTTAGCATGGATGGTGGTGGAGGGGCCATATAATACAGTATGGATGCCCTTCAGTGCTGGCTGGGGTTTGTACTTCAAAATATCTGGAGGGCACTAGGCTCATGAAAGCTGGTGGATAACCCATTGACAATCACAGTTAAGTCCTGGAAAGGCCCACGTTGGATTTTTCTTCCCTGACTTGAAGGGCTTCATCCCACATTTCTCACATTTCATCAGAGGTTCCTCTTGAAGACACTTGGCAGAAGCAGGGATGCCCCTGGGTATTCTGCAACAGGGTGTTTCTTCACAGATTAATTTAAAAGGAAAACAAATTAAAATGGAAAACTTAACTCATCTGTTTTTTTCTTTTTTCTTTCTTTGCCTGCTATGTCCCCTGAACCTGCTGTTTCTTTTCTAGTCTCTACTTAGATCCCCCCCCCATCCTAAATGGATGAGCAGGGACTGTTCTTCTTTTTTTGGTGCATGTGTTCATGATGTTTGGTGCTGACTTACAGCAACAAAAAATATAATTTAATGCAAGCCTTCTCCCTTTCTCCAAATTTCCAGTTTGGCTGAAGATAAATCACGTTAATCCCCCCCTGACTGTGGGTTGGGAACAACAGTTATAGTCAATAAATTTCTCTAGATGGTTTCCCAAACATGCATTATTCGCCCAGCCTTTCCCATGAAGGCAGCTGTAATAATATAATATGCTTTGTGTACAAAGTTCATTCCGAAATATCTCCAAGGGTTTACAAACTATTATTATGAAGAAAAGACATCAAAGAAATGCACTGGAGCTGACAAGGCAGGCTGCTGCTTTGCAACTGAACCATGGTTTGTCTCTTCATTCGTGGAAGCTACTTTATTGAGCTTCCTTCCTGATTTGCTTGCACAAAGCTTATGTGGAGGTTAGATTATATATTTACTGAGCATTTGTTCCAATTTGTTTGCAGGGAGAGAAATGTGGCAATGAGCCTTGATCCTCTTTGGCTTGCAAGGTGTTTTTATGTCTTTCTATTAATCATGCACCCATTCCACACTTTCCAATGTACTTCCCCAACACTTTTTTAACTGCAAAAGGCCTTTAAAAGGGGGGGGGGTGTTGTTGTTGTTGCTGTATTTGAATTCACTTTAATAGTGCAAACCTAAATTTCCATGTATGCATCTGAATTCTTCTTACTGACAGCCTTGGACCATTATCTTTCCCCCAAAATAACACATGCAATGTTTATGGCTTGGTACACATGAGTCATCCCCCCCAGAATCTTGGGAATTGTAGTTTGTTCAGTGTGCTGGGAATTGTAGCACACTTGGGTGTAAATTACAGTTCTTGGGATTCTTTGGGGAAAGCCATGTGTTTTAATGTATGGCGTACATTACTAGGGCCAAGCTAGATGCAACAGCAACGACTCTGTACTGGTGGAGTCTCATTCTGAAAGCAAAAAAGACCTAACTTATGTTTCTCTGTGGTTCTTTTCACCCTGCCCAAGCAACAGCTGGTATCAGAGTTAGACAGATGAGAGAAGCTGTAGGGATGTACGTTGTTTGTGTGTGAGAGGGAAAATCCACTAGTCTGCTTCTCAGCTCAGACCCCCCCCCCCACTTTCTACCTGATTGTGGCAGTTCCGTTCTTAAACAAGGCAGAGGTGCTGCTGATGCATCTCCTTTGGCTCCCAAGCAACTGCATTGGCTGAAAGCAACTGCGTTCAATCCACCGTCCCAAACACTTGCCAAAAACAAGCCACACATGTTGAATAACTAGAAAGACTCATATTTTGTAAACAGGAAATTCTGATGGCTGTAAAAAGAAAGGGGTGAGGGGGGGGGGGAGAGAACAGCATGGAAATTTCAGATTACTCTGACCATGAATTTGGCATGTTAAGAGGAACATGAAGATGCACATATGAGGACGTTGGTCAAAGTACAAACAAGATGATGAAAATGGCTGAGTCACACATGCAAGCTCTTAAAGGATGCTTCAACAAATATTACAAGGAATATCCTCAACCACAGGCTGAATGGAAGCACTGTGTGGTCCTGGGACACAATTTTCTAATGAAGAAGTCTTTACGTGTTGTTTTTTATGTGGAGTCTGTCTCACCAATCTGTTCTGGCCTTTCATGGAATGAGGGACCTTGGTTTTGGTATTGTTATGAGTATG
Source organism: Podarcis erhardii (assembly GCF_964252035.2). NCBI lineage: Eukaryota > Metazoa > Chordata > Lepidosauria > Squamata > Lacertidae > Podarcis > Podarcis erhardii. The sequence continues at coordinate 27,058,866 of NC_138513.1, forward strand.
TGGGTGCTAGGAACCCTAAATCCCTGGGTCCAGTAGTTATTAATCAATGCTTGGAATATTAAGACTGGGTGCCAATATTAAGACTGAGTATGTATGAAGCCAGTGTTTCTTAAGCCATACTCGGGTGTATTGAGCTGTGTGCTAGACACTATTGATTCCCTGCAATCAGCAAGTATAAAAGCTAATTAAGCTAGGCAGAGCTGCCACCCACTCTCCTCAGCTGCAGCACATCACACACCTGGCAGCATGTCTGACCAGGCAGCAGAAAGCATCCCACCTTGGCTGTGGCCATAGCAGCTCCACCTCTGCTGTCAGGTCAGGCCTGACTCAACAGCGGAGGGCAGGAAGAAAGTGGGCAGCAGTTTCCCTGCCCTTCTCCTACTCTGAACTGTGGCGCACGCTCCATCGCTGCACCACAACAGTATGAACCCCCAGCCCAGCAAATGTTGCAATTGTAGTGAAAGTCATGGGGTGACTGTCAAACATTCAACACATGTGACAAGGTTGAAGCCACTGTGCAGCCATCTTGGTCTGAGGCTGTGTTTGGACCAAGAGGAGACTACTGACTCTCTTAACTGTGCAGGTCACGATCATACAGATGCTGCTGCTCTCCTTCTGAAAATATCATCTTACCTCACCTCTGTCAGTCCCAACCTTGCCTCCCCTTAAAGACCCTGTGGCTTATCCCTAAATATTGCACAATAGCCAGGCCCCCTAAATGGAAGGCCTACTTCCATATAAACGGGACGCAGGTGGCGCTGTGAGTTAAACCGCAGAGCCTAGGACTTGCTGATCAGAAGGTCGGCGGTTCGAATCCCCACGACGGGGTGAGCTCCCGTTGCTCGGTCCCTGCTCCTGCCAACCTAGCAGTTAGAAAGCATGTCAAAGTGCAAGTAGAGAAATAGGTACCGCTCCGGCAGGAAGGTAAACAGCATTTCCGTGCACTGCTCTGGTTCGCCAGAAGTGGCTTAGTCATGCTGGCCACATAACCCAGAAGCTGTACACCAGCTCCCTCGGCCAATAAAGCGAGATAAGCGCTGCAACCCCAGAGTCGGTCACGACTGGACCTAATGGTCAGGGGTCCCTTTACCTCTACAGTGGTACCTCAGATTAAGTACTTAATTCATTCCAGAGGTCCGTACTTAGCCTGAAACTGTTCTTAACCTGAAGCACCACTTTAGCTAATGGGGCCTCCTGCTGCTGCTGCGCCGCCGGAGCACAATTTCTGTTCTCATCCTGAAGCAAGGTTCTTAATCTGAAGCACTATTTCTGGGTTAGCGGAGTCTGTAACCTGAAGTGTATGTAACCTGAGGTACCACTGTGCTTCCATATAAATAGTAAAGATGGACACCCAGCTGTGACCCAGCCATTCTGCTTAACTTTCGCTAACTCCCTGGGCTCCTCTGTCACCTGTATCTTCTGACAAAGATGACTGAGGAGAGGCCTTTGAGATGAGGCCTAACGGCCTTACTTCGCCACTTTCTGGTCAATACTGCACAGGTTGAGGATTTTTATCCTCCACTTCATTATTAGTTCTGCTATATTTTATAAGGGTGTGTGTGTGTGTGCTGGTAAGTATCACCCATTTTGGATATAGCCAGAAATACATTTCAAACTCAGATTGAGATTTATACCAAAATTCTTCTCAGTCAGTTCTAAGGAGAGATGCTTAAAGAATGCCATCTAGTGGCTACAAGCAATGTAAGAACAAATACATTTTTTTGGTTTCATCTGCTAGATACTGTACTTTATGCTTGCAAGACTACTACTATTTATGGCCTGCCATATACTTTTAAATCCTTTTAATAACACACAGCACACACAGGTATAGATAAATATGCACACAAATGTACCGATAAGCATTTCCTTATGTACTTATTTAAAATATTTCTAATCCTCCCTTATTGCTAGCAATCCCAGGTGTGGTACAGTCAACCAATTTAAAATCAACAATTATATCCAGCCAATAATAACATGAAATCAACAGCTGCCCAGCGGGAAGGATGTTTAAGACTGATATTACTTGTAATCTGTCTTGGGAGGATTTGTATCCTGAAAGATAGGATTAAATAACTGATATGAATGAATGAATGAATGAATGTCCAGTAAGAAATTAGTAAACAGCAGACAATACATAAATACTGTGTTTTCAGCCTTGGCCTAGAACAAATACCTTACAAATGCCTGATTGTAAGAACAAATACCTTACAAATGACTTGCCTGCATAAGCGAGTCTTCAGCTGGTAACACATACCAAAAAGAGATGGTGGCAGCTTTCAAAAGGGAGGGCATTGCACATACAGGATGCCACCACAAAGAAGGTTGTCTCCCATTCCCTCCCCCCCCCCATATCAGATATCAGTGGCAAAAAGATGTTTCCAAATTTATCTGGCAGGAGAAGAAACCAAGGATTAAGTATAAACTATTAACAGAGACCAATGAAAGAGGTGGCTTCTCTCTGCCGGATTTGAAATTATATTATGAGGCGTCATGTCTCTGCTGGCTACAGGAGTGGATGACTTTAAAAAATACAGATATCTTAGACCTTGAGGGTTATGATAATAGATTTGGTTGGCATGCATATTTATGGTATGAGAAGACCAAAGTGCATAAAGGGTTTTTGAATCACTTGGTAAGAAAAGCAATTTATGGTGTATGGAAAAAATATAAAAACCTGTTAGAGCAGAAGACACCATGGTGGCTTTCCCCAGTGGAAGTGATATCCTTGAAAAAGACTAATGCAAAAAGTGAATGGGCAACTATAATGGTCAACGGGGTAACAAAAAGGGCCTCTCCTGGCAATCCACATGTGTGGGTTAATTCAGGGGAAATGCTCCTCAATATTTAAGCCCCAAGTGCTGCACAGGTCATCTTTTGCACCTTGAATTTCACCTAGCTGTATACTGGCAGCCACTCTTCCAGGATCCTATAAGCCTGGGTTCCTTGAGAAGATGACCTCCATCTTCTGTATCATCTGAAGCTTCCCACACAGTGCGTCACAGTAATTTACTTGATCAGACATTCAAATATGACTTTTCTTATGGAATTTTTGTTTCCTCAGAAATACAGAACCATAAACCGGCCCAGCCCTACCACTGGGTAGAGTGAGGTACCTGCCTCAGGCATCAGATCTGGAGAGGGGGAACCAGGGAGCATCAGCAACGTGTTGGAGAACAAAGCTATGTGTGCCCCACAGCCTGCCCTGCACCTCCTAAGCAAGCTTGCTTCCCTCAGAAATGCTGTCTTGTTGACAGTGCTGAAGTAAAGCTCAACTGCCAGACCAATTGGCTGAAATCGCTTCATGCCACAAAATCCCTTGGGCCAGCAGTCTTGCTTATTAACTTAGCTCTGCTTAGGGACTAGTTTTTGTTTTTTTTTAACCAGCTCATGAAACAGATTCATAGTGAAATGCTAAAGAAGAATGTGCTTAACCTGGCATTTTCTGTTTCCCAACAAGCGTTAGAGAGAATAAGGTCTCAGATGCAAAGAATATGTAATAACCACTTATGTTGAGCTGTTGACAGAGAAGGGGTGCTTTATGCCAGTTTTCAAGTTTGATGAAAATGGGTGGCATTATTTTTCTGTTGGGAGCAGGAGGGGAAGTTAAATTATTATATTGCCTTAAGGTACTGAGAGTCATAAGTGATATGAAAGTGGCAAAACATCAAGAACACACATTCAGCAGGATCCCAGAAGGTGAGTCAGGAACCAGGAGTTGTGGGTCAAGCAAGTACTCAGGCCCAGAGGCTGAGAACAAAATAAGATATAGGTCTGAGAGACAAGCCAGAAATCAGGACTGATAAGCAAATCAGGACCAAAAGACAAAGCAGGAGGCAGAAGCAAGCCAGTCATCAGGAGGATACAGGAACATCCCAGAGCTCAGGAAAACCTTGTTGCAAGGCTCAGTTGGAACAGGAAGCCCTGCTATTACTCCTTCCTATCCAGAAGATCCCATGACTACCTGGAGTGAGCAGAGTCAGTCTCAGGCCTGAGGGTACTTCACTGATGTTGCTTCAGGAGGTGACATGATGCCCTCCCTTGCCTGAGCTCCCTTCCTTCTGCATTTCCTCAAGGCACATACAGTTTTCTTAAGTAGCCATAGGGAAGGTTAGGGATGGGCTGCCTCAAAATTTCTCTCAGGCCATTGATGGCTCCTTCAGAAGTTGATAATATGTGCTCCCTGGTCCATCCATCAATCTGGAAACTAATTGTGCAAGTCCAGTTTCTGAATCAGTGGCATAGCGTGGTAAGCAGAGGGGCACAACCAGGCACACCCCACCCCTGAGTTGGCAGAGTAATCAGGCCAAGAAGGCGTGTGACCACCGCCACCAGGAGCAGCAGTGGCAGCAGTCATGTGCCTCACAGGCTCCGCATACGACCCCCGGCACACGGTGTTGGTTTCTATTTCCCTCACTGAGCAGCAGCTGCAATCACGGGACATTGTTTTGCATTCCACAGTCAGAGTTACTGTTGGGTTCCCACGGGAATGGGAGACTGGATGTGACGTTCACTGGTTTCCTGTTTTTCTCTGTTCTCCTCTGTTCCGAGAGGAGTTGCTTCTCTGCTCTCACAGAGGCAAGATGCATGTTTGTATTCTCTCAGCATAGAAGTGTAAATAAAAATTAAGAATGTAGCACATACTGCTTATCCTTCTGCTGTGTGACGACGCTCTGCTTGGGCTCAAGATAAGATGAGCCTGTATCAGCTTCAGCTTCAGATGGGCCGAAGCTGGTCAAAATCTCACACACGGCTCCACCTCAGCTTCCCAATCCACCAGGGTAGGGCAACACTTGCCCTGCTCCGGGAACTGGCAACCCACGCTATGCTTCTGTTCTGAATATTGTTTCATCTACAATTTCATATATGAATGTAATATGTGAATCTGAGTGAGTTAGCTACTATACAAAATAAAGTAGGCCCTATCCCTATAATGTGTACAAGTGGTGACAAAGAGCCAATACTCCAAACACTGAAGATAAAGAGCCAAAATTAGTTTTGGTGAGCTAGCCTTTAGTGTGACTACCTAAGCAGTGATCCAGGCTGAAAATAGAAACACATTCACTATGCACCCAAGTTTCAGCAAGCATCTTAATGTCGTCAAAAAAGACTTCAAAGTCAAAGCCTAAGGCATCTGCTCCCAGAAGCCTAAAGCTGCATCTTCTCCATTTAGAAGTCTGCTGTTCAGTGATTAATCCTGCTGTTGGAAATGTTAGTGATGACGTAATTTTCCTATAAGAAATGAAAACTTTATTTCTATTCTTTTCTTTTATCATTTGATCTGTCCCCATAGAGTTCTAAAGTGAGAGTTTTGGCACATTTTAGTCTAAACATTTTTTTTTCATGTGTGAGACTTATAATAAATACCCCGTTTTTATGTGTAGTTGTGCTTCAAAGTCACATATGTTCTTCCTTGGTGTATGGGACGACCGTGTCACTCCAATTACCTAATATAGCTTTAGTAACTAAAAAAAAGGAAAAGAAACATGATACACTGATATACGTGCTATGGTTTATATACTTAAAAGAAAACTGCTGATAAAACAGGCACCATGGATACTAAATCCCCATGAAAACTAAATTTCTATGACACTATTTTTAGCTCCATCCATTTATCATTTATTTTACAGAGGTACAGACAAGGGCTGCATTCATACCATACATTTAAAGTACCATGATACCACTTTAGGCAACCATGGCAACCATGGCAACCAAAGGATTCTGGGAGCTGTAGTTTGTTAAGGGTGTTGAGAGTTGTTAGGAGACCCCATTCCACTCCCAGAGCTATTACTCCCAGAGTGGTCTAATAAGCTCTTCTTCTCAGAGAACGCTGGGAATTGTAACTCTCTGAGGTGAGTAACAACTCTCAGCACCCTCAACAAACTACAGCTCCCAGAGTTCTTTGGGGAAAGCCATAATTGCTTAAAGTGGTATCATAGTGCTTTAAATGTATGGTGTGAATGTGGCCAAGGAGATACAGGAACTTAAGTAATTCAGTCCGTGCCACCTTCCTCAGATTTATTTGTCCCTTGGGATTCTCCCCAGGCCACATTTTTCATCAGCCCTTCCTCATACCCTGTTCGAGTGTTTTCGCCCGGCTGAAATGTGCCCTTGAACTCTGGTAATATTTCTGGCTGGCCTGGATAGAAAACTGAGGCAGGTGTGTAGAAATACAATTGTTTTTATTTGTAACTGTTTTTAGAACTGTTTAACTATTCTAGAGTGTTTTTCTTTGTTTTAGTTGTTGTTAATTGTGCATCTGTTCGCTGCCCTGGACTCCTCTGGTGGGGAAAGGCAAGATATGAATAATAAATCTGATGCAGAGGACACAACAAAATACACATAACCAAGAATATGACAGCTGGAACTTGGCTCAGCACCCTGACAGTCAGAGCTATTGATATTCCAGCCACAAAACATCACCACCCTTCCCTCCCTCAGCCCATTGCAAGCACTCCATGATTGCTGTTCCCTTTTCCCTGCCTCTTAGTGGCTGGCTTTGCTGTGATAGTTGGCTGGGAAGCGCAGTTCCAAAATGGCGGCTGTCCCTGTGCAGAGAAGCTTTGTGTTCATATGGTGTGTGGGAAGAGATGCCACCAATAGACCACTTGAGAAGATAACCCCAGTTACAAATGCACCCTTTTTCTAATTCTGCATGTATCTCCTTTCCTTCATCCACTACAGACCACGATGTCCGTGGGCAAGGCTTTGTGAGTTCACCATAAATGTCAGGCTGCTCCTCATCTCCACCAGTCTGGGGTAACCAGGTGGAGAAGTTGGCCCCTGAGTGAGCAACTATAAGACTACCTGGCAGGTGTGGTCGCAAGGTAGGAGAGCACATCCGCCTGCTGCCTGATGCAAACATACCAGAGGAAAGTGAAAGGAAAAGAGGTGGAAGCGAGTTTCAGGTGTGACAGTTTGAATGAGGCTAGTGTGGAAGGCTGCCGCTGCTGCCTGTCACCATGTCTTTAAGGAAGGTTGAGTTAGAATGTCAGTTAGAGGCAGCCAAGCTGGATTCTGCTTCTCCTCCTTTGTGAATGAAGCATCCAGGGGAAGGTTGGTTGGCTGGCGAAGGGGGAGATTATGCACCCTGCGTCCAGCCTGAGAGAGAGGTCTTTGAGAAAGCCTGGGGAGCCACGGTGCATCAGTGCAGAGGCTGCTGAGGTAGGCGGAGGGATGGTCCAACTGAGGGTAAAGTAGCTTCTTCCTGCATCTTGAGCCAGTGTGGTATAGTGGTTAAGAGCGGTGGACTCATAATCTGGTGAACCGGGTTCGCGTCCCCGCTCCTCCACATGCAGCTGCTGGGTGACCTTGGGCTAGTCACACTTCTCTCTGAAGTCTCAAACACAGAGTGTTTGTTGTGGGGGAGGAAGGGAAAGGAGAATGTTAGCCTCTTTGAGACTCCTTCGGGTAGTAGAACTCCTATTAGAATAAACAAGTTCCGTTATAAATACTGAAATACCAAATAATATGGATAACAATGTGTAACAGAAAAAGAAGTAGAAAGTTGATTTAATAGTGTGTGAAAGAAAGTAATAGAAATGGAAAGAAATTGCAATTGAGTAGACTGGAAGTCTAACACAGGGTGGCGTGAGGGGTGAGGGACAGTGGTGGGAAAAGGAAGTATGTGCAGGATTGTGTGTGGGTATGTATGAATATTTTTAAGGATTGTATGAAATGTATGTTTGTTTGTATATCAGTAATATGTATGTATAAATGTATTAATGTTGAATTATTTCAATAAATCTCTTAAAATTAAAAAAAAGAGACTCCTTAGGGTAGTGATAAAGTGGGATAGCAAATCATTCTTCTTCTTCTTCTTGAATTTCATGACATGGCAGGGGTGAGGAAGAGACTGGCCGTGCCTCCTGTGTTGTAGAAGCAGCATGGGGTGGGGGCTTCTGAAAAGGCTGCAATTGAGGCCTCTGAGGAGCGTGCCACAGCCATCCTTAGAGGCCAGATCTGCTGTCCCTGTGGATCCTGCCGCCCAAGGCAGCCACCGCACCTTGCCTCATGGGTGGGCCAGCACTGCAGATTACATCTGTGTCTTAAACGTCTGTGTTGCTTGGTTTTGTTTTGTTTTGATCTGTTGATGCAAGATTGCCTGCCAGCTGCAGTTCAGCACATCAAGGAATCCTAAAGCTGGTTTAAACAGTATCATGCTTGCATCAGTCTGGTCTGATAAGAAACTTTGGCAGAAAACGTCCAGCCAATTAAGAATGATATCATATGAACTGGCCCTAAACTCATGTTCAGCCATGAGTTTATTAACTCCCGTAGAACAAGGCTCCCCACCCCCATACTCTTATAGCTATGCTTTGAATATATGATTTGTAGGAGTGAATCTTTTTTTCCCTTCCAAATTCCCATGACTCTAGACTGACTAATGACGAAAAACAAAGAATTAATAGCTGAGAGCTATATAGCAATCCTCATATCTATGTTTCTTCCTCTATCTTCCAGGAGCCAGTGTTGCCCCCAGGCATTCAGTGCTGTCTTCCCCACAAATATGTGGTAAGGCACGTACTGAAGCGAAATGAAGTAAGGAGGATAAAAACTGGAATGTAATAGCTGTAGGTATTTTTTCTTTCTTCTGTTCAAGAATAGGCGAGAAAGAGATCCTGTGAATTCAATTTCTCTTTTTATATGTAAGAATATATTTTGTTTAATTATGTGCATTGTTTCTGACACACCATTTGTTTCCAGGCTTTAGGAAAACAGTTGAAAATATGTGGCTATAAGAAAAATAATGAAGTTACCGATTTGTATCTTGGTGAAAAGTAAGTACCGTATATTCTTCTTCTTCTTTTGCTGATTTAAGGCACTGTTCTGTTAGGCTCAGCTGAAAAGAATCAATTTTTAGACTGATTAATCTTTAAGCAATATAAAACAGAACTTCTTTTTGGTTCTGTGAAAATAAAATAGTTTGTTTCCGGGACCAGTAAGTTGCCATTTCATTCTTAAATCTTTATTTTGTGAGGCCAGCGCTCATCTTAAGAAAGGTAAAGGTAAAGGACCCCTGACCATCTTAAAGAAGGTAAAGGTAAAGTCCAGTCATGAACGACTCTGGGGTTGCGGCACTCATCTCGTTTTACTGGCCAAGGGAGCCGATGTTTGTCCGCAGACAGTTTTTCCAGGTCATGTGGCCAGCATGACTAAGCCGCTTCTGGCGAAGCCAGAGCAGCACACGGAAATGCCGTTTACCTTCCTGCCGGAGTGGTACCTATTTATCTACTTGCATGTTGACGTGCTTTCGAACTGCTAGGTGGGCAGGAGCTGGGACCAAGCAACTGGACCTCACCACCGACCTTCCAATTGGCAAGCCCAAGAGGTTCAGTGGTTTAGACCACAACGCCACCCGCGTCCCATAGGGCTCATCTTAGAAAAGGCTAAATATCAGAATTCCCTTAGTGATGTACAAATTGTGCTAGCAGAATGGTTTGCACAAGAGAAGGCGCAGGAACCAGCATAATGCACAATCATTATTATCTTCCTTACCATAACACAGTAGGGGTTGCTCTAGCCGTCAGAGAATGTTGAATGTAGGCCAGAGTTTGCACATCCAAACCAGCAAACTGATTTGTAGTTTCCCTCCAAATCATAATTGCTCACCATGATTTGCTTCTGCTTTGCAGTTTAGGCATATGCTAAGCAGGAAGCAGTTCATTGTATCTGCCCATACAAGGGGAAGAAAGGACCAAATAACCAGAGCATGGTTGTTTCCACACCTCCCAAACCATAGTTTGCAACATTACTTCTAAACTGGCTGACTTGTGTTGTGTTGATTGGAGCGGGGCTGCTATAAAAAGCTAATAAATATTTAAGTCTGTGCATTAAAATCCTCCAGTACTGTTAATGAAGCACAGGAAATTCTGCTTCTGAGAAAGCTGTCATCTTGAGGAAATTGATTAGTTTAGTTGTAAATTGGAAAAGAATGCTGGAGGCCCAAAGGGCATGCAAAGACTAGAAAGACCTGCATAAAGAGGCAGGTTAAAAAAATTATTGGAATTAAACTCTCCTTGGAAGAAATGTAATGCCTTTGGGTGCAATCCTCAGATGAGTTTCTCCAGAGATGTTCTATTTATTTCAGTAGAATGTCTCTAGAGTAAGTGGTTTGAGGGCTGCAGTCTGTTCATCAAAAGGGTAGGCCTGGAGATATGGGGCGGGGGGGGGGGATGAAGCCAATTAAAAATAAGTTTAAACTTTTGGAGAGAGAAATAGGAGATAACTTGCATGTGGATAGAAGTCAATAAGGAAAAGTGATTGTTGTGTGTGCATTGTGCAGAGCTCCAGCATTCTATAAATAAAAACATCATGGGATTGAGAATTTTGCCCAGGTATGTCGTTTTGTCAAGAGTCCTTTAAGCCATGGCTAAATTGCCAAGAATCTGTGCCATAACTGAATGCAGTACAATGGTACCTCGGGTTGCATACGCTTCAGGTTACATATGCTTCAGGTTACAGACTCTGCTAACCCAGAAATAGTGCTTCAGGTTAAGAACTTTGCTTCAGGATGAGAACAGAAATCGTGGCAGCAGCGGAAGGCCCCATTAGCTAAAGTGGTGCTTCAGGTTAAGAACAGTTTCAGGTTAAGTATGGACCTCCGGAACGAATTAAGTACTTAACCTGAGGTACCATTGTATGCAGAGTATCTGTTCCGGGTTTTCTTTTTCCCTAGAGAGATCAAACCAATCGCACTAGGCTTCCTCTGTCATTGTTAGACAGGCTCTTCAAGCCTGGCAGCAGACCAAATAGAAGACAAGTGTTCATTCACCACATCATCTAGTTCCTGTTAGGTGGGAAGCCATACATCTCCAGGTATTTCCTCACCCCAAATGGTTCATAGCTCCCTCCCGCCCCGTCTTTAATATACATTGATCATGACAAATGGAAAGAGCATTGAGAAATGGCTGCAATATATGGATATTTTTTTCTTTTTAGATAACCACTTAGGGCCAAATGTGTCATGGAAGATCTGAGGTACATGGAAGATCTCAACTTCTTTTGTTTTCACCAACAGCAGTCATGGGTGGAGGAAGCTGGGCTTTTATGAGTACAGGAAGCTCCCCGCTTCAAAAGAGGCCCCTCTAACTTACTGTGATGGTAATTGTGATGCCAACATATAAGAGAAGGACCCTTGCTGCTCGTCTCACACCTGAAGAGTGCTAATGTTAATATATGAATGGACATTTCCCCCATGCACTCAGTTGCTTTGCAGTGTGGTCACTCAGACCATTAAGTCTCTAATTAACTACGGTTTTTGTTTCATCCAAAACAAGCAAAACAACCCAGATTATCAGCTTCAGAAGAAGCCAGAATATTAAACCATGATATTATATCCTGGCTTGTTCCAAAGCTGCTAACCAAGCTGATACATGATCATCTGAAGTCAACCACTGATACTTGCGTTCCTCACCAAATATGAGGTAAAATTGTGGAGACTGAGAACTGTTGGTACTTAACAAAAGTCATTTATTTACTACTTTAGATGCTCAGCAACCACTGGGTGTGAATGAATTTCCATATACAGTGGTACCTCAAGTTACAAATGCCTCAGGTTTCAGACGCTACAGGTTACAAACTCCGCTAACCTGGAAGAGTTACCTCGAGTTGAGAACTTTGCTCCAGAATGAGAATGGAAATCATGTGCTGGCAGTGTAGCGGCAGCAAGAGGCCCCATTAGCGAAAGCACGCCTCTAATTAAGTGTAGTTTCAGGTTAAGAACAGACCTCCAGAACAAATTAAGTTCGTAACTAGAGGCACCACTGTATTACTTCATAAACAGTACTGTATATGCTTTTCTGACAAAAGAGGGTTGCTTACTGCCAACAGTATGTGAGCACATTGAATCAAAAAGCAGCTGTTACTGATGCAATTACATAACTGCTTCAGTGCTTATTTCTGATGTATAATAGTATATTAAAGTGGGTATTAACAACTGAAGTTATATAACTTTTGTTTCAGAGGATTAAAAGAAATCCCTGATTTATCACAGTTCCGGATATTAAGCCATTTGTGGCTAAATAATAATAAGGTAATAAATATAAAGTTTACATTATTTTTTACACTTTTGACTTTATTTTTGGCAATAAAAAGTAATGGGGGATTTTGTAGCATTAAAAAAAAAAGCTTAGAATTTGTTGAATTTATAGACTGGGTCCAAAGCTAAAATGCAACCCCATTCATTTCAAGAAAAGAGATTTAAACATATGCCTAACTGCCACAATAGAATCAAATTTTGGCTGTGTGTTTAGTACTAGTACAGTGGTACCTTGGTCCTCAAACTTAATCTGTTCCAGAAGTCCATTCCAAAACCAAAGCGTTCCAAAACCAAGGCATGCTTTCCCATAGAAAGTAATGCAAAGTGGGTGAATCCGTTCCAGACTTTTAAAAACAACCCCTAAAACAGCAATTTAACGTGAATTTTACTATCTAACGAGACCACTGAGCCATAAAATGAAAGCAATAAACAATGTACTGCAGTCACACAATCAATCAGTCAGTAGCTGAACTGGGTTCCACACAGTCATAAAAACAAAACAAAAAGAGCCGCAAAAACAAAAATGCAAAAGAGATAGCAAAAACAGACAGACCTCAGCATAACACTCAAAACGGAAGCGTGGCACTCAAATCGGAAGCATAACACTCAAAACGGAGCACATTCGGCTTCCGTAAAAAGTTTGCAAACCGGAACACTTACTTCCGGGTTTACAGTGTTTGAATTCCAAGTTGTTTGAATACCAAGGCATTTGAGAACCAAGGTGCCACTGTACAAGTATCACCATATGGTTGGGAGAAAGGGCTCTAAGGGATGGAAAAACTCCCATGTGAAATTGCTGGTCAGTGCAAACAATCCTGAACTCTCGGGACAAATGATCTGACATTTGTCAGATACTTTCAGCAGCTTCCTCTGCTTCTGTATTGCTGAGGCCGGGAGAATTTGCCCTTGGGTACTTTCCCGGAGCCATTTGCTCCCAACCCCTGGTGAGTCACAAACACCATCCTTTCCAGTTCAGAGCTTTTTGGTGCCCCCGTTTGAGACTGAACATTGAGTGCATTTAGGCAGCCTCTATAATGAGGCAGGTGCACTCCCTGGACTCTCAGGGCAGAATATATTCAAGTTTAAATGCAGAAACATTTATCGAATCATGAATTACATGTTATAACAATTAACCAAGAAGAATAAATAGGCAGATGGAAGGCTTTTTGAAAGTCACACAACAGCCACAGCTTCTGTCACTGGCCGCTCATGTATGACTGTAAATACATACATACATATCTAAGACTAGGAAAAGATACTGTAAAATTCCATATAATTTGGGAGAACATACAGGTTTATTGCCTTGGGCTAAGAGTAATCGCATGCCATATAATGTCAACCATGTTGAAAGGCTGCCGTTATTACAATGTTTTGCATCTTTCAGTATGCTAGCAAGCAGACAGCTTCTTTGTACAGCTCAGGCCTTTACAATGTAGGGCCACCTCTATGCTTGCTTGCTTGTGCACCCCCTGGGTTGATTCCAAATACCTGTTGCTTGTTTCCCATACCTGTGGAAAGTTGAAAGGCTGAGAGAGTGGAAGTCTTGTGAGCTGTTGCTGGTGGAGGAATAGACATAAAGTATCAGGGAGTGCGGAAGGGGAGGGGAAAGATAACCTAAACATGAAATATAGGATGCAGAAAGACGTGAGGTGGAGAAAGAGTGTAAGAGAGGGATATTATATATATTTTTAAAGCAAAAGAATGAGATTGTTGGATGGGAGAAAGGTAAGAACACCACATTTATTGAATACAGAAAGTCTATGAGGGCTCTCACCCACACACGCAAACATTTTATTACATCTATCCACTTCCACAATGCAGTTCAAGGTGGTTTACAGGCCACTGAGTATGGCTAAGTTCAGCAAGCTGCATCTTGTCCCTTCAGCCCATGTGCTGGGACCAGCTTATCACTTCCACCGTTTGTGAGAACTGAGCCATTGTTAAAGGTGCCCCAGACTTCTTTGGGAGGAATGGCACGATATAAATTTAGTAAATAAAATGTGCATTCTACCTGATCCTTGTTTAACGCTCTAACACTCTGTACGTATTTTCTGAGAATCTGTATTCTACTATTACTGTGTTTACATAACTGTTTTGATTTTTACATTGTATAAATTATACATTGTATAAATATTAGGTTATGTATTGACATTTGTATTCTGTGATGTAAACTACCCTGTAGTCTTTTGATGAAGGTCAGAATATAAATTTAATTAATACTAATATTAATACTTATAATATGTAGCAGATTAAATATTAGCAGACTATATATCCTTTGCTGAAGCTCTCCTTTTCCAGCTATATGTGATTTGTGCCACTTCAGGACAAAGGATGAAGAGGGTAAAATGGCTGAGGTTTCAGCACACTGGGTGGCATTCAGTGAAGTTTTACTAAGAGCAGACCTACTGAAATTAGTGGACCTAACTTAGTTACGTTCACTAATTTCAACAGTATGGCAATCATATGACATGCAAAAACACGTTATAGGGAGGTGCTTAATATAGAGGGAAAGAACATTTCTACTGTGCATTTTGAGGCCTGTTATATTTTTAATCTGTTATATGGGAAATTTCACAGGCGTATTTAAACCCACAAAGATAGCATATAATATATGCTATATGGTATAGTTCTTCACCAATAAAATCACATGAACCTATTGTTCTAATTCTCATAATTCAGATTCAGAATCTAACTATGTTGAAGCATAACTGCTGCTTGACAGAACTGTACCTCAACAATAACGAAATCCGAGATATATCAGGTATGGCATTAACATAATCTCTTGTGAACCGGGAGTGATTCCTGTGAGCATATACGTGTTAAATATGGTTGAAATAGACTGCAAGAAGTCCTGGAAATAAGACGAGTGGTGCTTCATGAAAATAGAATGGGGGAATGTTCTTTGGCCCCATGGAGCCTTCAGTGTGGGTTTTCTCAGGGCTCGATTTTATCCCTCATGCTGCTTAATCACAGAGTGCGGTCATCCAGAGTTTTGGAGTATGTTGTCGGCAATATGCTGATGACACACAGCTCTGCTTCTCCTTTACACCTGCAGCTGAGGCAGTGGATGTGCTAAATGGTTGTCTTGCCTCAGTAAAGAATTAGATGATAGTCAATAAACTGAAGCTCAGTTCAGATAAACTGAGGTCCTATTAGTTGGTGGCTCCCTAGCTCTGATGGCTGGGAGGTTGATGGGGTTACACTCCCACCGAAGGAGCGTGTACAGAGCCTGGGCATTTTTCTGGTGTGGAGTGCCTTCCATCAGATTCAATTGGTGGCCCGGTTCCGCCTTTATCTGGACAGTGATAGCTGAACTTCTGTTGTTTATGCTCTAATAACCTCTAGGTTAGATTACCTCAATGTGTTATATGTGGGACTGTCTCTGAAGATGGTTCAGAAACTTCAGCTAGTGCAGAATTCAGTGACCAGGTTTCTCACTGGGACAAGATGGTTTGGAAACATAACGCCAATCCTGGCTTGACTGCCCTGGCTGCCAGTTAGCTTCCAGGCCAAATTCAAATTATTGGTTTTGACCTATAAAGTCTTAAACAGCTCAGGACCACAATGCCTCAAGGATTGCCTCTCCCCATATGAATTTACTCGATATGAATTCACCCCATCTTCATGTGCCTCCTCCATGACAGGTCCAGACAGGCAACATGAGAGCAGGCCTTTTCTGTGGTGGCTCCCTGTTGGTGGAGTGCTCTACAGAGGGAGGCTTGTCTTAGATATCTTTAGGCTCCCTTCAAACACTTTCCTCTTTAACCAGGCTTTCAGCCTTTTAACTACCTGTGACCTTTTAGAAGTGGGTTGGATGTTTTTTAATGTTGAATGTATTTTGGTTCAAATGTATCCATATGGGTTTTTTTTTGTTTGTTGTTCATTTGGTTTTTGGTTGTAAGTCACTGGGCAAGATAAGGAGATGTAACAAACTGAAGAAACAAAATATGAGCACAAGTAAGGCATTATTTTATTGTTAATTGTTGTTGCCATTTTAGGTGCTCTGAAACATATTCATGTGTTGCAAATCCTGATGCTTCACAACAATCACCTGAAAACCCTGGAGAAAACTGTGAAAGAGCTTCAAGGAATGCAGCATCTGCAGACCTTAAGTAATCATTTACTACCTTTCTCTCTCTCTCTCTTTTTCCTCCCCATGCAGCACAACATTGACAGGAACCCCTCATACATTTAGTAGAAAACAGATAGTTTTGAGGAGAAGGATTGAATAAGATATATGAGCCTTTTTTGGAAATGCTTTTTGCTGAGCAAATAAGATTCTCTAATTAAACATACCAGTATCAGTTTTAACTAGTGTCTGCATTTGTTTTATTTTACGTTACTGACAGAGCAAGGGGTAGATGAAAATGCTTGAGACTCTGAAATTTCATATTAAGATAAACAAGACGGTGCTGGCGCCACTAAGCGTTGCTGCATTCAAATTGCCTTCAGGGAAGTAGGATTATAAACTGTTAACCTGTTGAAAGTGAAAGTGTAAGCAATCTTTCTCAGGTTTTTTTCCCTCCCTAAAGGAATGTGCTCATAGATCATACCAGGGCTTTCAGAACTTTTAAGAAGCAGGAACTAATTTAATGCCTCGGTAAAGTAATTAATAGAGGTATTTAATATTGTTACAGGCCACCCTAATCTCTGCCGCGTGGTAGCAAGGGATTCCAGGGGTCTTGGCACTTAACCAGGCTTTGTGTTTCCTTGCTGTAATATCTTAGAAATACAGTTTATTGACACATGTTTACGCCTGAGTTTTATGGAGGGAGAGCTCACAGCAATTATATCCCAAGAGGGGGGGGGGTGCTGTCCTTCAGTCCCACATGGTGTTCTGTCCATTTCCTTCTCCTTCTTCCCAGAAAACCCTGCTCCAAAAACTTGTTGCAAAAGGACACCCTCTCTTCCTGTGATGACATCGCACCCCACGGTTACCCTGGCAACCTCCCGCTCTCATCTCTGCTTTTGTCTTCTGCTAACTAACACATATCTGGGGGGAAAGGACAGTATCTGCATGGTCAATTGTTCTTTAATGGCCCAGTCACATTTCTCCTTGTGTTCTTAATGGCAACAATGGCAACTTTGGGGGGGAGGGGGGCCTCAAATATTTTATTGGGGGTGTGTGGCAAAGGGATCTTGGCCCCTCAGTGTTGGCTCCTATGCCAAAGACCTTTCTATTCCAGCTTTCTATTCTCAGTGGCCAACTTGATGCCTTTGAGAGGCTCACTAGCAGGAGAGGAGCACAACAGCGCCCCCTTCTCATTGTCCTTGGAAAATGGCATCCAGAGGCCTGTGATACTTTTTAAAGCAGGGGTCAGCAAACTTTTTCAGCAGGGGGCTGATCCACTGTCCCTCAGACCTTGTGGGGGGCCGGACTATATTTTGGAAGAAAAGAAATGAATGAATTCCTATGCCCCACAAATAACCCAGAGATGCATTTTAAATAAAAGGGCACATTCTACTCATGTAAAAACACGCTGATTCCTGGACCGTCCGCGGGCTGGATTTGGAAGGCGATTGGTCAGGATCCGGCCCCCGGGCCTTAGTTTGCCTACCTATGTTTTAAAGGCAACCAAGATGGCAGCCAACACGCTGGTAAAAAAATCAATGGTTCAACAATATGCTGAGTGAAGTATTTCCTCATGTCTGGTATTATGCACGCCTCTACCATGTCCCTTTCTTACTTGCTTTTTTCCTGAATGAAAAAGCCTCCAATGTTGTAAACTTTCCTCAAAGAGGACATGCCCCATTGATCATTTTGACTGTCCCCCTTTAACAGCTCTATAACCTCCTTTTTCGAGGTGCAGCGACCAACACTTTAGACAGCATTTCGACTGCAGTTACTCCATAGATTTGTATAAAGGCCTTCTGATATTCTTGCATACGGAGGTTTTAGGCTCTGTGCACTATTCAAAGTGATGAGATTATTTCTACAGAGATGATTAAATCTCTACTTCATAGCCATAAAAGTAGTGTTCTTTCTACTACTGCCATCTAGTGGTTCTTTGCATGCAATCAATTACCACGATTTATTTTTGAGTGAGGAAAAAAATCACAAAAATAGATGAACAAGATTTTTCAGGATATGTCCTGAAAAAAAAGATAGATTATGTTTTTTATCCCGATATTGTCATTATTAAAAGAAGCCACTGATACACTGAAAGTGTCTTCTCAAAGCACAAAGCACTAATATGCCTCACTACTGAGTTGCTTCTCTGTCAGTGTTTTAAAGCTTTCCCCCTCTGCCATGAGAAAAATGGAGTAGCATAATGAGCTGGATCACAATTAATATTAAAACATGGTTTAGCGCTATGTGTGTGAGTAGAAACAAGCTTCAGCAAAATCTTGTGCTTTCACCCTTCCTCCTTCCCTCTTGTCCTCCCCATGTGGCCAGGAGAAGGACTTTGCTAGCATTTACTTTGTGGGTGATTTTTCTGTGTAATTAAATAATCTTCAACCTGTTTTGAATGGGGTTGCACTTCTTCTAAGGAAGAAAGTTTTCAATTTGAGGATGCTCTGTGATCCAACACAGGTTAGCCTCAGAGGCAGAGAGTGTGTTATTTCTGTTTCATTGGATATACCAATTACGACACTATCTGAGTAGAGATAAGCTTGCAGCAGTTATCTAAGCTTCGATAATCTCCTGCTTAGATAACTGTACTGTGTTATATGTGATGCTGCCTTTAAAAATAGCCTGGAAAGTCCAGCTGGCCCAAAATAGAGCTGTGAGATTATTAATGAGTACAGGTGTATATATAAATATACATCTGTATATAACTTTTTAAAAGGTGATAGAACGGATTGCAGAAACTATCAAGGCATCTCTTTATTAACTGCGGACGGGACGGCAAGCATCTTAGCAAACTGTCTCCTAACAATATCAGAGGCTACCCTTTCTGAATCCGAAAATGGTTTTCGACCTTCCAGGGGGACAGTGGACATGATTTTCACTGCTCGACAGCTTCAAGAAAAATGCAGAGAGCAAAACCAACCCCTGTATATGACCTTTATTGACCTAACTAAGGCCTTGGACAATGTAAATCATAATGCCCCATGGACTGTCCTTTTGAAAATCGGCTGCCCAGATAAATTTGTGAACATCCTCTGTCTCCTAGATGATAATATGACAGCAACAATTGCAGATAGCAATGGCTGTCAAAGTGCACCATTCAGTGTGGGATCAGGTGTTAAACAGGGTTGTGTTATCTCCCCAACTCTATTTATTAGTTTAATCGCAATGATCCTACACTTTGTCAAAGGGAAGCTCCCCACTGGAGTAGAAATCATATATTGAACAGATGGAAAGCTTTTTAATCTGAGTAGTCTGAAAGCAAAGACCATTGTGTGCTTAGAGAGAGACGGTGGTCATTTCATGTGCTTTGAAGCAAATCTATACTCTACAAGAGAAATGTCACGGCCTGCAGTATTCTGCTGGTATTACACACTTATCAGCATTTCTTTTATACTGAGAAAGCCATTGGTGTGCAATGCAGCAATAGATAATCACATAAGATAATTATGTAATGAGTTTAGGATATGGAGGAGACTGCAGATGACTTAAAGGTAAAGGGACCCCTGACCATTAGGTCCAGTCACGGATGACTCTGGGGTTGCAGCACTCATTTTGCTTTATTGGTCGAGGGACCAAGCGTACAGCCTCCGGGTCATTTGGCCAGCATGACTAAGCCGCTTCTGGTGAACCAGAGGAAATGCCATTTACCTTCCCGCTGGAGTGGTACCTATTTATCTACTTGCACTTTGACAGGCTTTTGAACTGCTAGGTTGGCAAGAGCAGGGACCAAGCAACGGGAGCTCACCCCGTCGCAGGGATTCAAACCGCTGACCTTCTGATTGGCAAGCCCTAGGCTCTGTGGTTTAACCCACAGCGCCACCCACGTCCCACACAGATGATTTACCTGCATTGAATTCTGAAGCATTTCAGCCGCAAGACCAATGATTTTGATAAAATCCCAGACACCTAATTCCTGCTAGTCACTTTTTCTAATGGAATGATAACCAGCAATCTGCATAAAAAGACGTGAATTGCCCCTTTGGCCAGGATACTGGTTATTTGTGTAATCTGCTCTTTGTGCAACTCTGTAAATACAGAGGATTTGGATTGGGTCATCCAGAATCCTTTTTTTACATGTTGAAGACAAAGAATTCTGGAACCAACTAATGCTGGTTCCCATTGTACGCTCACTGTAAAAAGAAAGGTTCCTATTTCCCCACCAAAGAACGACCATCAACTATGATGTGCCAGCGAATCATGTTGTGTTTTTCATATATATAAATAGGAACTAAATTAAATGTGTTGTGCTGATATAGACAGACAAAATGGAATGGTGCCTTAGTCAAAGCTCAGCTGTCACACACAAAAAGGAAGATTAAAATTAGAGCAGTTTGATTTTTCTGAATGCTTTTGCGTTCACTGAAGTCTGATGAGGATTCTTGTGAGTGGCCAGACCAGTCACAACACCTCTCAGTCAGGAATGGAGAAGTTGAAAGTCTTTTACAGTTATCATCTCTGTCTTCTAGATATGTTTGGGATTTGCTGGGGCTTATCTGGGAGGGCGAGATGCATTGGTGCAATACATGATGGGAAACTTGATCCGAGTATCAGAATCTTTCTGGTTAATCATAAAGAACAAACAAGAACTTCAAAGACTCATAACAAGTGGCAAAAAAGGCATTTGTTACAGATCTTTTTTCATGCACCTCACAATGGGCCACAACGTTCAGGAAGGAGGTGCTTTGTGAATACAAACTGGTTGATTATGTCTGTATAGTATCTACTGAAATATGGAGGAGGTGGCCAAGTCTTTGCTCAGTCATTTTGACCATTGTTCTCTTTGTTTCAACTCCTGCAGATCTGTTTAATAACCCCATGTCTCATGATCGCAGATACCATCTGTACGTAATATACCACATTCCTTCAGTAACATTGTTTGACAGAAAAGGTAGAAACTGTTTCTCCCCCGCTTTCTTTGCTTAATAGACATGAAGGATAATCACTTAATGCTTTTATATCTGAACAAGAAGCAATATATTTGTGGCTGCCCTTCCTCAGCAGTCATCAATTTTGTAAGAGTACATACAATACTTGTTAGTATTGGGTAGATACAGTGCAGGACGTCGTTCATCTTTAATAGAATTATCTGGCCCTACTTTTAAGAAACCTTCATGGAAATGAACGTGCATCTATAGCCTGGTTAAGTGAAATTGTAACAGCTTATTTATTTCAGTTTCCAGGGGAGTTGTCTTTGTTTGTCTATTCCCACACAAGCAACAACATTTTATTGCTCCTTAAAGACACATAGATTTATCATGATTATTATTTGCTCTCCCATCAGATGTCAAGGAGATGTGTAACTATACAAACTTTAGAAGACATCTGAAGATAGCCCTGTATTGGGAAGGTTTTTAATGTTTAATGTTTTATTTTGTTTTTATATATTTGGAAGCCACCCAGGGTGGCAGGGCAACCCAGTCAGATGAGTAGGGTACAATTATTATTGCATGTATCTGTTGCATGAAGGATTTATTATCCTTTGTTGATGGATGCAGTTGTGTGTGAATGTAAACAGTGAGGTCAGAAGGCAGCAAAATGCAAAAGGTACAAACCAAGCATCACAGAAGTACTTAAATGTTTGTAAAGTAGGCATAGCGGCCATTCACAAAGCAGTGCTGAAAACACAAGCAGCCAGCATTGCTAAATTAATTTGCAAAGTTAATTCATTAATTTCATGGAACAAGCCCTATGCAATGCTTATTAAAACTGGCCTATTCAAGGTGGACTATGGAGCCTATTGAACACCTTTCACACACTAGCAGTAGGAAGTCCTCTCAATTCCCATAGCCAAATCAATTGTAAGCGACATAGGGCAGTTTCAAAAGCAGTTTGGAATATATCAGGGGAGACTGTAGCTCGGGGGGGGGGGTGTCAAAAAGCCCCACAGGGAGCAGAGGTAACACAAGGGTGCACCTAAAAGAGCTCTCTTGACTGTGACCAGAAGCCTGCCTCTCTAGAAGCATTAAGCTACTACTGTCTGTAAATCACACAAGTCGCAACATCCCTTAGTGCTAGGCTGTCACCCACCTAAAGAATAAAGAAATATAGTATGTCAGCAGCTGGTTGAGCTCCAGATAATGACATCTATTCCTATGTTACAGAAGTAACCTCAAAAGAAAGAGTATCAGCTGTTCATATATATGACCATGAACGGTCCCTCGTGCTTCATTCTATAGGATTTGGGAAGAAAATCGATGAACCGTTTTTGCCCAAGCAATCATTTTGCCTAACACCAACCAAAGTGATAAGATTGCCTCCAGGTATTTAACAGTGATTCAGAAAATAATAATAATAATTATAATAATAATGCAGATGAACAACCATTGCCTCCTTACATTAAATGACTTTCATAATTATATAATTGCCTTGCTTTTTAGCAGTCTACTTGGGATTCTTTGAGGGCTTGCTGTGATTTACACTCATTGTCATTCTAGGCTTCTCAGTAAAAGCTGTTATCTTTTAGAAGAAAAAAATCATTGTTAAATTACTCAGGGTATTTACTGTATAATTCAGCTATTCTTCCCTTTTCCGGATATCTAATATTGGTCTTTAAGATTTTAAAGCTTGAAAATAAGAAGGGCTTGGCATGTGCTGCATACATATAGCTGCTTTCCTTCTCATTTATAGGGCAGCTTTTTCAGATACTCCCCCCACCCACCCCTTTGGCAGTCAATGTTTGGCACACTAGGAGCAAATGAGCAAGCAGAATTGAACTCTACATATATCAGCTGGAGGGCAGGTTCAATCCTGCTTCCTGCAGGGATTAGGTGGGTGAGCAACCTCTCCTGCAAATCCCCAACCAAGCAGAACTGAACTCCCCAAGCACCAGCTTGATGGGCATGTGTTGTCAGGTGTCAAGCAGGCAGGCGAAACTTGGCCCACAAGTCATAGATTTCCAGTTTTATGGCAAGTCTTTTCAGTTGTATTCCAGTGACTACTGCCACAGCCATTGAAGATTCCTAATTGGTGCACAAAAATCTTTAGAAACCTCTACCTGCTGCTGCCTTTTTCTTAGTTATGTGTAGTTGAAGCAGGTGACAAATGGGGAACAAATATGATTTTGTCCACAGGGAGAAATCAATCACAAGTTAGCTGTATATAAGTTTCAGCAAGTAACTAGAAAAAACTATCTCACTTGGTGAACCATTTAAGCCAAATTGCTAACTAACAAAACTTGCCATTTGAATCTAATGGAATTTAGAATTGACTGAAACTGTTCAGTATTCTGCATGTCAAGGGCTATGAATAACTTTTTCCTATCTTTGTTTTAGGTTGCGAGTTTGGAAATCACCTGGTTAAGTAAGCAAGATCTGCCTTTCCTTTATTTCTAATCCATTAATATTTAGATACGAAGCTTCCAGTCTAACAACAACTTAAAAACAAAAGATTTATTTTGCCCTAATACATCATGCACACTTCATCAGATGCATGAAGTGATATCCCTGGCTGGCAGATACAGTTACAGATAGGTAGCCGTGTTGGTCTGCCATAGTCAAGACAAAATAAAAAAATTCCTTCCAGTAGCACCTTAAAGACCAACTAAGTTAGTTCTAGGTATGAGGTTTCGTGTGCATGCACACTTCTTCAGATACACTGTGTATCTTCAGGTGTATCTGAAGAAGTGTGCATGCACATGAAACCTCATACCTAGAACTAACTTAGTTGGTCTTTAAGGTGCTACTGGAAGGAATTTTTTTATTTTGTCTTGGCAGATACAGGTTAGCCAGCCACTCCATTCACATTGCCCCCATGTGTGTAGTAACCGGCTACTGTGCATGGAGAAGGTGAACATAATCTGCTAATGAAAAAGGGGATCATGGTCAGTACTAAAAACACCCCTTTCCCAACAGGCCTTGTAGAATAAGCACATCTGAAATGCTTTTTTTTTTTTAACATTCTCTGGTCAATATGCAGCACTCTCCAAGAAAACGCTGTTTATTTCTCTCTCTGGATCAGAAGCGGACAAATGGTTCCTTGCAGCCCACTTTCTAATTTTATGCAAATTGTGGCATCCCCTCTTGCTGATCAGCAGGGGAAAGGGGGCATTGCTGTAGTCTCATCTCCCTCCCCTCCCCACTTCTTGTCATCGGCTAAGCAGAAGTTGGGGGGGCTGTAGATACACATTTACTCCTCATTCACAATAGGGCTCCACACAAGATTCCTTCCATCCATAAACGTTTCTATGTGTGTGAAGAAGCAGATGTGGGTTGTTATCTCCCCCACCCCCGCAAAACCCCACATCCATTCATTTTGAGAGTACCCGCCCTTGAGGAATGGATTCTCACACGTACCTCAGCCCCACCTGTAAGCCATTCCTCCACCCACACAGAGGAGCAGTAGGGAAACAGCTGAGCTGTGTGGAAAGTGTGGGGCACAGCAGCAGAGTCTTGTTGCTCAGCTGGGAAGTGGGGGTGGGCTGCAGATAAATATTTGTAGCGAAACCACCCCCATTCTGTTTCCCCTGACTTTGCTTTACTTCTTGACTAAGAGGTACAAAATTTTTGTACTGTATTTTTCGCTCCATAAGATGCACTTTCCCCCTCCTAAAAAGTAAAGGGAAATGTGTCTGCATCTTATGGAGCAAATGCAGGCGGGAGGCTCTGCTCAGCGCTCCCTTTAAAGAGCTGCATGGAGTGTGTGTGTGGCTCTTGGGGGCTTTTCCTCGAGGAAGGAGAAGGGCAGCCCGTCAGTCCCTTCTCCCTCCTCAGGGAAAAGACTGCAAGCACCACACAGACACGCTCAACGCGGCTCATGATAGGGAGTCTAGGATTCATACAGGCTCTGCTCAGCACTCCCTTTAAATAATTTTTTTTTTCTTGCATTCCCCCTTTAAAAACTAGGTGTGTCTTATGGTCAGGGGCATCTTATGGGGTGAAAAATACGGTAAACCATAAAAAATATTTACTATGCATTGGGTGCCATATTAGTATCAAATCCATTCACGTTTAAACTTTAGTTTTCTCACTGCAAAAGAAAGAAAAAAAATATGGTCATTTACTTTCTCTCCCCCCCCCCCCCCCCCGCTTTTTGTTTGATTCTTTGGAAGGATTCCGTATGAAAACCCAGAACATGCTGTACTTGTGAGGGCCATGAGGCGATCTGTCATGGAGTTCGCCACTGTTGACTGGGAGAAGATGCCCACCTGTGAAGAGAAACGCCTTGGCAGCAATCCAGAAAAAAGGCCAGAGAGACTGACAATTAAGTTTCGATAAATGTGACTTTTCTCCGACAGTTGTCTCTTAAAAAACAACAAAAAAAAAACACATTTCTCTTGCTGCTCTTGGTATTGTTGCGCTTTAAACATCAATTAAAATCATTTCAAGCAGGAAAATAATCCAGTTACGTTACCATTTTAGCATAGTATGAAGGGGTGATATTTAAAACGATAAAAATCATTGGTTAGTTAAACCAGCCTATGGTTTGAAGTTGGGTTATTGAGCAGTTGACCATGGTCTGCTGTAAGCCAGATTCCTGATCTGCATATAGGTTTAGGTTGAGACACTTTCAAATGAAAAATAAACTTGGCAGCATGTCCTTTTTAAAAAAATGCCTACTTGCCAAGTTTGGAGAGGCTTTAATTTCCTAAGGTCGCAATCTCTGGGGGTTGTAAAGCTAAGAAACAGAGTAGCTGTTTAGAGAGCTTGATTATGACTCAGGGGGCAGTAAGTGAGCTGACCACTGTTCTGTTGGTGCATATAGGAGAATAAAAGCCTTTCTGCCATTTTTACCAAGTATATAGTTAACAGACCGGAAGGGATGTCTCTTAATGGGGAGACTTTATTTGTCCTTTCCCTGTAAATTCAGAGGATAATATAGCACAGCTTTATCTCCAAATACTACCATGAGCCCAAAGGCATGCGCATGTGCATTTGGGCTGACAGATTGAATGCTCCTTCCTCCAAGAAGAAAGTGGCATGTAATGGATAGGTGGGTGGAGACGAAGATAGAACTGAAGAGAATTCAGCCATATGCACTTCCAATTGCAGGTTCAAATGTTGCAGTTCAGCTATAGGTTTGCCAATTAGTTGAGCCCTAGTCTTAAGATCAGACCCATTGAATAGGCCAACTTTGCTGACAGTTATGAATATACAAATTCTATACACTGCCTAAGATTTCCTTGACATCCATCAGATATAAAGGACACAATCAAGTATCTGACTTTAAGAAGATCAGATATACAGCAGCTCTGTATAGGGATGTTTTTAATGTCTGATGTTTTACTGTGGTTTTATAATTTGTTGGAAGCCGCCTAGAGTGGCTGGGGCAACCCAGTTAGATGGGTGGGGTATAAATAATACATTATTATTATTATTATTATTATTATTATTATTATTATTATTATTATTATTATTATTTCTAATGCTTTACACAACTCATTCTGTGTAATTTCATCCTGCTTCTCTAGTAGGAAATGGACACTTGGTTGCAACACCTCAGTATGTGATTCAGTGTTTCCGCTACTCTCCCCTAAAGCTTGCAAGTATTTGGAATAACTGGACCCAGGTCAACAACCCTTCCTCCTTACATTTGCACACACTCCCAATCCAACTGGAGCGGACCCTTCATGCTCTACCTATTAGTACTTAAAGATTAGTGATGCTAAGTACAAACAAAATCGTGATGTATCTTATAAAAGTGTAGCAAAATGCTGGGAGCCTATTTTCCTGGGGAACACTAATATTTTTACGCTATGATGTGTTCTTAATCATTGAGCCACTTAAGTGGAAAGAGAAAGTTCAAGGAAGTAAAGCCAACGTAGATGAGCAGGATTTTGTTTAATGAAAACAGACTGGTAGCAGTACTGGCTTTCAAAATCTGTAGCCAGAAAAACTTAACTTTTAGATGGTTGCACCCCTTATGATCTAACAGTATCATGACCAAGCGCTTTATTGCACTGAAGTCTAAGATATTTTTTAAAATTTTGCTAGCAGATGGCCCTCTTCTCAAGACCCCTTTTAAGTCTTCTACGCTTTAAGTCTTCTACGCTTTGTGCAGGTATGCTCTTACAGTTTTGATCGGATGGTTCAGCTCTTGTCATCACAGTCTAGGATGATGCGATGTAGTTACACAGGACAAATAAGTTGACATATGCTGGATCACAGCATATGTCAAGAGTGAGCATTATAACTGCATTCCATTGACCTGCATATCCCGATGTTGTGGTCTAGAGGAAATCCTCCATAAAGCCTTGGGCTCTCCAGCGTTTGTTACTCCTCAGACTCATGAGCTTTTTCAACCGTGATGTCTGCTAGACTAGTCTCTCCTTCAAGGGCCTTGTCATCCTGAGGGGTCAGTGCAGGCACCTCCTTTTTAGGAACTATCTCCTCAGTTCTGTCTCCCACGCATTTGAGGTCCTCTTCTTTACTGTCTCCTGGTTCAGAGGCCGACTGCTCTTCACTTGTTAAAGCAGATTCTGCTGCATGTGTTGCCTCTAGAGGAGAAACACAGGGTGTGGGAAATACATATATTGCAATGTGCAGCAATAAATAAATAAATAAATAAATACATACATACATACTTACTCCCACAAGCAACACTGGCTCCTTCATCCCAGAAACTAACGCTAGTACTAGAATCTATTTTGTAATAACTAATCAAACCAGGAATAGAAGTTAAAATGGCTCAGAGAACAAAATTAACCGAACTATGATTCCATGGGCAGTTTCAGAAAGCAGCTGCTTGTTACAGAGCACAGGCCAGCTCAGCTGTTCCGAAACAGTACGTTGAGTTTAGGGGGCAGGTTGCTGCTAATCCATGAGAATAGGGAGTGCATGTGATGTGCATTTCTATGGCTGCAATCCTAACTCGCATTTAGAGGGGAGAAATCCCCACTTAACTCTGTAGGATGTCCATCTATAAAGATGTTGTTAGGGGCTCCTTATTGACAGTGCAATCCTAACAGATCTGGAGGAAGAGGAATGAACCTCATTTATCTTTAACCAAAGCCAGCATGGCCAATGCTTTGTTTTTGTTTAGAAAATTAATAACCTGCTTGACAAGCAAAATAATCTGATAAGTGTTGCAAGCCCAACATCTGGATTGCCACTGTTCCCCCACCTATTGTTTAAGAAAACACTGAGTAGTTAGGTGTTGCATGATTATTAGCATTGCTTAGAAAACATCTCTGCTCTAATTTGGCCACAAACATGAAAGCTGTTGCAATGACAATGATGTGTGCCAACCTCTCTTTTGCTTTGCTTCTAGCTGTTTCTTTGCTTTGGCAGCTTCCAACTCCTGCTTCTCGTGGGCTTCCTTTAATGTCTTGCATACTTTCTTGTGTGTAAACCAGTGCATTTTCTGGCAGTCTTGATCACAGTAGATCACCTGCAAATGAAACAAGCCATGCCTCAATGCACAAAAAAGGATGGGCTTGCATTTGAATCATCCAGGTTGTATAAGGCACCCATTCATTTCTATATGGAAAACTGGAAATCTAAACCTTGCAATAGCTGGCTTATTTTAAGAACAACGAATAGTTTGTTTCTGTTGACTTGTGCAACCAGGAACAGCTATTTGCTCACTTTCACTTTAGGAGTTCCAAGATCTAGCACCTGAAACATCTATGCTGCTCCTATAAAGGAACAGTCTCCAGATACAGGAACAGTTGAAATCTCTTGCTGGAATCTCAATCAGTGGTATTTACCTGCAGATTCTTACCATTTTGCATACGGAACATCTTTTGGCTGCACCTTTCCCCCCACATGTCGTACAAAACTCAGCATCCACAAAGCCCACTTGGCCAGTAACTGCTTGTGTCAGTACAGAGAAAGCTGTAGGATCAGAGCCCTGGGGGAAAAGATAAAGACAGTTAAGTCATTGCAAGCATACACCCTCCCCCAGCCAATGAGAAGCCTGCAGGTTCAACACTAATGCAGATATGGGGGGGGGGGAATCTGCATATTTTCAATGTACACTTTAGTACTTTTGCACTGCTCTTAAATGCAAGATCTTAGCCCGGCATATGAAGGGAAGCAGGGAAATTATCCTTCCACTCTCCAGAGATTTAACTTTGCAGACCGTTCCAACGTAAAGTATACTGGTGGTGACATTGTTGAGAATATTTGCAAAATGGGAATGAAAATTAATTCAGGGATGCATAAGCTTTGGCTTGTTGCCACTTATGTCTGAGTTTCCTGGCATGCATAGTGTTTTGAGAAGAGAAGAAGAAAGAGGGGATTCCTATTACACTAGACTTTAGAGTGGACAAAGGCACATTGTCTCTTATGCTGCTTCTGCCTCCTCTGAAGCTCAGTGTGGCAGAAGAGGTAAATTCCCTCCCACCCCAGTCAGGGTTTTGGAAAAGGAAAGATTATGTTTCTGCCTATATCCTCAGCAGCACATGATACCCCCTCCTTTCCTCTCCTATAAAGCTAAGAAGGAACTCTAGCTCCTGGATTGGGGAATTCAGAGACACTATCAGAATATAAAGGAAACTCATTAAAAAAGATCTTCCATCCTCCGTATGAAATACAGTTCTTCAGAATAACTGCAAATATCAAGTGTACCCATTAAGCTGTATCTTGGGGGTTTCAAATGTTCTGCCAAAGAAAGAGAAGCTATTAAACTAGAACACTCACAATTTCAACTGGGGCAATGCTTCTCACAAGCTGCTGGAGCAAGGTTGCTTCACAGTAAGGAAATTTTCGAATGCATTCTCGGATGAACTTCTCTTGAAATACTGGGAAACCATCTGCATCTCTGCCTTTTAATAGGCTGGAAAGATTAAAGCAAAAGATGAATGGAAAAAACTCATGCCAATACTATTGGACAATCACTTTGCTTTATTTGTAGTTGTCATGCCTGCCTTATGGTGCAATCAACACAAGATAATATCACCAAGGGAACTCTCTGTAAACAAACAATAAACATACATAACAATGGCAAAAGTAGTTTCTTTCCCAAATATGTTTTATCTTAAACAATAGCAAACACAGTAAATAAAGAGCTCGCTTGTAATATATCAGCGGTTCAGTGCTCATTTATTCTTTTTCCAAAATAGATTTTATCCTGAAAAATTGAAAATGCAGTAATAAAGAGTCCACTTGTGATATAACAGTAGTTCAGTGCTCAAACCACTGGTGTCGATTGTGTTGGTTGCAGTGGTCATTGTACCACCACCCTGTTCATTGTTTTATTGTTATTTGTGGAGCAGCACATAGGCCAAGATTTTAATATTCGAACTACATACCCACAGCATAACAGAGAAAGATGCTAATGCATGAACTTTCTGTGTGCAACACTTAAAATACATATCTATATCTTTCAGCTTTGAGATTTCACAATAACGTTTCTGCAGCTAAAGATTCTCTTGCCCTACAACAAAAGTTGAGGGCAACTGAAACATAGACCTGATTCATGCAACATGCTATGGGCTATTGGGAACATAGGAACATGGTTGGAGTAACTGGGCATGAGCGTAAATCACCCCATGGATGAGGTAATCGCAGGTGTAAAGCAGCCAAGCCAGCTGCTATGGTAACTCCCCAGTGCCCTGACCATATCTGTGATTAATGCATGTCACCTTAGCAGTGCCTCAGTCATTTACTCAGTATGTTGGTGTTACTTATCTAGTGTCATGTCTTGAATTGCTGGTTTATTTGGAGCAACGGATATACTTTTTCACTGTATGTATCAACGGCTGCAAAAGCCTACTGCTGTATATACCTATCCCCAGAACTATTTAACTAGGCCTTATCTTCTGCAACAATAAACCAACTGGATCTTAAGCTCCTTCCATGTAATGACTGGTACTGAGAGCAACTTCCACTGCAGGGTATCTCACCTAAGATTCCCAACTGACATGTGGGTACCTTGAGAGGACATTGTAGCCACTTTACTCCTCTCAAGTCCTTTTCGCTCCCACAACATTGCATAGAACTAAACCAAGCTTTGGCTTAGCATATCGTCCAGACCTGAGCTCATGGTTGCACTGTGTCCTCACTAGCCACAAGCTATAGCCAAAGCTTGCTTGGCTTGTTGAGCCATGTGAACCAGGTCATAGCACCTTTTACTTAATTATCTTGTCCATCAGTGTGAACTACTGCAATAATAAAAAAATGAATTACTGCTGTTACAGCAGAACAGCCTAAAAAGAATCAGCAGCATCCTCAGATCTTTAAACACGATAGCAGATTAAAAGGCCTCAGTAAAGATTAAAAAATAATCTTGGCCTAGCATAAAAGAGACACAGAAGAAGAGCCCAGGGAAGGAGGATCAAGAAGATAGGATGAAGGAGAGATGAGCAGAATCCCTTCCTCATGGGTAGGATTAATATATATATCAGAAGGCGGTTGTGTGTGTATCTCAAAAGATGCATTTTTTTTTGCTCCTTTCCTCAAACTAATGGCTTAACCTGTAGATAACTATGGAGAATATTCATCTAGCTGTAGATAGCGTGGGGATTTGAAGGAAACTGAGCAGCAAACCATTCATTTTACCTTTCAAGGTAAGCAGTCTGTCTTTACTTGGCTAGAAATGAACACAAATGCTTTTCTGCATGCATTAAATGTCATTCATTATGGGGATCATACCTTTTGATTAATCCATCCAATTTATCCTCTCGCTCCTTAAGGAAGAGGATGCATTTCTGGAAAATACAGCTAATGTAGTGCATTTTTATTGCCAGTACTTCATTCATCTCTCTCTGCTTCATACACTTCTCGCAAATCAGATCCAGCACTCTGTAGCATTTCTGCATTGCTTC
This sequence comes from Podarcis erhardii, assembly GCF_964252035.2. Taxonomy (NCBI): domain Eukaryota; kingdom Metazoa; phylum Chordata; class Lepidosauria; order Squamata; family Lacertidae; genus Podarcis; species Podarcis erhardii. The sequence goes on from NC_138513.1 coordinate 27,090,681, forward strand.
AACTTCTGCTAGGAGAGGGTTTTCTTTCACTAGCAGCACAATCTATAGGAAAAGATTAACAAGAGTTATCTTTCCTGGATAGATGATTTAAAACAGAATCAATAGGTAATTTTTAAGTGCTCATATTAACAGGACTTCTTGCTTTTTTATCTTCTTAAATAAGCTATATTACCTAAGAAACCTGCCATGCCATAGGTGGATCACATTGGGAATATGACTGACTCATTTTAGTGTCCACAATGCATGCAATACTGATTACAGGAAGTGATAGTCATACAAAATGAATGCATCTTTGATCAAGCAACTGAACATCATAACCGTCTCTTATTTCCAAGGTTCAGGGTGTTAAGTGACATTGCTTATGTAGCAAAAAACACTATGTACGGGAGGGAAGTATCAGCAGAGTGGGGGGAACCCCCAAGTTTTGGAGAAGTACCAAAAAATCCCCTAAGCCACAAAACCCACAGGAACCCACAAAACAGCCCAACAAGGACCAAACAAGCCAAGTAGGCCTTGGAATGCTGACAACTGTTTCAGACAGGGAATGGAATGGAGTTGTTTGAATTCTGAACTGTAGCAACTCACACAGCTATTTTTTGTTGAAGGTCTCACTTGTAGCTTCCAGCTACAAGCATCAGGCCCTTTCTGAAACTACAGAGTTTCACAGAAACTGATAACAGAGATGAGTGTCACATAAGTAGATTTCAGCATTTCTTTTGTATTCAAGTCCTTATGAGATGCTGTCTTGCTTCTGCTAAATCACTGGTCTTTAACTAGTGTGTTGATTCACACTACTATGTTGTGACCTAGTCTAAGGTGGGTCATAGCAGCAACATTACCATTGTACAAATATATGATTAGGAAATGGGCTCCCAAATGTCTGTTTGGGCTAAAAGTATGTCCTGGATCTCAAAAAGTTGAAGACTACTATGCTAATCTTAAGGTGTATATACTTGAGTACAATGATCTTCAGTGTGCTAACCTTTGAGTGTTTCATGTTGGGGACTATTTTACAATATATCTCTCTCCATTTGAGAATGAGGTACTAAAGCCCCTATGAGCAGGCCAGGACTATGGAATATCAAGAATAAGCTCAGAATCATAAATTAGCTGCTGGCCAAATTTTGCCACACAACTCCATAGGCCAAATATTTTTTCTTAGAGGACTGACCTCAACAAGGTTGTAAATTATTTGACAAGTATGCCTGAAGGATAAGCCAAAATATGAACACTCTACCTTAACAGGATGCAAATTAGTAGTTGTAATGATCTTATGCAGAGGTCCAGCTAACTTGACTGGCAGTTTGGGTTCTTTGTCAAGTCCTTGTGGTTTTGTATAGTAATCCAACCTTTCTCGGGGAAAGAAGTTGTTGATAACAGTGACACAGTCATGCTGACCTAAAAAGAGAATGGTGCATCTTTTATGAAGATGAAGAACAATTATTTCACACATGAAGCACAAATCACAGAGGTTGTTCACCATTTAGAGGAAGTACTATACTAATAAACCACTGTGGAACTAAATGGAAATAGCTTCACACAGAGGCAATATTTCAAGGCTCAAGGCCTATATGTAATATGAAGTTTACAGAACTAAACTAACTCACCTATTCAGAGAACTTAGGATCTGATGGGCAAAGCAGCTTTTAAGACACATTATGAAACAGTTCTAAAGTTATTCCCACTTTTATAAGTTTGTTTTAGTTCACTGCACGAACTAAATCTAAAAATGGTGCTGCTAACCAGTCAAAAATTTAATTCTTCTGGAAGATATGACATTTCAAAGCAACTCATATGAGATTGCATGATTGACGCTGGCTCACCTTTCAGCCAGCGGTAGAATGCTTAGTGATTACGCCTCGTTAATAGGTTGTTGTTTTTTAATTTTAGAAACAATGATTGCAAAGCTTCCAATGGAGACTGGCAATTGCAGTGACTGAATCTCTGACTAAGTACTGATTGTTCAGATGTAGTGGATGTGATATGTGGGTGTAATTTCCCCTAAATTGTAAGCAGATTCCTGCAATAAAGTGGTAAGTCTTTTGACTGGATCCACTAGTCTCCTTGTCTCACAATCCTCTTTGTGTCTGGTTTTTGTTTTTTTCTGTAATCATCAAAAGACTTGACTTTAGAACACTTTTTAAAAAAAATTGGGTAAAAGGTCTCTCCTCACCAATCCTTCCAACCCCTTTGCCAGGAAAAACAAACAAAAATATTTTCTTCTTCTTCATAGTCTATCCTTAAAAGGAAATACAGCTCAAAGAGCACCACCCTTTATTTATTTAAATATATATTTACATACAGTTATCAGCTCACGGAGGCTACTCCTATCTAGCAAACTCCTCCCTGCTGCTAGTTAAAATCTTCCTTCTCAAAGAAAGGGGGAAGTCAGCAAGGGGGATGACAGGGAAGGCTGGCTACAAATGGAGCTAAACCCATTTTGAGCTGGACTCAGATTTTTACCGAAAATCAGATGGTTGAGTTTTAAATAGAGCAGATTTCTTTCCTAATTATGAATTCAAAATTCCCCCCTTCTGCAGTCAACTAATGTTAGAGAGCAATTTGAGAAAAGCAGCAATCACCCAATGAATATTTTTTAAATGTCTTCCCCTTGAGTTAGTTAAGAACCTGGTACTGAGCACTCTGTTGCCAATAAACATTAAGTCAAATCAATCTCCATCTTCTCAGAGCCTTAATGGAGGGGTGGGGAACCTGCAGCAATCCACTTGTTGTTGGGCTGTATCTTCCATCTGCCCCAGGCAGCACAGCCAATAGTCAGGGATGATGGAGTCAAAATCCAGCAACAGTTGGAAAGTCACAGGTTTCCCGCCCTGGACTTCATGAAGGGTAATTCAAAATGGCCGCTCCATTTACCCACAAAGGCAGCCATCTGTGCTGCTGTCCTTCCCACTGAGTTCACGACATCTGTGTCAGCTCCAGCCTCCAACATCATCCATGTAATTTCCTTGTTGCCTAAACACAGAAGAGAACAGCTTTCATTTAGATTTCTCATAGTGAGTCTGTATAAAAGTTTCAGCCATATAAGGTTTTTCTGGTGGGTCTCTCACCTCCCCCCCAGACATTAAAACATTTAATCCCTCGTAAATCTGCAGTTTAAGGCATTTAGAAAATGGGGAGCTGCTTTATACGGAGTCAGCCAAGTGCTTCATCTGGCTGAGATGAATACTGTCTACACAGACCGGCAGCAGCTCTTCCAAGTTTCCAGACACAGGTCTTTTTCAGCCCCATCTGGAGACACCACGGATTAAGCCTGGGTCTTTCTGCAAGTGAAGAAGGTGCTTTTCCACAGAGCTACAGTCTTCCTCATCCCCACTAGCTGGAAATGAAGATGCCATTTGCTTTCTCAAGGTTTCACCCAACCCTCTGTCTTGCCAGTATGAATAGATTCTGCACCAAGGCCTGATGGCTGCACTAGCCTTCCCCAGTGGCATCACTTTCTGCTGTCATCTAATCCATCTTTGGAAATTGCTAATTTTTTTGCAGTAAGGAGTTCCATAGCTTAGCTTTCCATGAGCTAATTTCATATATGTGCCCTGGAAGTATTATGACTCAGCCTCCTGATTTTAGGCAGAATTTTCTACCCAGAGGCTCTAGGTGAAAAGCACATTATTTTATATTTCCCCTTTCCACCCACTGATGCCTCTCAAACTACTTTTTGCACATACTGTATCCTGTAATTTCTTTTACTGTATTCCGCACCCCAAGAGAAAACCACCAGTTTCTTTCCTCCATGGTCCTTTCACATTCATTTCTTCCTCCCATAACGACTTTCCTCTCTTATCTCCTTCCTTCCTTCCTTCCTTCCTTTCCCTCATGTTATTTTAATAATTCCTACTGGCATTTCCTTTCACGTTCTTATTCCTTCAACGCTTTCACCGGCTCTTTCCCCTCAGAGGAGAGAGGCCTTCTTACTCCCACAATCTGATATATGCATTCACAAATATTGTTTCCTATTCCTGTTTCTACCTTTTGCTAGAGAGAGAGAGAGATTTAATAGACCCTGAAATCTAAACCATATTTTTTAAAATAAAGTGGTGCCTCGCAAGACGAAAAGAATCCATTCCGTGATTCTCTTCGTCTAGCGGTTTTTTTGCCTTGCGAAGCAAGCCCATTGACAGCTTAGCGGATTAGCGCTATTAGCGGTCTAGCGGCTTTTAGCGATCAGCTGTTAAGCGGCTTATCAGCGGAACAGCTGATAAGCGGCTTAGCGGCTTAGGAAAGGGGGGGAAGCGGGGGAAAACTGCGGGAACTCGCAAGATTTTTTCGTCTTGCGAAGCAACCCCATAGAGAAATTCGTTTAGCGAAGCGCCTCCAAAATGGAAAACCCTTTCGTCTAGCGGGTTTTCTGTCGTGCGAGGCATTCGTCTTGCGGGGCACCACTGTAAAGATGTTACCCTTTAAGGGCGCATTCCAGCTAAGCTCAAGAACAACAGCTGGATGGCTGATGTTTAATTTTATTCGTTTAAAGAACAAAGAAAAACCCTGACAATTAATATGCACACACAATATAAATACTGCTCAAGGACCGCCTCTCTCCATATGAACTGACCCGGACCCTGCAATCACTATCTGAGGCCCTTCTTCAAGTGCCTCCTCCATGAGAGATCCAGAGGGTGAAATAGATATCTAAGAGCAAAACTGGGTCCTCAGAGTTGTCTGATTAGCTATTAATTCTATCCCAATTTTCCAGTAAAAGACTACCAGTGGCTTCCAATAAAAACAGTATTTGGTTAAGAAAAGAATAGCAATCTTGCCTATAAAGTAGAGGTAGACCTTACCTCTAACACATCACCCTTTAACAAAAGATAAAAATTCTGCCTACACAAAGACACAAAGGATTCCTTTATCTGCACCAAGAAGGAGATGTAATTAACAACGGGGGAAAACTCATAGATACCTGAGAGCCCAGCAAACATCAGAGCTGTATATCCGTGTTCGTGTTCGTTGCAGTTAACATCAGCCCCATGCCGCAACAACAGTTTGCACACCTCAACTTTCCCTTTGTATGCCGCATGCATCAGAGGAGTCATGCCATGCTATGGAAAGAAGAAATAAATACAGAACCTTCAAATATATCTGTTTGTTCTTCTCCGGTAGTATTTAAACACAAGCAAGCTACGCTTCTAAAATGAAAAGATAGCACTCCAAATACAGTATAGCTCAGGGGTCAGAAAACGTTTTCGGCAGGGGGCCGGTCCACTGTCCCTCAGACTTTGTGGGGGGTCGGACTATATTTTGAAAGGGGGGGGGGAGAACAAATTCCTATGCTCCATAAATAACCCAGAGATGCATTTTAAATCAAAGGACACATTCTACTCATGTAAAAACACGCTGATTCCTGGACTGTCTGTGGGCCAGATTTAGAAGGCGATTGGGCCGGATCTGGCCCCCAGGCCTTAGTTTGCCTACCCATGGTATAGCCTTTTTGATGTTCACTTTGCTACATTTGAATACTCTTTAACTATATATTCTTTCCACAAAATCCAGCTTTTAGAAAACCAACTACGTCTCCATTTTAGCAGAGGATACCTTTGTACACATTCAGCTTCAATGTAAGCTGCTAATGAGAAGGAAACTTCAGCTACCATTGCATGCCTTTCTATGTGGGCAACTGCAATTCTTCCCCACTCCACACATCCATCAATACTTATAAAAATTATACTAATGACTATATTTATGAAAAGCTTTTCAGTTTTGCTTTTGGAGTAGCTAATATGACTTGATGTATCAGCGAATAATAGAGCCCCCTTGTACTGGAGATAGGAGCAATTAAATTGCAAAGCATCGATAATAAATATTTCTTTAGATTTTTAAAAGGGGGGGTAGAATGAACACTGAAGCGTTTAAGCTTTTAATTCCTAGACAACTATTCTAATAATAATCTGAAGTATTAATAAAAGTATTGGGGGTTTTTTTAAAAAAAAGTGCACAACATGTCTAATTTGGTGGGAAACCACACAATTCTCTGAGAAGAGTAACAGCTGCAAGCAGGGAGACCTGCAAAGGACCTCTTTATATTTGAGTTTGCAGTATGGCAATTTATATAATAGGCAAGTTTTATAATTGGGAAGCCATGTGGGAGAGATGGATCATTACCAGTTTTGGGGAAGTTCTTTAGCAGCAGGCACTGGTGAAAAACCTGTCATTTTAAGCAGCAGTTCACACACACTCTATGTTATGAATCATACATTTGTTAAGCCAGAAATGAACAATGGCATTTAGGACCTCTCCTTCCATTCTTTCTCATTTCCACCAGCTCCCTTTGCTTTGTGTTCTTTTTTAAAGAGATTAAAATGCTTAAATTCAGGGAGACTTGTTCAAATTATACACATGAGTCTTCCGAATGCTGAAAATATATTTCAAATAGTGAGATGAAATTTTGCGCATTAAGGAGCAATGAGGTATTTGTACAGACCACCTGTACAGGAAGCCAACTCTAGAGTGGTGCCCTTTTTCCTGCCTTAATCTGCTCCCTACAAATTGATAATGAGGATTAAAAAAAAAAGATAACCACCTGGCCCCAGAGCTATATAGGAGAGCCAACTCACACATTATACAGCACTTCTGGAAAACATTTCAAAAATAATCTCAGAAGTGGAGGAAAAAGCCAAGTAACTGGAAGACGGAACATGATGCTATACAAACAACATGTAGACAACCAATATGAAGAAACCACAAAGTGAGTGCCTCATCATGTTATGTAAATATAGTGAGCTGGATTCAGATGAAGAGGAATAAAACCATCCCTGCCGGCAGACTTGAAATCAAAAGTCACATGGAAGAGGGAACAAGCTCTTTTTCTCCTGCTACAGAGGGTAGAATTTGAACCAAGGGCTTCAAGTTATAAGAAAGGAGATCCCGACTAAACATTAGGGGGGGGGGGACTTTCTGACCATAAGAGCTGTTTGACAGTGGAACAGGCTCCCTGAGTTGTGGACTCTCCTTCCTCAGAGGTTTTAATGCAGAGGTTGGATGGCTATTTGTCATGGATGCTTTAGCTGAGATTTAGCAGGGGGTTGGACTAGATGACCCTTGGGGGTCCCTTTCAACTCTATAGTTCTATGAAAATGACATGGCACAAAAGAGGAAAGGGGGATAAAGAAGTTGAGAACAAGCTAACTTGTTCAACAGTTCTTAAAGTGTCATAGTAGTAGTTCTTATAAAGATCACCAGGAATGGAAACAGTTCAGAGAGAGAACCAAATGGTCTCTCAGCAGAGCTGATGGGAATGGCCTCCTTCCCATCCCTGCCCCTGCTGGAGCCTGATGGAATGGATGCTGCCCAGTGGTGGTTGATGGAGGAAGGGGCCTGATAAATGGGGTTTACAAGATCCCACTGAAAACAGTGGGACAAGTTAGTCACAAATCCCACCGATTTATATGGAAACAACTAAATGAATCCGGATCCATTCAACATCTCTATTCATTCACTGCAGTTATTTAATACAGTGGTACCTCGGGTTAAGTACTTAATTCATTCTGGAAGTCCGTTCTTAATCTGAAACTGTTCTTAACCTGAGGTACAACTTTAGCTAATGGGGCCTCCCCCTGCCGCCGCACCGCCGCTGCACGATTTCCGTTCTCATCCTGAGGCTAAGTTCTTAACCCGAGGTACTATTTCTGGGTCAGAGGAGTCTGTAACCTGAAGCGTCTGTAACCCGAGGTACCACTGTAGTTGCTTTGGGGGGGGGGGCAAGCCTTCACAAAGCAACATATAGGGGGTAGGGGTGGGATGACAACAGAACTGCAGGGAAAGTATGAAGCATTGAGTGAATACAAGCAAATAGAGGCAAGGCGTATAATGAGATCACCAAAATTCACTTAAGGCAAGGCAATAAATAGGAAAATGTAAGTTTTAAAGGCCTTTCTTGAATAATGCTCTCCCTCACGCATTAAAATGCAGCTCTTATTTTCCTCATTTATGTCTTTAGAAACATTCCTATGGCCCTTTTCTGATTCATCTGAAGGACATTCAATACTGAGTCCAGAATGGATCCACATGCCCCATCCCATGACAACGTTACAGGGATCAAATGCAGCAACTGCCCCACTTACAGTACATTAGATATACTGCACCCCCTCCCGACAGGGCAACATTTCCCATTGCATATTAAACAGACCAGCAGCTTTGCAGAGTATTTTCCTCTAAACTAGAGAAAGGATATTCCACAAGGGACTCACTGTGGAACCTGTCTGATTATGAAACTGAATACTTTTTTTTCCAGGTACTGCATTGAGTGGTGATGAAGCAGGTTTTATGGATGATAAGGGAAACACTTTCCTAGGAAAATTCTACAGCTGAACAGTTCCTGCCAAGATGAACTATTTCACTAAAAAAATCAAATCAAATCAAAAACCTACAGGGACAACAGTCAAAATCCAGTATGATATGAGGCAGACTTAACCCATTGACTCTGCACTGGATTCCGGCCATTTTGCAAGAAGTTAGTTGCAAAAGCACAAAATGTGTTATGGTATATATTCCCATGAGGAAGTTGATCTGAAAATACACTGTACGCTTTTTCCCACAGAAACACTTTTGATAGACTCACCTTTGACCCTTCCTGCAAAAAAAAAGTCAAACAGAAACAGCCTTTTGCAACTACATTTTTAAAACAGCCCACTATGTTTGTGAAATATTCAGTTATGTAATATGTTGCTTTCACCCCTCAATCCATCATAAGGCCTTGGGAAAGTTGAGGTTTCAAATATGTAATCTCAGAAGATGATAAATAAATCTGACATTAACAAAAGTTCAGGTCGCTTTTCTATCAGAAATAGAGGATTTCTTATTTTTTTTAAAAAAAGCATGAGCTTACTTTGAAAAATCAAAGAGGATAATTCAGGTCCAAAAAACCCGCATATTATACCTCTGTTCAGGCATATTACACTAGTTCATTTTTAGCAGGGAATACTGAATACTTGCTTGACCGTAATCATTTTCCAGTATACTCAAGGGATACTTTCTGATTCCAGTATGTTAAACAGGTTTCCTTGATAAGTATTATTTTGCTTATAGAAATCTGCCAGCCTTTGAATTCCCAAAGTTTCTTTAATTTGACTCTACCCAATCTAGACACATATTTTGAGTCAAGTCTTTTACCTCATCCAAACAATTCACACGGACATTCTTGCTGCCAAGCAGTCGTACAGCTTCTTCAGGGCTTCCTAAGGGAAAGGAAGAGTTTGTGAAGTCTACTGTTAAACAGAAAATCAATACAGTGAATCTAATAATTTGTTACATTTGTATCCCATGCTTCCTCCAATGAGACCATGGTAACGTATGTAGCTCTTATCTCTTCCTCCCCTTATTACCTTTTGAGACAAGCTAGGCTGAGAAATCATGACTGACCCAAGCCCATCCAGTAAATCTCAGGGCTGAATGAGGATTTCAGCCTGAACTCCTCACTACGAATCATGGAATCATAAAATTCTGCCATGATGAAGTATGAAGCACCTGTCAAACATTTGCCCTACCACACATATTGTAACAACGTTGTATGGCTTACTGCCCCAAATCGACACTTTCGTCAAATTATTTTCAGAATGGGGGTTATTGTTTTTGTTTGTTACTACGTTATGATTTTTTGGTGTTTTTATATTGTAAACTGCCCTGTGATCCTCGGATGAAGTGCAGTATGGAGATTTAATGAATAAATAACAAACAAAAACAAACATTCTATTCACATGCAATGCTAAGCTAAAGTATGGCTTAGTGCAGGCATAGGCAAACTCGGACCTCCCGATGTTTTGGGGCTACAACTCCCATGATCCCTAGCTAACAGGACCAGTGGTCAGTGATGATTGGAATTGTAGTCCCAAAACATCTGGAGGGCAGTGTTTGCCTATGCACGGCTTAGTGTAAATGTGTGGGTTCTTAGAGAGGTTATTAGGGTGCAATGTTTTTGTTTGTTTATTATGTTAGGTATTTATGTGTTTATAGTAAACCGTCCTGTGAGCCTCAGATGAAGAGTAGAATGGAAATTTATAGTAATAATGATGATGATGATGATGGTGATGATGCTACTTTGCTTGTCCTCTGGTCCTGCTGCTGCTCTGCTGCCATGAGCTAAGCTGTGATTTAGTTTAGCATGCCATCCAACCATGGGTTTGTGGTTTGTCCCACTCCAGACAAACCATGAGTTATGAAACCAAAAACAAAACATGGCTGCAGTTTGCAAAATGCAGTGGCTGAAATCTCTGCTCTGGGAACCCTCTTTTCTGTGCTAAGCCACAGTTTGTCTAGCGCTATGTGTAAAGAATCTCAGTAGCTACTTCCGTACGCAGAAAAGAACACGTTACATTGTTCCCCTGCTAGTGATTCCCAGAAGCTGACATTCAAGAAGCATTGCAAAAAGGCAAGGCATTATTTCCATGAATAGATAAAGCACTATGACCGAATAAAGTAGCATTCAACTAAATCTATCACATGCAGTTTTGTGTGCATCATGTGGCTGCCTCCATCCCCAATACCAGCAACTTGCAGGTGGCATGAGTGGTGGCTCTCTCACTAAGTTAGTTATGATAACAGGCTCTGAAGTCACGTGACCTTTACAATACAAAGATCACATCCAAAGGAAACAACAACCTGCCAACAACTTGGAAGTTTTGGTGCCAACACCTCACCCATTAGTAAACAAAACAACCACCTCCGAAATAAGGGGGTAATCTGAAAGGCATGTTTCCTCCATCTGCCAGTTAACACTTTTATAGAAGAAGCATGTACTCCAGCAAAGGAAGGGAAATAACTTTCCATGTCCTGCTGCTGCTGCAACAAAAGTGCTGATTAGGAGCAGCTGCTGACAAGGTCTGCCATACCTCTGGAATAGTATGACAACTAGCAAAGTGTTGATTTTTACACCAGTCACTGCAGTCTGCCTTACTCCTCTCTGCACTCCACAGCGAGACTTTCCTTGAATGCAACTATTGAGTACACACTGTGAATTTAAAGTAACCCCCTAACTTATAATTCCCAACACCCGTAAACTCCAGTTCACAAGATACTTGGGTGGGTGGGTGTGCTAGAAATGTGTGGTATGTAGGTAGAGCTCATTCAAATATTTACTCAAACATAAGACTCACCGGATGACCCTGACCCAGGCCATAGGAGCCAACTCTTAAGGGCCGAAGTCCCTTTGCCCCCCCCCAATAAAATATTTGAGGAGGCTGCCCCCCCATGGGCATTGCCATTCAAATGTTGTGTGTATGCCATGTCTTGTGACTGATTATGTGGAGCTTACCTGGACCCTCCAATATTTTATTCAGGTTGGCACCTCGGCCCAGTCCGGCTCCCTAGCCCTACCTTGCAGGTTGGTTGTGAAAATAAAACAGGGTGGGGAGGGGGGAGGAGGAGATCAGGAGAAAGAAACATGTTGAATCATATGAACTCCTTGGAAGAAGGGGTAAATGGGATAAAAAGAAACAGAGTCCCTTGTCTCATTACTGCAGCCCTGTTTAGGGAAGTTTTTAAACGTTTGATCATTTATCATGTTTTCAGTGTTCTTTTGGAAGCCACCCAGAGTGGCTGGGGAAACCCAGCCAGATGGGCGGGGTATAGATAAATAAATTATATATATATATATATTGAATATTATACAACATTCACATCATCTTTATCCACTATCCCGCCCTGGCTCTTAGAGCCTATGGACTTCCTCTCCTCCCGCCTCATGGCTTTCAAAATTAGCCTTTATATCATTGCCATTTACATGTTTCCCAATTCTAATTACACTCATTACAGAATGACTCAAAATTTAAATAAATATAGAAAGATAGAAAATTGCTCATTGCAAGTCTTCAGAAGACTTATTATTATTATTATTATTATTGCTTATTTTGCAAGAAAATATGCACGATCTGATAAAAAATCAGCCGGCGTGCAACAGTCCCAGGGAGCAGCGCCCAGTCAAAGCACAGGAGAGAAGGCGAGGAAGCAAAAACCTAAGGGAAAAGCCCCCTCCTTGCGCATCAGCGCGGGCCCGACGCGCAAGGCCCGGTCGCCTAGACTCGGAGCGGCGGGCAAAAGGCAGCCGACACGCGTCCCTCCGCCTCTCGGCTCGGCCTGGAGCCAGACTTCCCTGGCCCGCCTTACCTTTCCCAATCACTCCCAGCAACTCCTTTTCCTCCTCGCTCAAGTCCCCTCTCTTCAGAGACGCCATAGCTCGCCGGCTGCCTAGTTCTTCCTCTCTCTCTCCCCCAGCCACGCGCATGCACCTTCCCCGCCGCCGCCGCCGCCCTCCTCCTCCTTCTTCCACGGAGGAGAAAAATGAGGGCAGCCCCCGCTGCTCCGCCAGAGCAGAAGGAACCTCGGCGCGCTCCCCCCGCCCCCCGGCCCGCGGATATCCCCCCTCTACGCCCGCGCCAGGATCCCCGCCGCTCGCAGCATTGTAACTTCTCTCCCGGAGCTGGCGTGAGAAACAAGGGGGGGGGGGATTAAACCACTCGCTCAAAAGACAGGGGGGTGTCTAGAATAAGGAAACAAAGCGACGCTCGCTCCCAGTTAGCATCTCAGCCTGGGAGGGGGGGCGAAGGAGTCGGCTTGGACGGTGCCTAAAGAGGAAGGCGTCTAGACAGGAGAGTGCCCAACTGGACATGCACAATTTCCTTTATTTTTATTCCCCCCCCCCACTGGTAAAATGGTGCGGCCGGGCGGGGAAGGAGGCGGGTCCCGACCGGCGCTCTGCCTGTGTGTATGTTAATGTGTCCGTCCTTCACTTCTCCATTGTCTGTGGCTGCTGCTTGTGGCGGAGGCGCTGCCGCTGCTGTTGTCTCTTTGCTTCTTCTCCTTAGACAAGAGCCACTTCCCCCAGAGAGGTAACAGCTTGACGTTGCGGGGAGAGGGGCAGGCGCCGAGGTCGGGGGTGGGGTGGGAAAGAGGGTGCGGGTCCAGCAGGAAGGGAGACAATAGCTGGGGAGTGTCCGCGAAATGCACAAAAGAGGCAGACGCGCGCCTGCACGACCCTCTCCTGCAAAAGGCAGGGGGAGAGAGGGGCGCTGCTCCTCAATTGCCTGCTGATGCCGCCGCCGGAAAAGCAGGGAGTTCAGCAGGCTGGGAGGGTCCGCTTTCCGCGGTGAACTTCGAGGTTGCGTGTCTTCCTTTCGCAAGGTGACGCGAGACAACTCGGGGGTTGTTGTTGCGGGGAGGGTGGGAAGCTGTCATTTATATGGGGTAGGGTGAGAAACACAGCAAGCCGGGTTGGACTGAGCGCCTCTAGGAGAGGGGGATGCTGGAGGGATAGCTCAGTCCGTGGAGCACGAGACCCTTCAGCTCAGGGTTGTGGGTTCGAATCCCACGTTGGGCAAAAGATTCCTGCAGTTGGGGGTGCCGCGGTTGGGCTAGATGACCCTCGTGGTCCCTATGATTCTATCATTCTGGCGGCGAATTGCTTTCTGGTTGCTTCGGCCGGTGCTCGGCAGTGGCTGCTGCATGCGAAGAAACGTGTTGGGTATGGGAGGGTTCAGACGTATCGCCTTCTCCTTGCCTGCACCCTTGGCGGGAGTCCGTTCTGCTGGGGGCAAACAGGCGGCAGAAGGAAGGAGTTGCCTTTGATCCCTTATAGAGCCTTTCTGGCTTGGGGGGGGGGCGGCGGCAGCAGACCCACTGGGCGCAGGTTGCGGTGGGGAGGACGTGGTGGTTGCTTCGCTCCGGAGCCGCGCAACAAATCTGTGTGTGCAAGGCCAAGGAGGAGGGCACGGTGCTGCCTTGTGCGCCGTTTTATTACCGAGGCGCCATTGGCACTCCAGAGACCTTAACCTGCGTGGTGCCACCAGCCCGCCTGGCTGCATGTGGGGAGCCATCCCGGTGTCAGGTTGAGGCAGCAATCCCATACCCATTCTCCGGGGAGTAAGCTCCATGAAACTGAATGGGACTTGCTTTTGGTGCATAGGATGGCGCTGGAAACGTTTCCCTTAAAAAAGAGAGAGAGGGACTCTTATGAAATCTGGACAGCGATGTCTTAATTTTCAGGCTTTTAAAAGAAAGGTGTGCTTCAAAAGTTGGCTGAGATTCATTATTTAGTCATCCTAGTGGTTTGTAAGCCTCTTGGAGGAAGGAAAAGTCTAGACATCGCTCAGCTGTTTACTTTCTGTTTACGCATTAAATTGGAGATCTGAGTTCTTTGAGGGAGTTCAGATTTTCTTCTTCCACTTTAAAAAAGGGGGGGAGGGAAGCAGTGGCGTAGCGTGGGTTGTCAGCAGCCGGGGCAAGGCAAGTAATTTGCGCCCCCTAACCCTAACCCCCAGATGTTGCGCCCAGTGCGGCCGGCCCCCTCTGCACCCCCCACGCTACGCCACTGGAGGGAAGGGAGCTGCGTAAAAGCAGGAAATACCATTTTAAATAATTGTTTTATCCGCTGGATACAAGTCACTAGTATTGCTTAGCCCCGTGGATTTCTTGGAGATTAGTTTTTTGGATTGGGTAGTTTTGCAGCCTAAATGAACTACAGTACATTGAATTTATAAGTTAAGAGCCTTTTGCTGCTCTTTTTTCAGTTGAGGATTAAGGGAATTTCTGCTTGGCATGCTTGAGTTGTAAATTAATACACCTTCTGCATAATACTATTTTTGCTAGGCAAAGTGATTTAAATAACGTTTAGATCTTGAACTAGAGAAAAACTTGTGTTAAATGCAGTCTGATCCTAAACATGCTTACTGAGCAAGAGGTCCAGTTGTGCTCCATGGGGATTTAGCCCCTGCTAAGAGTTCTTCAATTGCAATAATCATTATTACAGGTAGGTAGCCATGTTGGTCTGCCGTAGTCAAAACAAAATTAAAAAATTCCTTCCAGTAGCACCTTAGAGACCAACTAAGTTTGTTATTGGTATGAGCTTTCATGTGCATGCACACTTCTTCAGATACCTACTGGAAGGAATTTTTTTATTTTGTTTTGGAATAATCATGTGCACTTTCCAAGAGGCCAGAATGGGACGAACAATGGTGTTTCCCCTCTTCTTTCAATGCTTAAAGGTAGGGTGTGATATCAGGCAGTGTTTGTGATTTCTGAGCATGGAACCAGAAAGTGTGGTTAGTCTACAGTACACATGCAGCAGAATAGGACGATGGGCCACAGGAGTGAATACAGGAGGTGCTCTCTTTGAATGACTCCAGTGTAAAACCTCACTGGCAGTAAAACACACACACCCCTCTTTAAAAAACCCAATAATGCAGCAGAGTGGAAGGTTTTAATTCAGCCCCCTTCCTACTCTGTAAAATTTCCACTAGTAGGGAATTTTGTATGTATAGTATTAATGAAAATGTGAGTTGTAAAATAGTACAACCCATTCTGTCATCATACTTTCAGATACTCAGGGCCATATATTTTTATTTCCCACTCCCTTAGATATCCTGTGCTTTAAGGTAAAAGGTAAAGGACCCCTGGATGGTTAAGTCCAGTCAAAGGTAACTTTGGGGTTGTGGCGCTCATCTCATTTTCAGGCCAAGGGAGCCGGCGTTTGTCCACAGACAGCTTTCTGGGTCATGTGGCCAGCAGGACTAAACTGCTTCTGGCACAATGGAAACCAGAGTGCACGGAAATGCCATTTACCTTCCTGCCGCAGTGGTACCTATTTATCTACTTGCACTAGCGTGCTTTCGAACTGTGAGGTTGGCAGGAGCTGGGACCGAGCAACGGGGTTTAGACCACAGCACCACCTGCATCCCTGCTGTGCTTTACAGACTCTTTGATGTAGTATGTCATGCCAACTTTGTGCAAAATGTATAAACTGGCTTGTTCATGATGCAGCTGTTGAAGTGTATGTAAGTTTGCATGTCTTCCTTCTATGTATAAACAAGACAGAATGTTAATTTATTATATAAGATTTATAAAGGACCTTTTTTAAGAGGAAAAATAATATAGTAAAGTTACTGCAGCTTGACATTTTTGTAGTAACTCAGTGCCAAAGTCGGTAAAAATAATAATAATCAGATTCCATGGCGCAATTATTTAGCACAGCTTGTACCTGGATGACAACTCTGAATTATTTACATTGTTGAGGCAAAATGGAAAACCCCCTCTTTATGGCTTTCTGGTTTCCTAGGGGAAACAACCCTCTGGGATGCTTTATAAAAAGCAAAATGTCATCACTATGTTCACAATAAAACCTAACTTAAGCAACTGTAGTTTGACTGGAAAATAATTGAAACAGTAGGTCAGGTGTATTATAACTAATTAGAACTTTTGTTGTGATTATTGCTTGACCTTTAAGAGATAGGTCGCCTCTCCCACTTGCAGATGGTTGCTAAATGCACGTTATATCTCTTGATTCCATTATGTCTATGGCACACACTGGCAATACTTGTAATTAGATGTGCTCCTTCATGTTGACATTTGATCATCAACCCAGTCATCAAATGCCATGGTTAATGGTTCACTATGAATCCCCACTAATGAGTGAAAGCAACAATTCACAACCCTTGGCATTATGTTTATGTCTGCACAAGGATCCTGGTTTGTCTCACTCTAGCCAAACTACAATTGGTAAACTAAGAATAAACAGTGGCTTCAGATAATGGCTTGTTTGGCGTGAAGCAAACCATGATTCCTGGTTTGGATAGAACACTACGCCACAAATTGTGGCCTGTCACTTCTGCCCCCTAGCAGGGAGGAGTGATCTGCACATCTATGGAAAACTATTAGCTTGACTGGGATATGTGAATGCAGCCAGTAACGGATATTAAAGGCCATTCAAAGCTGTGGGCATCTCTCTTGCTTGTGCATATTGTTTGCTGTGGTTTAAGGTAGCAAAATCTTTAGGCTGGCAAAATAATAGATTTTGTAGTTATTACATGCATGTAGCAATTCTTTTTCTTAAAAACAATTAAAATAATTTTATGATTTTCATTTATATACATTTTGCTAGTAGTTTAACAGTAAATCAAACATTTCAAAATGACTTCTTTCCTCTTTATGCGGTTCATTAATTTTTTTATCCTCATTCCCTGCATATTCCAAGTTATATTAAATAATTCTTTTATTCATCTATTTTCATGTATCTATATTTTAAAAACTGCAGATTATTACAATAATCCTGTTGATGTTTTTATCTGTTTGCAATTTGTTTGTAAATATTCAGTATACCATTTCCATTCCTTTTATAAAAAGTTTGTTCTCCTAATTTCTTATTCTTCCTGCAAGTTTTGCCATTTCTGCATAGTCCATAAGTTTTTGTATCCATTCTTCTGTCGTTGGGATTCCTTCATCCTTCCATTTTTGGGTGCATGTAGCATATCTGAATCGCTTATTTTTCTTCTGACAGTTTTCAGTGCTTTATGGTTTTTGCCTCATTTTGTTAATGAACAAGTAATTACAGTGTACGTTAAGCAGTGCAGGGCAGATGACTAGTCTATGGACTGATCTAAAGTGTTTGATTTAGAACAGGCAACTTAAGTTGTAAAGCAATAGCTCCCCCTCACCCCACTGTATCCTGAGAATGTTTTCCATCACCCTACCTCCTCCCCTTGTGTTATATATATAACTAAATGAAATGTACTCCCCCACTGCAGAAAAATAAATCATTGTCTATGGTTGCAGCCTTTTTCCTGTTGTGTGACTCTCTGATTTGACATTGCTTCAATTCTTCCTGTGGTTTCTTCTGAAAATGCAAAAACAAGCGAGTGCCACCGAATATTTAAGGATAAGATTGTAGGTTTCTATTTACATTAAGCTGTCTTTTTTTGGCAATATCAACATGACCTGTGTAGGATGTTAATTCAGTCTGTAAGAAGAAAAATATGTACATTAGTGCCTACCACATTTATTCTTCTGTTATGTGCCTCTAAAGAGAGATGGGGAAACTATTTATATCTTTGATTGCTTTTTTGAAAAAATAGGAACACTTGGCTCCATGTTTATTAGATGAGTTTGAAAGAATAAACACTGTACAGGTAGAGAGATTCTTGTGCAGCCTAAGGAAAGCTATTTGATCACTGAAGAGGTGTTCTAGTCTGAACCTTGCTTCTTTTCCAAAATCACACTCATCTCCCCCAAATCAGTAACAAGTGACTAGGCTGACTAAACCTAAATTTACTCAAGAAGATCCGATGGAATTCATGGACCCAAGTTAGTCATGCCTATTAATTTCAATGGGTCTACTCGTAGTGTAACTGGGACTGGATAGAACATAGTGTTTTTAGTCTCTTCTTTATTTTGTCATGATGTTAAAAATGTTTTTAATGGAACATCCAAACCATGGCAATTGAAGTATATTCCCAGGCACTCCTAGCCTAAGGCATTTCATCAGTTTTCTATAGAATCATAGAATTGTAGAGTTGGAAGTGGCCATGAGATTAAGAGCCTCATGCTCTACTGACTGAGCTATCTTGTGCCAGAGTATTGTAATTCTTTAGGCAAAGTTCATCCCCCATCAAAAAAAGGAGTCCATTGGTATAGAAAGTCTTCTGTCCACCCCCAGATTCCTTTCAAAATTGCACATACACTTTAGGTAACTAATGCACACATAAACACCCCCATGTAGGAAAAATGTCAGTTGTAAAGTGACTGCAATGCTTTACACTTCTTGGACTTCCAGTTCTTTGCTACCTTAACTTTAAGTGAATAGGGAGAAGGTGGAAACTATGACATTCCCTATCACAATATGGCCATCACCTTAGATGGCTTTAAAAGGGGGTTAGTTAAATTCATGGATAATAAGTCTGTCAGTGGCTACTAGCCATGATGATTTATGTTTTACATTCCTCTAAATACCAGTTGCTGGAAATCATATGTAGGAAAATTACTGTTGCCCTTGTGTTCTGCTTGTGGGCTTCCCATGGGAATTTTGTTATGAGGACAAAATTCTGAATTAGACACACCCTTGGCCTGATCTAACTGGTCTCTTCTTAGGTCCTAAGATTTGTCAGCTGGTTCAGTCTGCCCTTAATTGCTCTTCTGCTAAGTAACTTGGGATACATTTTCCCGTCCAGAATTGCGCAACATATAGTATAATGATAAGATATTGCTGAGGAATGGTTGACATGGTGGGGAAGAACATGAAATGTGACATTTTGGAGAGGTGCAGGGAGAACACGTCAAAGGATCCCTAATTCAAGAGGTGCAAAGGAGCTGCATTTTTTTTTTAAAGCCATCAATCTACGATTTTTGAAGCCTGGTGATTATGTGCAGGGCTGGATATGTTTTTACTACATTTCAGCAAACCTAAAAATTCAAAAAACAACCCAAAACAAAACCCAACCCAGAAGCTTTAAACAGCATGAACACAGAATGAATTCAAAATTTTCTTTTTAGCCAGAAGTTAAACATGTCTGATCCTAATAAGAGCATTATGCTGTCAACTTAGCGCATGAAAAGGTTTCTTGAAATACTTTCATTTTTAAAAAATCCAAGGTTGAGCATGATAAAATAACCTCAAGAAGCCAAAGGCACGGCAAAGGAAAACAATAAATATACTGTATCTGTATTGTTTGCATAATTGTAAACTTTTCTCAGTTGGTGACATTTCTTCCTCCCAGGCCGCACCCCTCACCATGAACTTCTTAAGTGTTTTTGGCTCCATTCCCCTTTTGGAATTTGTCCTTTCTGTGGTCATAAATTTTGATTTCTTGAATGGAGGGATGTATGTGTCTGTGTAGAAACCTCTGGCTTTTGTGTGGCTGGAATGTAGCCATATTGGACTGAAAGAGTCACATCCCTTGCTTCCTTCACTTAAGGTAAAAGGTAAAGGACCCCTGGACTGTTAAGTCCAGTCAAAGGCAACCATGGGGTTGCAGTGCTCATCTTGCTTTCAGGCCAAGGGAGCCGGCATTTGTCACACAGCTTTCTGGGTCATGTGGCCAGCATGACTAAACCGCTTCTGGTGCAATGGAACACTGTGACGGAAACCAGAGTGCATGGAAATGCCGTTTACTTTCCCACCACAGCAGTACCTATTTATCTGCTTGCACTGATGTGCTTTCGAATTGCTAGGTTGGCAAGAGCTGGGACAGAGCAACAGGAACTCACCCCAACGCAGGGATTCGAACCTCCAACCTTCTGATCATCAAGCCCAAGAGGCTCAGGGGTTTAGACCACAGTGCCACCTGTGTCCCTTTCCTCCACTTATGCCACTGGCCAAGCTCACTTTTGCCTCCAACAACACTGGCGTGTGGCCTCAGGTTGAGAAGCATGCCCTATTCCCAGTCTACACAGACCGGCTCTCAGGGTTTCAGAGAAAAATGTTTCCTATTCTTCCCTGGAGATGCTAGGAACTGAACCCCATAATCTTTTGCATTAAATCATGTGCTGTTTCACTGAGCTATGGCCCTTCCCTTAATGCTGTCTACTACCCCACAGTGCACGCACACACACTTGCAAAATCCACTTGCAAAATTTCAGGTTGTCAAGTTCCTGAGCCAGCCAAATTCTTCCATTATTTCCCCTCACTCCCTGTCTTATCTGTTTTTTGGAGTTCCTGGGAGATTGAGCATCAGTTTGTCAGCAACGCTCACAAAATAGCTTGCTTATTAGCAAAGTGTATTGAGTTGGAGTGGCATCAATAACTGCCTGAAGAACAGCAGGCTGACATATCCGCAAAAGACGGGTTTCTCTGGGCCTTTAATTATCCACTATTTTTTGACTATGTGTTTTAGGGGTAACCATGTCAATGAAATTACCGAGAGCTCTCAACATGCCTCACTTCACAGATACTCCATTTGTGATATGTCTACCCTTTCTTTAAAATGGTGAAAAAATGAAGTTATAGCTATATGTGTGTGGGGGGGGGGGTAAGAAGCTTCAGTAATGAGTGACAGCTTTTTTGTGCTCTCTGGGCAACAATCTGCTGTGAACATCTCTTGAGCAGGCCCCGTGACACAAATAAATTGCACACACGAGAAAATTGTGGGGTTGGCTGCTGCTTCTTCTGAGTCCAGGTAACTGACATGCTTCATGGGGGGGGGGCAGACTCTGAGCTTTCTTTCTTTCTTTCTTTCTTTCTTTCTTTCTTAGAACATTATGAAGCAAAATGCTGGCACCATTCAAAGCAATTACTTTGTGAATCCCACTCCATTTTGGAGAAGATCCAAGACCAGCTTCAGAATAACTCCAAAGTCCTTTCCCCAAACAACGAAGAAGGGACTTTTTCGTTTATTTTCAAGCTGTTTGGGGGACTTCCTTGGTTCATTTGTCACCCTAGAATTTTCTCTCTAGACATGGAGAATGGGGAGGGGACCATCTGGCTTCATTTTAAAGCTGTGTTTTCATCTTTCCTGACCAGAGAAGTGATGGAGTCCCAGAGAAAATAATTGGGAAATCTGGGATTTTACTGTAAGTGTGACTGGGCAGCAACTTGTCCACCAAAAAGCCAAAGGTGGTTGCAACAGCAGGCGTTCATATTTTCTCATGTGTTTAATTTTGTGGTTGGAGTCAGGAGTATGACATGTTCAGAAAGTTATGGCAGAAAGATAAACACCGAGTGGGGAAATATAGCATATAGGTTCAGGCTTCATTGTTTGAAAGGAGAGCTAGGGGTGAGCTTTATTTTGGGTGTTGTTGTTTTAAAGAACTGGCACATTGAGGAAGGATAGGTTAGAGCAGGGTTGGGGAACCTTTTCTAACCACAGTGCCGCATTCCACCACAGACAGTATTCTGGGGGCCACATTCTGCTAACAAGTGAGGCATAGGCAATAGCAGGCAGTAGATCTGCAGCTTGCTTTTGCACATAGGCTACATTTTGGTCAGAACACTCTACACATAGATTCCACCCTCCCCCCATTGAGGCAAATAAAGAGACTTTTATCATTGTTCAAGGATGCGTTCCAGTACAGCAGAGGCACTTGGGGTTGTGAAGCAGAGTCCGCAAACACTGGGACCTGAGAAGAGTCTCAGGGGCCAAGTAGCGAGGCCTGGAGGGATGTATTCGGCCACTGAGTTACTCACCTCAGGGCTACAATTCATCACTGTCTGGCATACTGGCTTTATACAGGCTTCAGTCATACAGCTCCTCCTATATTCTGTTTAAAAAATAATAGTTCTTGATACTAATTCAAAGAGATACAAAAACACGCAATGTGTCTTTTTACAATATATTGAGATAAAACAGCTACTTAGTCCATAAGAGAACAAAGCCAGAAGGAAGAAAAGGCACAGAAAGGAGAAGCCTAAAAAAGAGAAAGCGAGGAAAAAAAGAAAAAACTAAAGATGAAGAAAAGAAAAGAACTTCTGGTTCTCTGCACTGCAGCTGTATATGCTATTCATTCCTCAAGAACCAACCATTCTATCGTCTATAAACCAGTATTTTTTCAATCTTCAAATCCAGATATGACAAGATCATTTTCTCTTTCATGCAAAAAGTCCAT
This sequence comes from Podarcis erhardii, assembly GCF_964252035.2. Taxonomy (NCBI): domain Eukaryota; kingdom Metazoa; phylum Chordata; class Lepidosauria; order Squamata; family Lacertidae; genus Podarcis; species Podarcis erhardii. Next base: position 27,112,989 of record NC_138513.1, read on the forward strand.
AAGAAATGTCCAATCCTTAACACCTCCTACATTCTGAAGTGATACTGTCATTGAAGGATATTACCACATGGTGTGTTTTTTCTGAATGGGAAGAGCAGCCCTATGCACCAGTTTTAGGTATTTCGGTCTCTGTGTGCATTTATGGGTGGACCTTCCAGCTGTTGCTAGCTGTCAGTCATACTTGGGCAGCATAGGTAACTTCCTGTGTTCTGTTCTTGTACTGTGGTGACTTATTTCTCTATCCATCTGCAGCAAGGATGAGAGACAAATTCCATATATGCCCTGGCAGCATTTGATGGGGATTTCACAAGAAGCTGCTGCTCTTCCATCTCATTCCAGATGCATCCTTTCATCCTGTCAACACTTTACAGCACTTTCTTTTTTCCAAACTTGAGTGATGCACGTACACTTGTTTTTCCACTTACAAATTTAGTTCATGTCTAACTTTGGATGCTCTTTCACTTTGTTGCACAATGAAGAAGAAGAAGAAGAGGAGGAGGAGGAGGAGGAGGAGGAGTTTGGATTTGATATCCCGCCTTTCACTCCCTTTAAGGAGTCTCAAAGCGGCTAACATTCTCCTTTCCCTTCCTCCCCCACAACAAACACTCTGTGAGGAGAGTGGGGCTGAGAGACTTCAGAGAAGTGTGACTGGCCCAAGGTCACCCAGCAGCTGCATGCGGAGGAGCGGAGACGCGAACCCGGTTCCCCAGATTACGAGACTACCTCTCTTAACCACTACACCACACTGACTCTCAGTGAATGAAGTAACAGCTTTTCAGACCTGGCTGGGTCTGCATCCTGCAAAGCATCTCTCTATCTCTGACTGCATGCAAACCATACACCTAAAGCACACACCCCTCAAGAATCTTGGGAATTGTAGTTTCCGCTCAACAGAGCTGCAATTCCCAGAATGCTTAACAACCTACAGTTTGACAGACCGCTCTTCTTCCTAGGCTGCGAGGAAAAATGGAGAAAACGGGTAATTTACTGGGGTGGAGTGACTTTTGCAGCTGTTGTCAAAGTTGCAAAAACAATGAAGCACGGGACTGAGTGAGGGAGAAATTTCTAGAAAAACAATGGGATATCATCTCCGCTCAAGGCATGATGGATAACAGCAACAACTGGGAAAAGATAGACATAACACTTTACAAGGACGGGAAGAAACATCACAGACAGAATAAATGTCACATACAGGAAGAACAAGGATATACTTTGAGATCCTCGCTTGTAGTTCTATAAATCATTTAATGTGTCAACGTGAATAGAAGTTTTAAATATTGCAGCTGTTGTATAAGGGATTATTATTATGACTGGAATGTAATTGAAATCAGTGAGATTTTGGAATGCAGAAATAAAGAAAAGCATCAATTATAGCACATGGGCCCCCACTAAATTATATAATTTGGTATTTGAATGATTGATAATAATAATTTTATTTTAAATGGGCATTGTTATAATGAGGCTATCATTGAATTATAATTAAAAATTAATAAAAAGCATTATAAAATAATAATAATCTACAGTTCCCAGGATACTGTGGGGTAAAAAAAAATGTTATTTAAATGCATGGTGTGTACACAGCCCCCACTTTTTGTAGTCGCTCCCCAGTGGGCCATGGAATAAGCTTTTAAGAAGCCAATTTGCTGCAGAATTGTTGGACTCTGTGGGCTTTCTCTTGTTTTTTTTTTTTAAATGAATATTTATTGGCATTTTCAAAAAACCACACAAAAACAAGAATAAACAAAAAATAACAAAAATACAAAAATACAAAACTTAAAAAACAATTAAAAAAAACATAAGATTTCAGTTACTTATTTTCATTTAACTTGTTTCTCAGACCTCCTCACACCTCCCCTTCTTGTATTCCAATTTAAATTATTAACTCAACAAATCCTTAATACTTATTTCTCAACTTTAACTTAATGATTTATTTTAACATATTGTTATTTTACCTTTCTTCTTCTTCTATTTCCTCATTTTATTTTTGCAAACCTTATTTTCATTTAATTTAAACCATTTTGAAAACCAATTTTAACTTATCCAAGCTTAAACATCAATACTTATACATCATTACTCATTTTTAAACATTTTTCCTAAAGTCGACCAAAATTACCCTTCCACAACTTTCCCAGTTTCCATACCAATATCAAAACAAAATGAAAACAAAACAGGTTATAATTATATACCCTTTGGATTCCCAGACTCCACCCACCCCTTTCCCGGTTTCAGTCCCCAGCAAGTGTCCGTCAGTCTCAATATACTGCTTAGCCTGGGGATCTCACATCCAAGGCTCTTAAATCTCTTTCAGTTCCTCTCTGCCGGTCTTTTAGGTAGTCCTTAATGTTAAACCCCAAATCTCGGAGGGGCTCCGGCCCAACAGGATCCATGTTTCTTCCAGCCAGACCTCCATACTTAAAAGTAAAGCCTATGGGGTACTCTAAATCTTGTTTCATGCTCCTTTCAAATCCAAATGTCCCCAAAGCTCCAACTTCCACCTTGGTCAAATTTATAATCCTTCGGTCTTCAGATCTCCACATAAGGAGATCTCTGTTTTCCACTCTCCAATTCAGGCCAGACTTTCCACATCAGGCTTTTTTTTTCCTTTGTTGCCATCATGTCAGGCCGCAAATTGCAACTCTCCTTTAACATCTGCAAAACAGCTCCTCCTTCCTTTTCTTCAGGGGCAACATATGTCTCCTTCTCCATATTCTCATGGCTCTCAAGTTTCTCTATTTGTCCAATTGAATAGGCTTCCTGCTTCAAATCCTTATCAGAGTCAACAATGTTATTTACTGCTAAGTTCAGAGTTGTGACGTTTATAGCCAAAACATCGATTTGGCCTTGTAACTTTCCCAAGAGAACAAATGTTCTTTCCAATTCAGCCTGGATTTTCCCTCCTCCAGCCATTCTTGTAATGTCCCTAAGCCCCCTCTAGGGGGATTTTGGTTCCTTAATGTACCTTTCAGCTCAGGTCCAAAAATCAAGTTAGTTTGTATCAACCCTTCCTTATTTTCAACAAATTGTAACAGATATAACCAGCAGAAGCAACAGAAACAAAGTTCTCTTTTTCCTTCTGACAGCTAACTTGACAGCTGTCAAACTCTTCAATACTTCCTCAACAGGCTCTCTCGTGGGACACTCCCGGGTCCGGGGGGGGGGGGTTGAAACTTTCAGCTCCCAAAGTTAATCTTTTATCCTCCAGTAAAGTTTTCTTATAATGTCAAACCGTGAAAGTTAAAGTCTTTTAAAAAAAAGAAAGAAAAGATTCTCTCGACCTTAAATAGCCAGTCCTTTGCTTTAGGTTGTTTACAAAGAGGGGGGGCGGACTTCCTTTTTAACCCTTCCCCGCTCGTTCCTGATTCAACAAAAAAAATTTAAATTCCAATTTCCGTACTACTCACGGGTTGTTACTTTAAAGTCCAATTGTTCCAAGGAAAAAGTCAGCGCTCTCCGACAATGGCTTGCGGCTTCACTCCGCAGAAGGAGCAGTCTACTCACAGCACCGCGCCGCTCCCCGTCCCCGTTCCGGAGCCTTTAAAAAGGCTCCTTCGCAGCTTGGGGGGGGGCGCAAATGGTGCCTGCCGAGTCACCACACTCACAGGCATCCGCGCCTGTGATTTTTGAGGGTCCCCGCGTCGCCACCGCGGACAAGACCCGATCCTGCGGAGCCGATTCCCTCTGGAGCTCGGAGGGAATCCGCCATTAATCGATGGCGCTAACCCGGAAGCTTGTCTGCGGGCTTTCTCTTGTGTTGTAAAACCTGCATCTGAGCTGGAATGAGTGTGCTGCACCGATCGCTGCCCAATCTCCATCTTCAGTAACCTGTAGTCGGCAAAGTTCTGAATCAGAGAGCTTAATAATTAGGATTCTATATTATAGGGTGAGTCACACTGAGTAGAGAAGGCTCCCCACTTCAGAACTTTGCTTTCCATGAGTTGGTGGTGATGGTGATGTGGGATGAGCTTCACACATTCATCTCTGCTCGTATGTAGATTTTACAGCACATAACAGTATGCACATAATCCTTTTGTTCCACAGTAAGAGGCTGGGTGCCGAATAATGACTAATCAAGGCCTTGCACTTTTGCTTTATAATGTAAGAGCATTTCTCTCTCAAAGAGGAAGCATGATGGCAAAATGTTTGTTTCTGTGCCCTGCTCTGAAGATGCTTCTCCAGGGTGATCCTCCGCTCCATCAGCTGGCATGCGGACAGCAAGTTTACGTGTGCTACTGGCTCTAGCACTGCCGGCTCTGCATTTTGATGGCAACAAATCAATCAGTGTACAATGAGAGAGAAGATAGCATTGATCAACGCCATGCCTTTTGGTACAGGCCCCGCCTGCACTGCAGACTCTATGGCAGCAGAAAGCAGAGAGGATAATTTCCCACTGCCCTGCCATCATGTGGTCCAGGCTAGGGATATAGGAGAATTCTGGCAAAATGGAAAAACAAGTGAGAATTTGCTGCAGTCTGCATCTTCAGGGAAGTTTTTAATGGTTGGTGTTTCATTATGTTTTTGAGATTTTGTTGGGAGCTGCCCAGAGTGGCTGGGGCAACCCAGTCAGATGAGTGGATGATGACGATGATGATGATGATGATGATGATGACGATAACGATGATGATGATGATGGGAATGGAGATCAGTCAACCAAATGTGATTGGTATTTGTTTACATCATTGCTGCTTTTCTTAAGTCCAGAAATGGCAATGAATGGACACTTTTCACATTGTCCTGAAATTTCCTTTACATCGAAATGAATGTAAGTTATGTAAATTGGTGTTGAAACTTATATTAAATAGTGGCCAGTAGAATGATTCATGTAGTATTGGTTGGAAGCCAAACTGTGGCAGAATGGAAATGGCACAGACTGTGACGAATATACCGTATGTCAGAATGGAAATCTTTCATCCCTAGTCCAGGCTGAGATGTCAGTCATCCCTGCACAGCCCTCTGTTATCCTGCTGCCATTTCTGCTTTACTACTTCCGCTGCTCATGGAGCAGCTACCATGAACAATCTGATCGTTTGAGATGGTTAGGCTTTCAATTCTTTTCACTGCATGTCCTTACCATATATTGTGTTCATATGGTATATTAACACCTCTTTGCATGGGAATTTTAGATGAGGCTAACATTAAAAATTGTCAAACTTAAGCTTATATAAATAGGAAATCAACATTATTGGAGGGTAGTGGGATACAGCTGGAGGTTAGCTTTGCCATTTTGTTTTGAAGGAACTGTGACAACGTTAACTGCAATGAAATAAAATAGCCAAGATATCAAAGTACCATTCTTATTAGCCTCCAGTTCTGTTACACAACTCTGTAAGGCAGTTAAGAGTCTTCTGGACTCTGCTTTTGTTGGAGGCAGTTTTGATTCAGTGCCTTCTGCTTCCCCCTCCCCCCTTCTCTCTCTTTTAATCATCCACTTTTCTTCTTCATCTATGCTTTGTTTTTGTTTTTTATAAATATTTATTATAGCTTTTGAATACAATACATAAATAATAAACAACATTACTTATATCATGACATAGTTTCATCACTTCTTTGGACTCCCTCACGTCTCCCGCTCCCACTTACATCGTTATAAAATTTTTCAAGCAAATTATCATCTTGTTTAAAACCTTATATCCGCTCATTTAAATAAAATCTAACAGTTCTCCAAAAAATTTATATTTTCCTTAATCTCACTTATCATCAAAATCAAATCTAGTTCAGTGGTGGACAGTTATTTATGATCTAGCATCCTTCTTAACATTCAACCAAATTACAATATTTTTGTAGATAAATCTTAAATTTCTTCCAGTCTTCTTCAACCCTCTCTTCTCCCAGGTCTCGGATTCTGCCAGTCATCTCGGCCAATTGCATATAGTCCATCAGCTGCATCTGCCACTCTTCCAGTGTGGGTAGATCTTGAGTTTTCCAATTCTTAGCGATGAGTATCCTTGCTGCCGTTGTTGCATACATTAAAAATGTTCGGTCCTTCTTTAACACCTTCTGGCCGACCATACCCAGAAGGAAGGCTTCTGGTTTCTTAGTGAAGGTATACTTAAATACCTTTTTCAACTCATTATAAATCATTTCCCAGAAGGCCTTCACTTTAGGGCAGGTCCACCAAAGGTGAAAGAATGTTCCTTCATTTTCTTTACATTTCCAACATTTATTATCAGACAAATGGTATATTTTGGCAAGTTTAACTGGGGTCATGTACCATCTATATATCATTTTCATTACATTTTCCTTCAGAGCATTACATGCAGTGAAGTTCAGCCCAGTGGTCCACAACCTTTCCCAGTCCTCAAACATAATATTGTGCCCAATGTCTTGTGCCCACTTTATCATAGCCGATTTGACCAATTCATCATGTGTGTTCCATTTTAACAGCAGGTTATACATTCTTGATAGTACCTTAGTCTTAGGCTCTAGCAATTCTGTTTCTAGCTTCGATTTTTCCACCTGGAACCCTAACTTTTTGTCATTTTTAAAAGCTTCTTTAATCTGAGCGTAATGTAACCAGCCTCGCACTTTATCCTTCATTTTCTCCAAACTCTGCAATTTCCAATTGTCTCCATCTTTATCTAATATTTCCCAATATTTTGGCCATTTGGCCTCCATATTGGGTCTTTTTCGGGCCTTAGCTTCCAGAGGAGAAAGCCACCTTGGAGTTTTGTTTTCCAATAAGTCTTTATATTTTGTCCAGACATTAAACACTGCTTTTCTGACAATATGGTTCTTAAAGGCCTTGTTGATCTTAACTTTGTCGTACCATAGGTATGCATGCCAACCAAAAGCATTATTAAAACCTTCCAAATCCAGTACATCAGTGTTTTCAAGAAGTAGCCAATCTTTTAGCCAGCAGAAAGCTGCGGCCTCATAGTACAACTTTAAGTCTGGCAGGGCAAAGCCCCCTCTTTCTTTCGCATCAGTTAATATCTTAAACTTAATTCTGGGCTTTTTGCCCTGCCAGACAAACTTAGAGATATCTCTCTGCCACTTCCGGAAGCACTCCGTCTTGTCCACAATCTGTAGTGTTTGAAACAAAAACAACATTTTTGGCAATACATTCATCTTAATAGCAGCAATTCGGCCTAACAAAGAAAGTTTCAATTTTGTCCAACTGTCTAAGTCTCTCTTAATTTCTGACCAACATTTTTCATAGTTATCCTTAAATAGACTCAGATTTTTTGCTGTTATATTTACCCTTAGGTACTTTACTTTTTTAACCACATTCACTTCTTCATCTATGCTTTGATTAAGTCATACTCCAGCATGTAAACAGAATTACCCTTCTCTCTACCCCTCTGTCCATGCCTTGTTTTGTTTTGTTTTTGAACGACTGCCACCGTGCTTCTGTTTGACATTCAAAAAATGTTGCCTCTTGCACAAAAACAACCTGTTTGGGGTTGCATGGTCTGACATTTGGAAGATGTATGCTTTCTGAAAAAAGCAGATAAGGGTTACCATAATTGCAGTTTTCGCTTTCAGAAACTCACGTCATCATCTGAAGGAAGTTCAATGTACGATGCAGTGTAGATATAAAATCGCAGAGCAGTAGGAATTTGCTGTGCGTGTTTCCTCAGAGGGAAGTCTTTCTGTGCTTAATTGGGCTTTCTTCAAGATGAGTGGCATTAGCATTTGCAGCCTAATTCAACCATATTTTGAGAATCTCACATACCTCCTGCCTCCCGAGGTATTATCCTACATAGGTGACTTTCTAACTGTGTTTCAGAGAACTCGGGGATTTACTGTATGCTTATCAGAGTTTCTCACCAAGCAGATTATTAAATGTGGACAAGCTGCCTGAAGAACAGCTTAGTAGTGGGCAACATTCCCCTGCAATGGGATGATATCAGTGCGTACCACCCATAACTGAGTAAACACCTGGAGCATGTATTGCAATTGTTTGCAACATGCAGAGGGGGCCCAGGAGATGCTGAAGAGCTCCATGGCAGACAAGTGAATCTGGGAAATACTCCTTAAAGTAAAAGGTTAGAAAATCATAGTTTTGCATCATTCCCCTGCCCTTTCACCTAGGTCAGTAGCCATTGTGATTCCTTGTCAGCCATGTGTTGGTTGATCAGAAGTATGCAAAGCCTTAAGGCAATGCTGTTGATTTCATTGCCATCCTCCTCCAAACCTCATTTAGAATGGTAAAGGGACCTCTGACCATTACGTCCAGTCACGAACGACTCTGGGGTTGCAGCGCTCATCTCACTTTACTGGCCGAGGGAACCGACGTTTGTCCTCAGACAGTTTTTCCGGGTCGTGTGGCCACCATGACTGAGCTGCTTCTGGCAAACCAGAGCAGTGCACAGAAATGCCGTTTACCTTCTACTTGCACTTTGACATGCTTTTGAACTGTTAGGCTGGCAGGAGCAGGGACCGAGCAACTGGAGCTCACCCCGTCGCAGGGATTCAAACCGCTGACCTTTCGATCAGCAAGCCCTAGGCTTAATGGTTTAGACCACCGTGCTACCCGCGATTTTTTAAGACTGGGCTAAAGACTCTTCCTTAGGGGTGTATTTACACCTGCTTTTAACCTGCCTTTCCTCCTAGCAGCTTGGGCTAGGTTGAGGTATGTTGTATCTCCCCAGTCCCCTTCACTTAATCCCCACAAAATCGGAAAGGATTTATTGTTCCAAACCCAAGGTCACGCAGCAAGTTTCATGGCTGAGTGAGGATTAAAATCTGGATCTGCTCAGTTTTAAGTCCATGACACACAAATTCACCTGTACCTGTGGCTGTGTGAGGTCTAGTTGTGTGTGGGCTCAGGATGTGGCCTGTAAAGAGACACAGGGCCACCATCTAGTTGCTGCTAAGTAGGCCTGGTCATCTCCCGGATGGGTAACTGCCTGGGAAGGAACCACTTCTATACCACCTTGAGGTCCATAATGGAAGAAAGGTGGGGTAAGGAAATAAACAAATGCACTTCTCTAGGGCAGGGGTGGGGAACTGCAGGTTTTTGTGGGCCTCCGTGCCTCTCTATATGGCCCTCAGAACTTTTCCCAGGTCACACCTACTCCTGGCTCCTGCTTTGCACCATTCCTGAGTGTTTATGCTTGGCTGGAATATGTCATTAGACACTGATAATGCTCCTTGCTTCCTTAGACAAAGGATATAAAATGGTTTGCGCAGAAACCAGCCTACTCTGCAAAGGTAATGAATCTATTGCTCTACCCAATTTTGTCTTCGACCCTACTGATGTGTGGCCCCCAGAAAGTGGCCCTCAGGCTGAGAAGATTTTCCCACCCTTACGCTAGGGGAGCTCTTTTTTCCTCCTTTGCACTCCCAAATATTAACTGGGTAGACTAGTCTAACCAGAAATGAGAGGTTTTCTCATGCCATCCTGCCACAATTAGTGACATGGGTCTCTCTGTTCTGTTATTTTGGCTGTTGTTTTTATTGTTTGCCACATTCTGGCATAGGGGATTGCATTCCTCTCTTTACATGCAGACCTGCAGAGTCTGACCTGACGCGCCTGAAATGTGTCTGACTAGCAGTTGCTGCCTTTTGCCCTTTCCTTTGCTCTTTCTCCCTCTCGTGCCTATTCCTTGACCCCGTCCTTTAACAGCTACCTTATAAAGCCCCGACCAAAGCAGATTAGAGTGTGATGCATTTTAAAGCTAAATATAGAAACAAGATCCTGTTCTGGTACTAATAACCTCTGGAGTGACACTCCTGTACGCAATTTGTCAAATCCGCTACAAGTGGTGAGTTTGCTTTTCTCCTCTTGGTTTTTGCTTAGATTTGGCACTCGCCCCTCCCCCATTACCTCAGTGTTTTTAAAGGGCTTCTTTGTGCATTGGCGGCTGGGTTCTGGAGTGGGGGGGGGGAGAGTTGCTCCTGTTGCACCCATATCCACTCAGAAAGAAAAACACGCATTAATAGAAGCAGGATGGTGACCAGAAGTCTGCACAACAGTTAGAAGGCTCTGAGCCCTGTGGAAAAAAGCTAGCAGCCTTCATTAGCCTTGTTGCCTCAGTCTGAAAAAGACTTCCCTTGGTCCCAGTGGGGAAGGGAGATCCACCTTGCATATTTTTAGATCTCTGTTGCTGCAGAGTCGGGTGTCTGTTGTGTTTATTCAGTGGCTGCTCTTGGTGCCAGCTTCTTGTGTTTATTCTGAGAGGCCCTACCATCTTTAATGCACAGGGGTATTTTTTATTTATTTATTTCATAGACTCGTGGAGTCGGACAAGGCCACGAGGACCATCTAGTTCAGGGGTAGACAGCCTAAGACCCAGGGGCCGGATGTCGCCCAGTCGCCTTCTCAATCCGGCCCATGGACGGTCTGGGAATCAGCGTGTTTTTACATGAGTCGAATGTGTCCTTTTATTTAAAATGCATCTCTGGGTTATTTCTGGGGCATAGGAATTCTTTCATTTTTATTTTTATTTTCAAAATAAATAGTCTGGCCCACCACATGGTCTGAGGGACAGTGGACCAGCCCACGGCTGAAAAAGGTTGCTGACCCCTAATCTGGTTCAACCTCTGCACTCTTTCGGCCAATGTGAGACTCAGACTCACTGCCCTGGGATTAAGAGTCTCATGCTCCACCAGCTGAGCTATCTATTAGCCTGTTTTGTAAAGTTTGAACCCTTTAAGGTTTGCTGTGTCAATAAGTGCTGTTTCCAAGAAAGAGAGGAGATGATTTCAGAGGGCAGGCAAATAAAAACTTGACCCTTGCTCAGATGGGTGTGATTCAGTGTGTTGTTGGGTTTTTTTTGATGCAGCCATTTTTTACCTTGTGTGGAACTGCTCTTGCTGTTTGCTAACCCCCAAAACCATTAACACCATGAAATATATCAGCCAGGGAGTTTATCCTAAGAATCAGATTGAAGCAGGAGAGAGTCAGAGGGACTCCAGCACTTGCTAATGTGTTCTGGTTTGTTTATTCCCCACACTAAGTTTTCTTCTGGACAACTCTTGCTGAACTGAGGGCTGAAATATGTCTGGAAAGTCTAATCTCTGGCTTGGGACTCTTTCTTCTGAGACCCTATCTGCAGTATACATTCAAAGCAGTATCATTCCAGTATCATAAACGGTCATGGCCTCCTCTGAGAGCTAGTGGCTTGTTCTGGAAAATTCACCTTGGAAACATGGTGATGTTGGAACATAGAGGTGGATTCCAGGATTGAGAAGGGGGTGTTCTGACCTTCAGGAAACACAAGGAATGTGATAGATTCAATAACCGGAATGAGTAAATAAGAGGCAAAATCTTTTGGAAGATAAGAAGTTGTTTGGATGCAAGGTCAGGATGTAAGAGTCACAAGAGAAGGAGGAAGTTAAGAGGTGACCAGGGAGTTGATTGAGGCAGTGGGAAACTGGAGCTAACTGGAATTTGGGGTGGTATAGCAGAAAAGATTAGGCTACATTGAATGGAATGTATGGAGATTATATGGCCACCCGCAAAAATTAATAGCATCAAGTGTTAATCGCTTGGCATGCAAGTTGCATCAAGTGTGGCTTTTATGGGTTCCCAAATCAGGACCTATCAATGTCACCAGTAATTTGTCCTTCACTTGTCTCTGGGATGGGGAACCTGCAGCCATTCAGGTGTTGCTGGACTACAACTCCAATCATCCCTGACCATGGCCATTCTGGCTGGGACTGATGGGAGTGAGAGTTCGGCAACATCTGGGGGTTCCTATCCTGTATAGTTCATATTATGCTAAGGTTTTGATATCCTTTTGATTTAAAATATCTCCATTAAAACTGTACACCTGTAACATTCTACACTTGTATTCCAGAAATTTTATGAATAAGCATCAGAAGCCGGTGCTAACAGGCCAACGGTTCAAAACTAGGAAGAGGGGTAGGTTTGATCACTTCATTTTGTTGTTTATTGCAGTTTATTGAAGACTTTGCACAGTGCTGCCTGCTGTGTTTTGTTTCCCCTGCTTAGCAAATCAGTATTTAACATTAAAGAGTAGATGGACTGAATCAGTTGACTTGCTGGTATATATTGAGCTCCCTGTGAACAAAAGTGCAATACTTATTCACCATACTGGGAGACTTTTCTCTAGCTGTATTCATGTCACCTATATTGTCTTAATAGAAAACTTTGCTTTTTAAGAAATCAACATCAAACCATGACTAATAACCCTGGCTTGTTTTAATAAACCAGCTTTAATGCTAGCCGCAGTTCCAGATGTGGAGATAACAGCAAGCTATGGTTAGTTGAAAATGGAAGTCCTTCTGATCTCATCTTCATAGACCTATCAGTGGAGAAAACCAGCTTGTGGTTTGTGTACATAACAATAACCAAACCATTGTGATGTATAACTTTATTTATATATGAAGGACTCTCCCATTACACAGAAGAAACATGATTCTGATATACCCTTCTACCACAACAGGCCAATCCAGTGAAATATAACCAGCTTAACTATTTTGTATGTTGCTCTCTGGGACCAACACTGTAACATGCCAAGCTCATTCATTGCAATACATTGCCACATTGCTCAGTTTGCAATACGTGCCCCATTGCTCAGTTTGTAATATATTGCCCCATTGCTCAGTTTGCAATACATGCCCCATTGCTCAATTTCCTCTTGAGAGGATGACCTTAAATGCAATTAAGAAAAGGTGATTGGGAAGAAGAAAAATCAACAAGAAAATAAAATACTTCATGTGCAGCTTTATATTGTATAAATTCTGCAACCTAGTGAGTAGCATGTTACGATGCATATGCAAAGTGGGAAGAGAACAATTCAGCAAAGGTTGTTTGAGCACCTGTAGAACAGAATGTTTGAATATGAGTGAGAAATGGAAACTGGCATTCAGCTTCCATAAAATGATTTGGCGCTGGCTATCTGTTTTAGATGAAAAAGAGAAATTTGAACCGACCGTCTTCCGGGATACAATTGTCCAAGGTCTCAATGAAGCTGGTGATGACCTGGAAGCTGTAGCCAAGTTTCTGGATGCTACAGGCTCAAGGCTAGATTATCGCCGCTATGCCGACACTCTGTTTGACATCTTGATAGCTGGCAGCATGCTAGGTATGTATGTCACACTGAAAACTTTCAACGCTTTAAAAGCTGATCCTGGAAACATGCCCTCTTGGTTTTATCTGTCTGGCAGCTAATGTTCAACAACTGTGGCTCTCCCCTTGGTCTGGATCCTCCTCTTCCTCATTTTCAGTTATCTGTGTTTTGTTTTCATGTTTCTCTTACCTTTTTGGTACAATTCGGAAAACTTTGTGGGCTATGCCCAACTAAGTTCAACTCAAGTAGACGCCCTGAAATTAATGGACCAAAGTTAGCCATGTGCATTCTTTTCAAAGGGTGGTCTTCAACTTAGTTTTATTCAGAGTACACCCATTGAAATTAATGAACATGGCTACATGGAGTCCATTCAGTACAATGGGTCTACTCTCAGTATAACTAGCATTGGATGCAACCCTAAAAATGAAGAAGAAGAAGAGTTTGGATTTGATATCCTGCTTTATCACTACCCGAAGGAGTCTCAAAATGGCTAACAATCTCCTTTCCCTTCCTCCCCCACAACAAACACTTTGTGAGGTGAGTGGGGCTGAGAGACTTCAGAGAAGTGTGACTAGCCCAAGCTGCATGTGGAGGAGCGGAGATGCGAACCCAGTTCCCCAGATTACGAGTCTACCGCTTTTAACCACTGCACCACACTGGCTTGAAATAGTGTTGTTAAAGTTGTTGTAGAGCATATCTAGAATAGCAATGCTGTTCTCTTTTACCTGAAACAAAATGGCAACAGGTTGGAGCCTAATGACTAGAGAAAGTTGATCAATATATGGGATTGTAAAGTCTACACTGGACTCCTCCAGAGGACCTGTTTATTGAGCATTCATCCTGATTTGCTTGCAGAAAACTTAGGTGCACTGAAGCATTGCACAAAGCAGAATTGACTTCCCCTCGCATCTGTCGAGAGAAAGGGAGGCCAATCCTGCTGGGTTCAGGTGCTCAAGAGAGCTCACTCCAGGGAACTCTCTAGCACACCCAAACCCAAACCGCTGCCAAAATTATCCTTTCCCCCTTTGCTTTAGCAGTGGTTTCAATGCAAATGCCTTTCTGAATCAGGAAGGAGCTTGCACTGAATATTGTCAAACTGAGCAGGTTTTAATACCACCCCCTTCAGTTTGGCTGTGCTTTGAAGTCCCAAAGTTAGAACTCCTAACTTTGACATCATTTGTGCTTTCAGACGCTGGGCAGGTGGGTGGCTGAGCTCACCAGTCAAATTTGGCTCCTGAGAGCCAAAAAGGTTCCCCATCTGTATTGTTGTACAGCAAGATTGACACCTCATGGTATGTGATGTTCAAGCCATTCCCATCGCTGGAGGTTTGAGAAATTTTTATGCTGACTCTTATTTCACTTTTTAGGTGCCTCCATGTGTGCAGCATGTACATTATGAAGAATGAAAGCTGGCTCTTTATTTCTAACTTCCAAGCTATAAGTTTACATTGCTTCTATCTCTTCAGCTCCCGGAGGGACAAGAATCGATGACAATGACAAGACCAAGATGACCAATCACTGTGTTTTTTCTGCAGAAGAAGACCATGATGCCCTCCGACATTATGCTCAGGTTTGACTAATTGGATTTGATGATGAAGCTCTCATGTTGACTTTGTACTATAATACAGCAGCTGTTTCTATTGTTCCCTACCAGACCCATAATATCAAATGGCTGCAGCATTAGTTGCTTCTGGCAGTATTTGCCACTGGTGCATTTTGCCAAAATTGAACATCTCTACAGATTATGGTTTTTATTGGAGTAGCAAATTGCTTGAGGCAGTAGGATTGCATAATTATGAAAGTATTTACCTAAAAGCATTTTGTTGTTCTGGAGTAAAGTTATGCGTGATTGGGAAGTATCCTGTACCATACTTTCAACAACACTTTCTTGTCTTGCTAAATATAGGAAGTGCATTTTTATATGTTATTTTCCTTTTTTTAACACAGATTAATTATGAACGCTGTAGGAACAGTTAGGTTCTACTTCTCATGTTAAAGATGGCTGCTTATCTTTGTATTTTAGGTCTTCAACAAACTCATCAGGAGATATAAATATTTGGAAAAGGCATTTGAAGATGAAATTAAAAAGGTAGTATTGCCAACTTGGCGTGGTAGTGGTTAAAGTCTTCCTGTATTATGTTCAGAGTCAGTAGCTGTTTTTTGGCATCACTAGATGCTAAGTTGTGAGGTGGTGAATTCATATTTAATGGTAGGGTTTGTATTTACACACTTTTTCTAGGTAAGACAAGATGGAAAGCCTGTGTGTGTTTTGGGGTTGTGTATGTGTTGAGGAAATCTCTAAGCAGCACTCATGCAGAATTAGGTGGTGTGGGCCCTTGAACTTGCACACGATAGGATGAGAATTGTATATTTAAGGTATTTTCTCTTTAAGTTATGCAGCTCTCCTTTCCTAACCTTAACTTTACTGTTAATATTGTGATGAGTAATACTGACTCATACACTCTCAGGCATAGAAAGCACTTTATGCTCGTTCAAGCAGCTATTTTTCCTTTCCACCTCCATCCTCTGGGGACTCTTGATTGTTAATGGTGTTTTAGCACAGTTGTGACAAACTGTGCTCTGTTTATTTTAACATATCAGGCTGGGAGCTTATTTGAGGCTTTGTGTACTGCAGTAATAAGTAAGGTTCTGCATTAAAGGGTGTGCACATATGGTGCCCACTGCATACCACACCTAGGACTCATCTACACTCATGGTTTTTAATGCTAAAAATGAGTTTAAAAGGGGTTATGATAATCATATAGCCATATGATGTTCTTTTAAATGTGACACCAGAGGGTCTGCAAAGCTCTCCCCGTCAAATAAGTGGGTGGACCATGTAGAAATCAAATATCTTTATTGCGGTCCATAGACCCACAAAACAGTTTCAGAATAAGATACCGTTAAAACAACCAAACAACAGGTGAAAGTGTCCGAGGTAGTCATTTTGCTATGCCTAGAGCACAATGGTCTTTGTTTCTTGCCATGGTCAGTGTAATATCATTTGACCTATCCTCCAGAAGGTATTTAATATGGGAGGCATCGGATTTTCATGGCAAATTTGCTAGTAAAGGTTTGATCAGATGATCCCTTGCTTGCTCATACTGCCCACAAGGCAGTAGGATATGGTTCATGCAGTCAATGTCCTGAGAACATAAACAAAACCTATTCTGGTAGGGGATGCCTCTCAGTCTACCATTTAGCACTTACGATGGAAATACATTTAATCTAGCTTTGGTAAATAAATGCCGATAGGTGGGTACAGACAAATTCCTAAGATATGAGGCTAACTGAAAGTCGTACCTGTATGGTTTCCAGCTGCAATCGTGCCTCAGATTACATTGGATCTGGATCACAGGTTGCTATTTGAGATGTCCCAAAGTCTTTGCCTCAGGAATATAAGGGCGGTATCATAGCCCAGTTGATACAAAAGGATAGTAACAGTCCAGTTGAGGTGGCTTTTCTGGCCATAGTTTTCAGCCATGCGCTGATAAACTCCTCGTTGGTTAGATGTACAAGTTATCCCTTCCGCAGGCCAAATACAGAGTTCTTAAGGCAGTATTTCAAGGCAGTCCACCAAGCTTTGGTGGAAAGTGGGCATTCACCTGTTTCCAGAAATAAGATTGGATTTGGGACACAATTTGGGACCTGTAGTAAGGACCGGAGAAACTTTGCCTGGAACCCATCTAACTTAGGAAAAAAGCTGTTGTACCAGACGTTTGAAGCATAGAGAAGTTGGGAGACAGATTTTGCATTAAAAACCCTTATGGCTGATGGAACATAATGGGTGGACCATGTAGAAAAGGAAGTGAAGGAGAAACCAGGTGCCATTACATTTTAGATGATAACAAAAATATCATTCTAAGAACGTTTAAAGAGTATGTATAGATCCAGCCCTAGGCAACCAAGATCATGCCATAATGTGATCCATGGAAGGAAAGGAAATATGGGCTATCCTAATAACATATACGTACGTGTGTTCAGTTTGACCAACATTAATTAAATGATCTGGATTACAGTGTTCCTTTTGATCATGTGTTTTTTTTTTTTATAAATATTTATTAAGGTTTTTAAATATAAATGCACACATAATAAACAATCTTACTTCTTTTACAACAATTTCATCACTCCTTTGGACTCCCTCACGTCTCCCGCTCCCATTTACATCGTTAAAAATTTTTTCCAAACAAATTATCAGCTTGTTTACAATCTCATGTCCACTCATTCAAATATAATCTAGCACTTCTTCCAAAAATTTTTTATATTTTCTTTAGTCTCACTTATCATCAAATTTAAATCTAGTTTAGTGGTGGCCAGTTTTTTATAATCTAGCATCCTTCTTAACATTCAACCAAATTACAATGTTTTTGTAGATACATCTTAAATTTCTCCCAGTCTTCCTCCATCTTCTCTTCTCCCAGGTCACGGATTCTGCCGGTCATCTCGGCCAGTTGCATATAGTCCATCAGCTGCATCTGCCACTCTTCCAGTGTGGGTAGATCTTGAGTTTTCCAGTTTTTTGCAATAAGAATCCTTGCTGCCGTTGTTGCATACATAAAAAATGTTCGATCCTTCTTTAACACCTTCTGGCCAACAATACCCAGAAGGAAGGCCTCTGGTTTCTTTGTGAAGGTATACTTAAATATCTTTTTCAGCTCATTATATATCATTTCCCAGAAGGCCTTCACCTTAGGGCATGTCCACCAGAGGTGAAAGAATGTTCCTTCATTTTCTCTGCATTTCCAACATTTATTATCAGACGAATGGTATATTTTGGCAAGTTTAACTGGGGTCATGTACCATCTATATATCATTTTCATTACATTTTCCTTCAGAGCATAGTACCTTGGTCTTTGGTTCTAACAATTCTGTTTCTAACTTCGATTTCTCCACCTGGAACCCTAACTTTTTGTCATTTTTGAAAACTTCTTTAATCTGAGCATAATGTAACCAGTCTCGCACCTTATCCTTCATTTTCTCCAAACTCTGCAATTTCCAATTGTCTCCATCTTTTTCTAATATTTCCCAATATTTTGGCCATTTGGCCTCCATATTGGGTCTTTTTCGGGCCTTAGCCTCCAGAGGTGAAAGCCACCTTGGAGTTTTATTTTCCAATAAGTCTTTATATTTTGTCCAGACATTAAACACTGCTTTCCTGACAATATGGTTCTTAAAGGCCTTATTGATCTTAACTTTGTCATACCATAAGTATGCATGCCAACCAAAAGCATTGTTAAAACCTTCCAGGTCCAGTACGTCAGTGTCTTCGAGAAGTAGCCAATCTTTTAGCCAGCAGAAAGCTGCGGCTTCATTTGATCATGTGTTTATGTCTTACTCCTCCTCCTGTTATTTCACTGTAGCTCACTCCATGGTATGACTTCCACATCTCTCCATTTACATTCCGTAAAGTAGGTTATTGCCTCTGGAAGCTCACAACATAATAAATTAGTTAAGCCATGCTCTGGAAGGCGTACATGTAACACCTTTAGAGGGTGTTTGGCTTCTTTCAGTTTGTTTTAGAGGGCTGTAGCTTCCTAGGGGAGCACATCCTTTGTGTGCAAAAGGTTCAATCACTAGCATTTCCATCTTCTTCCTGAAACCCTGGAGAGCCACTGCCAGTCACTGTAGGCAGTGTGTAGAGTTCATTGATTGTTCCATCAGTGCAAGGATTTCTTCTTACTCAGAGGAACTGTCTCCCTCTTTCCTCCATGCACCCACTAAATCTATTCTAGGCAAAGAAATTGCAGTAACATAGGAAATTACGTTGGTCCAACTTTTCTGGTATTGTCTACAGTGACCGGCTCTTCAGGATCTGAAGCAAGAAGATACTCCCAGTTGTACCTGGAGATGTTGAGGATTGAACCTTAGACCTTTTACATGGAAAACACATGTCCTACCCCTACGCTACAGCCACAGCCTTTCTCCAAAAGACAAATCAGCTTCCACTCAGGCATTCTAGTTCCTTCTTCTTTCATGGAACTTAAGGTGGTGTACATGTGGTTCCAAGGCTGCATCCCATCTAGGCACTGACTCTTCTTCTTCTTCTTTGGCGATCCCTCATAGCTGAGTAAGATTATCGTCCATAAACATGGTTTTAACAGTGAGTCTGTAAGTGACTGTGGAGTCCAATTCTGGATCCACACGTCTTTCCACAGTGGAGACATAGGTTTCTGGACGGGAGTTGATCATGGTGAGGGTTTGCCAAACATGCCTTCCTCTTAGCTGGTTTCTCCTAATGGCCCTGAGTTCGTGCTTCTTCAAAGTCCACAACACCTTTGGTAAAGACTGTTCTCCAATTGGAGCGCTCGCAGGCCAGTGTTTCCCAATTGTTGGTGTTTATACTACATTTTTAAAGATTTGCCTTGAGAGAGTCTTTAAGCCTCTTTTGTTGACCACAAACATTACGCTTTCTATTCTTAAGTTCAGAATAGAGTAGTTGCTTTGGAAGACGATAATCAGGCATCTGCACCACATTACTGGTCCAACAAAGTTTATGTTGAAGAATCATTGCTTTGACAATGACATTGGTGATCGTTGCTTCCTCCAGTACACTGACATTAGTTTGCCTGTCTTCCCAAGTGATGTGTAAAATTTTTGGAGACACCGTTGATGGCTAGACCCAGACGTGCTTTAGCTCTAGCAAGGTGGTGGCCTCATTAACCTTCAGATCATACCCTGTGAGATCCTAGCAATAGAAAGAGTGCTTTGATTAATCAGCTACTCAATACTCCTGCTGCAAAAAAGGAAGAGTTTATGTGCCGCACTGGGGCACATCAGGCATGCTGATTTCCCCTAAAACCATACTCCCTTCATGTAGTACACGTAGTTATACCAGTGATTTTCTACCGGCTCACAAATTGGAGTCCTGTGGGTGGCAGGTCAGTGTTATTCTGAAACTCTCCAGTGTTCTCTGACCTCCCCTACAGTGCCGGAAACCAAAAGTGTAATAGTGTAGGCAGGGAAGAGTTCTGAATGCAATCAGTGCCTCAAGTTGCTGGCGGTAATAACAACTTGAAGCTGATCATTGATGGTTTCTAAGTGGGTTAATTAGAATTGAAAATTTTCCCCATAAGCTAATTCAGGCAATGCTTAACAGTTGAGTAAGGGACAAATAACACCTTTTGAACAAAGGAAAATGATATCCCATGAAATTACAAATGTGCTCCAGGGTGGTCTGAAGCCAGAAACACAGGCCTTGTTTCTGCTGTGCTGCTCATCTTTGTGGCAAGCAGAATGGCATGCTACCTCGCCTCTTTGTCAAGTGTGTCTGTGTTTTCCCAGCTTCTGCATTATTTTTATTTATTTTTTGCAACCTGGAAGCAATTATGGAAAGGCACATTAAACAGTTTGATAAATCTGCCACATGCACTTTGCCGTTCCAAATCATTTTCGTTCATTGTGTTGATTCCCTCTGAGCCACTTGGATTCTGACCAGGTATGGGAAGCACTGGAGAAGGAGGTTTCAGAAGGGGAGGAAGGGGGAAGAAAGAGACTGTGCAGCAGACCCCTCTTGATGAAACAGCCTGTCCCCAGATGTGCCTGGGTCCACTGATGAGACAGGAGACCCAAGGCCATCATCATTGGCCGCACTGGCTGGTGATGATGGAAGTTGAAATTCAACAACATCTGGAGGGCTGCAGGTTCCCCATTCCTGATTTATAAGAAGATTGTCTGCTAGAGGGGGGAAAGCACCTTCATATTTACTGGAACCTTTTAAAAGTTACCTGCATCTCATTCTGTATGGAGAAGGGGTTTCTCGCTCTGAGTGGTTTCCATACACTCAAAGATGCTAATATTTGGTTCATCGCTGAGGGGTTCCAGACCCTTTTCTTTTTCCCTTTGTCCTTCTCACAACATTCCCTTTCCTGGGCTAAATGGTGCCCATCAATACTGTGTATTTCAAGCCCTTATTCACAGAGAAGCTTGTTTTTTTTCTTGTCCACAATCATCTTATTTTCAAACCTATTTTGTTCAAAGACTATGCTGACACTCGAGATGTTTGCTTTCAATTTTTCTTTTTAAACTGAACATTCAGGTTTCCAGGCAATTGGCAAAAAAAAAAAAAAAAAAAAAAAGGAAAAGCAGCTCGTTAGTGATTTTCCTTTCAGCTCAAGCTATTCAGGGTTAGATTTTGTTTATTTATTTATTTCTGGTATCTCTTACGGGCTATTCACCCTCAGGTCCCAAAGTGGGTTACGTAAACTAAAAGTGCAATCACAGAATCATGAATGTCAATGAACAAAACCATAAAACAGCAGCTGTAAAGCATAAAGCTGTGAACTGCCCTGAGACCTCTGGGTATAGGGCGGTATATGAATTCATATAATAATAATAATAATAATAGCACCACAAATTACAACTAACACCATTTAAAGGGAGCAGAACTTACAAATTCAAACTTGCAGACCCTCAAGGTGTCTCTGTTTTCCACGGACATCCCTGATTTAGAGAAGCCATCCCAGTTTCTGATTTGATCCTGGAATGTCCCGCTTTTCCTTAGGATGTCCTTATTTTCATCGGAGAAATGTTGGGGGGTATGGAGTTATCCGACCCCCGAGCAGCCTGAAGGCAATCCTGTAAAGTGGTACCTTGGGTTAAGAACTTAATTCGTTCCAGAGGTCCTTTCTTAACCTGAAACTATTCTTAACCTGAGGTACCACTTTGGCTAATGGGGCCTCTTGTTGCCGCCACGCTACTGGCGTGTGATTTCTGTTCTCATCCTGAGGTAAAGTTCTTAACCTGAGGTACTATTTCTGGATTAGCAGAGTCTGTAACCTGAAGTGTCTGTAACCCAAGGTACCATTGTACAGTATAGAGAAGTTTTTTTAAAAAAATGTTTAATGTTTTATTATGCTTTTATATATGTTGGAAGCTGCCCAGAGTGGCTGGGGCAAGCCAGTGAGATGTGTGGTGTATAAATAGTAAAATTATCATTATGGAATGGGACGTCCTATACCTTCCAACATTTCTCCAATGAAAATGCAACCCTTCATGGAAGCCCTAATTCCTAGCTATGCAGAGGCTACGTGCGGGTACTTGAATGAAAGGCACATATTGATAGCAAAAGGGTTGTTTCCTTTTTACTGACATCAATCATAAGTCAGGCCTGTTTTTAGGCCCCTGGTTCTGACCCAGTGGTAAGCATTTCAGAACCTTAGGCAAAGTTTTGATAAATGATATTTATAGGATTACCTGTCACATCAATAGATCTGTGCAGAAAAAGGCATTCCATGCTGGTGTGTGTTGAAGTAGGGTGGCATAATAGTTTCATTGCTTCAAAAACTCCATCTCTTTCTTGTTTTACAGCTCCTGTTGTTCCTTAAAGCCTTTTCTGAAACAGAGCAGACAAAGCTGGCAATGCTCACTGGAATCTTGCTAGCCAACGGGACACTTCCTGCGACCATTTTAACAAGCCTTTTCACTGACAACATTGTCAAAGAAGGTAATTTTCTTTTTTCCTTACCTTCTCTTGGATTAGGTTGGAGTCATCGTTTTCCAACACCAGGGACCTGAGGCCATAGAATGTTCTCGCTCGAAAAGCTCTTCCTCCGTGGCCTAATTTTCGAAATGTCTTGAGATATGAGAAGCTTATTGTTTCATGCATTTAGAAATTAAGATGGTTTGGGTATTCATTGTACTATTTTTTTGCGATCGGCAAATATTGCCTTCATGGGATTTTTTTTTGGTATTCCAACTATCACCTTGTTCACAACAAACAAATGGCATTTTTGCACCTTTTGTATATGCAAAAAGAGACGTCTCATCAGTAGAGGAAAAGTAAGGAAATGGATATTTCAAAGGAGCAGCCTTTAATGCCTTAGCCTAAGGCCCAAACTATATTACAGTATCTGCGTATTTTAATAGCATGCTTAGAACTGGCCACATTACCACCTTTCTTATTAAAAAACAGAGGTGGTTGGGGACACAGGGGCAACACAGATCAGCGCTACAGGGGAAGAGAGGGTTTAACCCAGTGGCGTCCAAACTTTTTTTCAAAGAGGACCAGATTTGATGAAGTGAAGGGCCGTGGGGGCCGACTAAAGGGCCAACCGAAGTTGTTGACATTTTTTGAGGATTGAAGTTGCCAAGGTTTTTTTAGGATTTTACCCCAGGAAGTAAACTGCCACAGAGGCCGGATTAGGCCCCCAAAACAGACTTTGAACATGCCTGGTTTAATCTTTCCCTGCTTGCTGACTGTTCAGTAAGAATTCATGCTTCTCCCTGAAGACTTTTAGGGGCAAATAGCATCTTTTAAAGGGGTGATTTTAAGCAGAAGGACAGCATTGATGCAGGGTAGAATTCTACTGCCCATGTGCCAAAGTGCCCCTCTGATATGTAATGGGAGGGAGTTTGAAAGGGTAGCTGCAGCCACACTAATGACTCAGACCTCCTGATGAGATAGTATCTGCAGAGGACCATGATCCTGCAGGGATCAGCTGGATATTGCTAGAAAGCTCTGATCTTCAGCCTGTCCTTTTCTCACTGGAGCCACAACTGAGCTACCCAAATAACCTGCTGGCATAGTGATTTGTCCCCACTCGCTTTGAAGACAGGATTGATCTGAATCGAAGCTTCCTGGTGCACATAATAGAAACCTAGCATGACTGTTTGGACACAAGTTTCTGCTCGGTGTGTTTATGATTTCAAAGCTGACGGTAGACTAAAAATCACTCGGGCATGTGCAGAAGAGACTGGTTTGCATATGTTCCACTGACTGCTGTGAGCAATTTATACCTCTTTCCTGCTCCCCAGTGTCTGGGGTTGAATGCATTCATTTCATTGTGGATGTGGGAGGGAATGGGGCTGCAACTAAAAACTTCTGGTATCATTAGTCTTGCACCCTGTTCTTAAGCAGGTTGACTTGGAAATTGATTTCTGCATGTGCGCATAGGACCTTAGACTTAATACTGTGTGCAGGCATGCTTGCAGTGTGAGGTATTCAGCTAAATTAAAAGCCACTTCCAGTTTAAAGAACCAAAATAAAGCATTGCATTTTCAGTATAGCTTTTTGTTGTGCTTCGTGCCACTTTTGTATATAGAAAAGACTCAAAGTACGCCATAATAGCGAAGTTCATTTTAGTAATTCTCAACAGATTATATCCATGGTAACTCAACTGCTTGTAGCGACATTTGCCCAAATAAGACAAACCGTTCTCTTTCCTTTTCCTCATTGTGTTCTGGAATAAGAGACATTTGGCCACCCAAATATTTAGGGTTGCCTCCAGACTGTCGGTATTCTGTGGGAGAGATTCAAGCAAAGACCAGAAATGTAGGTTTGTGCAATTAAAGTGCTCTGTTGCCCTAGAGGAAGGGGAAAACACCTTTGAAAAAGAAACAGGCATTTTCTTTTTCTAAAAGAGCTTAGGAACGTGAGTGGGGAATGCAAAGTGAGAGATGAATAAATGATTAATGGGAACATATATAACACCACACAAGCAAATCAGGATGAATTTGTGGTGAATGCTCATTGTCGTATAACCTCCCTGCAAAGAATAAAAATAAATGCTCAATAAAGGCCTGACTTAGTCAAACCTTGGTACAAAATGCAGCAGCCAAGATTGCTGGCTGGGGTTGCATTTAGATCTCGTATAACCTCTAGTTCAACACACCTGCTTGGTTTGCCTGTTCACTTCCTGGCCTAATTCAAGGTGCTCACCTTGGTGTTTAAAGCCCTAAATGACTCGGGCTCCAAATACCTGAAAGACCACACCCTTCACTTCAGACCATCTTGGGCACTAAGATCAATGGAGGGTGCCCGTTTGGTAGTTCCACCACTCTCAGAAGTTTGAGGGGTGGTGGCCTGGGAGAGGGCATTCTCCATGACAGCTCTCAAGCTGTGGAACTCCATCTCCACAGAGGTGCACCTACATTCTTGTCATATGTAATGTAGTCCTGTGTAACTATAGAGGTATGGAACCCCCTAGGCTGCAGGCCAAATTAGGCCAAATTAGGCCTGGTATGCCCCCCATTTGTCCTGAATCACCCAGCTTTTCAACTGAGTTAGACCATTTGTTCCACTTAGCTCAGTATTATCTACAATGACTGGCAATGGCTCTCTAGGGTTTCAGATGGGTCTCTCCCAGTCGTATCTACCTAGGTCCCTCTGCATGCAAAGCAGATGCTTTCTCCTGAGCTACACTCTTTCCCCATCTGGAAGGAGCCTGCTGTTTCTTGCCCCATCCTCTTTTACATTTTCTCTACTCCCACTTTCCAGTAAAAGAGGTTTATGTGCCCTAATTAGCCCATTTTACACCTCCTTTCTAGCTTTTCTTATCTTTATTGCTCAGTTTCCCTCCTCTGAAATGCAACTCTGGTAATAATTCCTTTTAAAAAAAAATGGAGACCACTTCTCCCTCCTTACACCACTCTTTAAACCTCCAAGATGCCTTCAGAAGCACCTCTCAGAGTGCTCTCTTTCCCTTTGCTTTGAAAAGGGCTTCTGAAGTCCTAGCCATCAGCTGACTGTCAGATCCTCAAAAGCACAGGGTAAAGGAGCACTTTGAAATGGGACTTCTGAGCTGGAAAGGTTCCCTACTGCTGCTGTAGACGGTGTAAGATGTAGCCCTATCTCTTGAATTACAATATGGACAGATATATCCAAGAGGGCTCAGAAACCTGATTAAAAAGTTTTAGCCGCACTCCTAAACATAGGCAGCAAGAGAGGCATCAAAATCTCCATGGAAACACAGCAGAGGCCCAGCTGGCCTTGCCTTCCAGCCCTGTGTTGCCTACATTCCCGACATTACGGTTTTACTGTAGTAGGTACACGCGGCAGGTAGCTGTAATAGAGTTCCATAAATCTGTGAAGCAGCTTCTCATTGGTATAACTTCTGCCTGCAATCTGTGTCAGTCCCATCATTAATATTATTGCTTCAGATTCAATGATTGTTGCAAGATCCTTCTAAATATGACTGTATTAGCAAGATGTACTTTTGAGTACCCCCGCTTCTCTTCTAGGTATTGCAGCCTCTTTCGCTGTCAAATTGTTTAAAGCATGGATGCTCGAGAAGGATGCCAATTCAGTCACCTCCGCTTTAAGAAAAGCTAACTTAGACAAGAGGTTGCTAGTAAGTATTTCCTTTCCTAATGTTTGCCTGGGGCATTGCGAAATGGATGTAAGATCTCCAATTGTGTATACAGGTTGGATCCTGCCTTAAGAAATACAATTGATGACTTCAGTACCGTAATGATTCATACCCTACAAACCATAGGTGCCAGCTATAGGGGGGGTCCTGGACATCTACAAAGATTTTTTGGGGTGCTCAGCACCCACAATGTGGGCTCCGCAATGCAACTTCCGGTATCTACCGAAAGTCGCGTTGGGCCCCCAAGGCCAAGTACAAGTCTGTAGTCATGTCAGAAGTCTCGTGAGGCCTTGTACGTGATCTCCAAGGCTACAGAAGGCCTCAGAGATCACGTCTGAGGCCCTGCCAGGTCTCAGAAGCACTGCTGCAGCACGTTGATGTAACATCACGTCATGACATCACAACATCATGTTACATCATGGGTGCCATTGAGCATCCATAACTTGGGGCCCAAGTTGGCATCCCTGCTACAAACAGACAAGAGGGTTGAAGACTGACTTGAAAACAGCTTTATTCTCCAGAGCCTCTAATGCAAGCCACTGTAACGACAACTAGGCCTTTGGAACTGCCTAGGTCATGTGACCTTAGGGCAAATACTCAAATAACCAACTTCTTAATACTAAGGGAATATCTCAAAATTGTAAACTGCCTTTGCAAAGACTACACTTTTAAAAACAAAAACAAAGAAACCCCCACCTTCCTATATTCAGTTCTTGCCTTTTGACTGTGGTGAGGAAAAGAACTATGGGAAGCATCCGTGCTTGGTGCAGATTCTGTTTTCTCATGCGAGAAGGCATGGAGAGAACCACAGGAAATGCCACCTTGCCTTTGTGCAACCATGCTCCATGGTGTCATTTTGAATGCCTTTTCATCACGAGGATGGGAAGTGCAACACGTCCAAAGGGCTCCTAGCCAGAACTGCACACTGTCACCTCTGACTGTGTACTTAGCTAAGTCTCTTCTTTTTAAACCAATCTCATTCCTTTGGGTGATTTTAAGGAAATGTGCAATCTCTGGAGCCTTGCAAGGAGCTACCAGGAATGCTTTGCCACTTACATAGAATCATAGAATCATAGAGTTGGAAGAGACCACAAGGGCCATCGAGTCCAACCCCCTGCCAAGCAGGAAACATGCACAGATCCATTTGCCGACTAGGTACAGTCATATCTCGGGTTGCGAACGTGATCTGTGCAGGAGGCACGTTCACAACCCGCAGTGTTCGCAGCCTGAAGTGCTGCGTCTGCCAGCGGCGTAGCGTGGGTTATCAGCACCCGGGGCAAGGCAAGTACAGTAATTTACTCTCCCAAGCAGCAGCAGCAGCGAGGCTTCTCTCCTTAATTGATTCCCCCTCCACACCGCGTCGTTTCCTGGCTGCTCCCCCCCCTTCCCCTCTCTCTCCTCCTCGCTCTGCTTGCCTTGCCCTGCCCTGCCTGAGGGCACCCTGAGGAGACTCCGCTCTCCTTTTTGACCAGGCGAGGTGGGAAAAAGGGGGGAAAGTCTCTTCCCGCCCCCTCGCCAGACTCCCTGCTCCGCTCGGCTCACTACCCAGGCGGCCAGTGGAAAGAGACACGCAATTACCTCTCCCTCCGCTTCGCCAAGCTGTCAAAGCCCGGCAGCAGCGGCAACGGCAGCAGCAGGCGCAGCCAGACCCCCGCGAGCCAGCCAGCCCGCCCGCCCGCCCGGCTTCCTCTCCTTTTTTTGCCAGCGGCAGAAGGCTTTGCTCTCCCCCTTCTGCGACCTCCTCGCCAAGCCGAGCGAGCGCGGGCTCCCTAACCAGTGGATTTTAGTAGGGGCAGAGAGCTGCTAGTGCGAGTGCGCCCCTGCCCAAGTTGCGCCCGGTGCGGCCGGCACCCCTGGCACCCCCCACGCTACGCCACTGGCGTCTGCACATGTGCGTGACGCGATTCGGCGCTTCTGTGCATGCGTGTGACATCATTTTGTGCTTCTGCACATGCACAAGCACCAAAACCTGGAAGTAACCTGTTCTGGTACTTCCAGGTTGGGCACGGTCCACAACCCGAAAACGCGCAACCCACAGTGTTCGCAACCCGAGGTATGACTGTAGTAAATGGCCTCCTTGCACTGCTTCTGCTTTTTTGCAAGTTACTAAGAGGTTCTGCATTTCTCTTTTGTATAAATACCCTTGCCTTACATCTACATCTATTTTACGTGGTTTTGCAAAAAGTAAGTGAATTTCCTCCTCCTTCCAGGAACTGTTTCCACCCAACCGGCAGAATGTGGAACATTTTGCCAAGTATTTCACTGATGCTGGCCTTAAGGAGTTGTCAGATTTCCTCCGGGTCCAGCAGTCGCTGGGGACTCGGAAAGAACTACAGAAAGAGCTTCAGGAGCGCCTTTCTCAGGAATGCCCAATTAAAGAGGTGGGGAAAGCTTTTCAAACTAGAACAAACAAAGGGGGGGGATTAAAAGAATGCTGATTGCAAAAGAGGATGCAATACTGAGTTATCAAGAAAGGGATAGCTACCTGGTGTGCCTATTAAAAATATATTCTGTAAGTGCATGCATCAGATAGGGGCTGATGGGAGTTGTGATTCAAAAAATTGGAGGTCACTAGTTTGGCAAAGACTGTGGCAAACTTTGTGTGTGTGAGAGAGAGACGCACTTTCTGAATTCAGAATGCAGACTTTGGAAGTGGCTAGAAACATTTTAGGTGCTTCTTTTAGCTGCTTGACTCTGGGGGAAGGTATGTTGTCACATATAGAAGCAGCTGTTGATGCTGAGCCGTTGCCAAGAGAGCATCATTCCTTTCTGTGGCATGAGAATTGTCAGTTTGCATTTCTTAGTGCAGAAAGTATTGATCTGATGTGTAGACAGGGTACTGGAAACTTCTCTGTGTGAAAGAAACAAGCAGAAGGTTCATGACGTTTGGGTTATTCCTTGAGAGAAGCTGAGTACAGCTGGTTTAAACTGGTTCTGTTATCTCTTTCTGTCAAGGTCATGCTGACTATAAAAGTAAGGCCAGAAGGAGCCTGAGTTTCACACTTTCTCTTTCTGTCTCTCTTTCCTTCTGGTGTGGTGTTTTGTACATAGTATGCTTATAGTGTTAAGGTTTAGTCCAGGCATAGGCAAACTCCGGCCCTCCAGATGTTTGGGACTACAATTCCCATCATCACTGACCATTGGTCCTGTTAGCTAGGGATGAGGGGAATTATAATCCCAAACATCTGGAGGGCTGGAGTTTGCCTATGCCTGGTTTAGTCTTATTATAAGGTATTGTAAGTTTACATTTAAAGTCTGCTGCAACTGAATTTCTTATGGACAGTGCCAATCCTGAATGTATTGGATTTGTGACCATTATGCTCATTTGCCTTCAGTAGCAGTAAAGCTCTGCTGGATGAAGTACAATTGCCTCTGGTCTATTTTGGGGGAAATCCTGCAACGTGTTTAAGTCTTTACTCTGCTAACTAAACATCGGGAGTTCTGCTCTGGAACGGTATTCAGAGGAATTTCATGACAAGAACAATAGCAACATTTTATTATAGGCCACCTTGTAGGCTGGCACTGCTCTGGTTGAGCAGAAAGCAGTACAGCCGCCTCAGCCTTGCCAAATGGAACAGTTTTTTGGGAGAAGTGCTGCTTGCTGTTATTTTTCCAGTGTGGTGGCTGTCCTCTAGTGGCTGCCAGGAGAATTATTTTTACTCCCCATATGGTGTGTTGACAGTATCCTAGTACAAATGCTCACTTGCGGCATGGTGAGGTGCAGTGCACCCTCTTTAAAATTTATACTCTTGAATGAATCCCTGGCCTGAGTGTTCTCGCTAAACATTGGCATTTGAACCAAATCAGCAACTCATATTAAATATAAGACATGTTTTCTTTTATTACTCATCCAGCCCTGCAAATAAAATCATTGAGAGGGAGTTTTGCAGCAGACAGGAGGTGTGACTTAAGAGAACGGCTTCAGTTTATTCTTCTTTTTTAAAAAAATAAAATCTTCCACTGCAGATGGTGCTTTATGTAAAAGAAGAAATGAAGAGGAACGACCTGCCAGAACCAGCTGTGA
The DNA here is from genome assembly GCF_964252035.2 of Podarcis erhardii. Taxonomy (NCBI): domain Eukaryota; kingdom Metazoa; phylum Chordata; class Lepidosauria; order Squamata; family Lacertidae; genus Podarcis; species Podarcis erhardii. Next base: position 27,143,078 of record NC_138513.1, read on the forward strand.
TTGGACTCCTGTGGACCTGCATAATGAACGCTGTTGAATGGAACAAGAAAGAAGAGCTGGTCGCGGAGCAAGCACTGAAACATCTGAAGGTGTGCAAGTGATGGCTGGCTTGTACAGTAAGAACGGAGGGTTGGATCCCTTTTTGTGCAGCAGTCCCAGCACATGTGTGTGCATGGCTGTCAAAGACAGGAGATGCGCATCCAATAGAAAGCTTGCTTTGCATTGACAAGGAAGGCTAGCATTATGCGCTGGTCGCAGTGATAGATCTCATCCTCTCAAAGCCTGCAGGCCTATTCAAAATAGGAGGAGCATGGAGAGCTCCCAGGTTTATTCACTCAAGGCTCTATGAGAGCAGCTCATTGTAAATCAGTTTACTGGATAACTGCAGGCATGCAACAGACAGGTTATCCAGAGTGAATATCCCACTGGTGTGTTTTGCAGATGATAATACTCTGCATGCCCACACCCTTAAAAGAATATCCTGGGGAGTGGTGGTGGTTGTTGTTTTGCAGCAAAACATAACACTCTCTTCTGTATTAGCCTATGAAAGAATAACTTAATTTCTTCTCTGGTTGTTTTAGCAATATGCACCTTTACTGGCTGTATTCAGCACCCAGGGCCAATCAGAGCTGATCCTTCTCCAGAAGGTTCAGGAGTACTGTTATGATAACATCCACTTTATGAAAGCCTTTCAGAAGATTGTGGTGCTCTTTTATAAAGGTATTTGACCATACCTCTTTCCTTCCTCCCTTCCTTCCTTTTTCCATTATTCAATTTACATAAAATGTTTAAAGAGGGTTCCGAGTTAAAACATCAGGACTCCAATAGGGTTAGCATGAGGCACATGAAAGGATGTGTCCGCTGCCTGTTTTTCTCTTTATGTTCTATAAAAGCTGAATGTGCCAGGATTGCTGCTAAGTTGCGGGCTGGCCTGCATCTTCCTGCCCTGTGAATTGCTGCAGCTCCAGTGTTATTGTGCTGTAATACTTCCCATTTAAGAGATGTCTGGTGATACTGCTTTAGCTTGCAGTGCAATGAAATACAGGCGCATCTAAACCTGGAACTTGTCCTCTGGAATTGTTACATAGGAACACAAGAAGCTGCCTTATACTGGGCTGGACCGGCAGCGCATCTCTAGGGTTTCAGAGAGGCTTCTCTCCCAGCCTTAGCCGGAGATGTCAGAAATCAAACATGGGACCTTCTGCGTGCAAGGTGGTTGCTCTTCATCTGACCCACAGCCTTGCCCCATCCAGAAGGAGCCTGCTGTTTCTTGCTGCATCCTCTTCAACTTCACATATTCCCGCTTTCCAGTAAAGGAGAGTTGTGTGCCCTAATTTGCCCCCTTCTTTTGCATTTCCTTGTTAGCTTCTCCCCCTCTTTATTGCTCAGTTTAAGGAGCAGTGCAGGATTTGAGAAGCAATTTTCATTCAATGATCTATGCTCCATTCACATGATAGGCTTCCTGGAGATAAGGAGAGCCATTGCCTTGAGGGCTGCAGAAGGCCAGAAGCAGGCTTTGGGGAGGGTTTGTAATCGGTAGCTTGGGGCTGTCGACTCTTAACTGGGGGCTGAGCATCTCTTCAATTGTGTCTCTACTGAAAGCGCTTGCTAAACACAGATCCTACACCTTAACAGACTCTAAATAGCTTTCCTTGGAAATTTCAATTAACAGCACATCTCTCATTCTATCTCTTTGTTCAGGAAGATCCAGGAAGGCACTTCCAATTCTTTAGCTAAGCTGTCAAATCCCCACCCCCACCCCCACCCCTCCATTTTCCTTTTATATAAGGGAATGGGTCCGTGGCTTGTTGTCATAGAGACTATCTGTCTTTCTTTTGCAAGGTGTTAAGAGTATAGTATGACATTGTTGCTATAAATAGTGGAAGGAGGTGGAAAAGTCTTCAGCAGGGAAGTTTCATAATGCTCCTTGTTTGCATTGATTGTAGTGCCATAATGACAACAGTAGACCGAGGCATTTGGGTCTGGCAGCTGGAAGTTGTTGAGCCGCCTTCTCACTCACTGATGTAGCTAAAAAAGACAACACTCAAGCAGCCCTTGACAAAATGGAGGGGGAATGAAGACTCTAGTGAGGACAGACACCGGGCCACTTCAAAAGCAATGGTCGCAGCTTGCAAATTCTTCTGAATACCAGTTGCTGGAGAGTGGTCTTGTGCTTGGGCTTTGCTTATGGTCTTCTCAAAGGCATCTGGTTGGCCATTATGAGAGTAGGAAGCTAGACTAGATGGGCCCTTGGTCAGATCCAGCAGGTTGTTCTCATATTGTAAATATAATGAATGTCCCTCAAGCCTTTGCCAATTTGATGTCCCTTGGACATTTTGGACTACAACTGCTACTATTGTGACTGTGCTGGATGGGGCTGATGGGAGTTGTAGTCCAAAACATCTGGAAGTCACCAAGTTGGCAATGGCTGATGCATATCATCAGACCAAACCCTGATCCGTAAGGCCACTCCTGCAGAACTACAACTATCCAAAAGATGTCCTTGCATCACATGGTCAACTGCCATGTGTTCGATTTAACTGGAGATATCTTGCCAACTAACCCAGTGCCCCTGACTCTTGTCCACCAGACATATGATATCAATTAATTTTACGTTCATTTTTTAAAAATTGATTACATCCCAGATTTGCAAAACAGGAGCTATCTGTTGCCTTGCAGATTCCCCTAAAGGCATTATTTTATAATGAATGATTTTAGAGTGTTGGTTTGTGCTGTACTTTTGTACTGTTTTATTGTTGTTAGCCGCCCTGAGCCCGGCTTCGGCTGGGGAGGGCGGGATATAAATAAATTATTATTATTATTATTATTATTATTATTATTATTATTATTATTATTATTATTATTATTATGTGTGCAGGCCTTTGCTCCTTGTGTCTATAACAGTCCCCTAGGGCCTAAGGAGTGGGTGGTTAGAATTGGTTCCAGCCACCGGGAATGTCGCCACGAATTGCTTCATGGGCTTTGCTCAGACTGACATCACTTGGGGCAGCAACGGGGGAGCTACACTTCCCACAACTGCTCAGCTAAAATTGCGGCAGCATTTAAAATGTCATCTTAATCATTTTTAATCATAAATAGCTAACTATAAATCCCCCCCTCTGGTGTTCCTTGTACTTCAGAAAGCAACCTAGGGGTATGATTAAGTGCACCCTGTCCTGCATGATTGCTTAATTGAGCAACTCTCTGACAAGAGAGTATTATATTTTTTGGGAACTACTGAAGGCATGAATAAATTACAAGTTGTCTTTCTCGAGATTAAAGGAAAATTCACTTGACCTTTTAATTCACACTGGTGACTCGTTCAGTCTATTTTTCTGTGTTTGTTCAAGGCCTGTTCAAGGTCCCTTCATTCTCTTTTGACTCTTAAGCAGGTTGTGCATAAGGAAGACAGTTCTTTCCCACTTCCATGTGATCCCTGTTTTTTCCTTTTACAAGTTCTATTGTCTCCTTCAGAAAGCTCTAGCTACCTAAATGGATTCCAGTCCCCGGCAGCGACCAGATGAGGGATCCAAGTCAGTTTTAGCACCTGCCTGCAATTTTTTGCAGTCAGTAGGACTTCAAGCAGTACATAAAATAAGCACTAAGTGATCTGAACAGAACCCAACACAGAATACTGGTTGACATTTGTCTTGCAGTTAATTACAATGTCCCAGTGGGCATGTGAGATTAGCTGAGAGGCTTCCTAGCCAAGTCAGGAAAACGTGTGTAAAATGGCCTTATTAAGTGAAGCTGAATCCGTTCTTCAGGACCTGCAACATTGAAGAGTTTCTGTCCCTGTTTCAGGAACTTCCTCACCAGATGTTGAACCATAACTCCTGTAACCTTTGAGCATCTGAGGTTGATGGGAGCGGGGGTCCGACAACAGCTGCAGAGCCATGGGTTCCTCATCCCAACCCAATACCCCCAAATCATCCTAGGGTAACAACACCCTTTTGCGGTTCGCTGTCTTCTGCTTGAAACCATAAGGCAGCTCTCTGGGTAGCCAGTGCTTTTCAATGCATTGCTATTCCACACACTCCAGAGCTCTCATGAGACAGTGGGAACTCTCACAGGGTCTCATAAGACATGGGAGTGCAGGAGAGGCTGCCTTTGCTGTGGGGGTCTGCTGTGCAAAGAACTGGGATTACTGTTGATTCCAGTTTAAAGCCAATGCATATGATTATTACAGCACAACATAAAACAAATGTGACGAAGCTATTCACAGAATAAGTGCAGCGAGCCTTAAAAGGAAAATAAAATCAAGAAATGGCTGTTTAATTAGTTTGTTCTGGGAACAGATGATGTTGGCTTACAGCAGGGCTGGGGAACTTGTGGCCTTCCTGATGCTGTTGGACTCCAACTCCCATCAGTCCCAACCAGCACTGCCAATGGCAAAGGATGATCAGAGTTGGAGCCCAGTAGCATCTGGTGGGCCCAGTCTTCAAGTTACTTCAGTTATACAGAAGTCTCTGCTGTGTCAAAGTTGGTAAATCCCATATAAGGATGATGATGTCATTGGATTTTCTCTGCAAGCATCAGTGATTGGCCTCTGCAAACAATAAACGACACATGTGTAAGTTTTCATGTGAGATTCATGAAAAGCCTCATGTGGAAACTGCTTCTGTGACGGAATTCTGGCAGAGTGTACCAAAGCAGCCCTGGACCTATAGAGTTCCTTACCACAGTCAGTGAAAATTTGACCAGCTTTCTAAAATGGTTGTGGGAATCTTTGGAAGATAGATCCCTGCAGGCATTCCCAAACTTGGCCCTCCAGCTGTTTTGGGACTACAATTCCCATCATCTCAGACCACTGGTGCTATTAGCTAAGGATGATGGGAGTTGTAGTTGCAAAACAGCTGGAGGGACAAGTTTGGGGATGCCTGACTTAGAGCATGGAAAGGGCAACCAAAACAGTAAAGGGACTGGGGCAGCTCCACTTTGAGGATATGTTACAACACTGCATGATTTTTAATTTTTTTAAAAAGAAAGAAAACTAAGGGGTGATACAATAGAGGTGTATAAAATTATGCATGGCCTAAACTAAGTAGGTAGAGAGAAGTTTTTCTCCCTCTCCTAATGCTAGGACCCAGGTCAACCATTGGAGATGAATAGTCCCTGTAGCTCAGATGTAGAGCTTCAGCCTTGCATGTAAAAGGTTCTGTGTTCAATCCCTGGCATTTCCAATTAGGGCTAGAGCAAACTTCCTGCCTGAAACTGTGGAGAACGGCTGCCAGTCGTTGTAGACGATACTGATCTCGATGGAGCCAATAGGGTGGCTTGGTATTAGACAATTCCCTACATTCCTAATGTCTAAACTCTGGGACTCACTACCACAAGATGTCATGATGGTCACCAACCTAGGACAGTTGTAAATTAATGAGGCTGCCAGTGGTTACTAGTCATGTTGCCTACCGTATTTTTCGCCCTATAGGACGCACTTTTTCCCCTACAAAAATGAAGGGGAAATGTGTGTGCGTCCTATGGGGCGAATGCAGGCTTTCGCTGAAGCCTGGAGAGCAAGAGAGGTTAGGGCTTCAGGAGAGCCCCACCACTAGCCCCACAAACTCGGGGGACAGCGGGAGGCGCAGCGCGCCTTTCCTGCTGTCCCCCGACTTGGTTAGAAGGCTGGTGGGGGGGAGAAGCCTGCTCCTCCCCGTTGCCAGCCCCGCAAACTCGGGGGACAGCAGGAGAGGCGCAGCGCGCCTCTCCCGCTGTCCTCCAACTTGGTTAGAAGGCTGGCGGAGGGCTTCCCCCTCCTCCAGCCCCGCAAGCTCCCAGAGCGATGCCAAAGCTGCACGCAGCTTCGGCATGGCTCTGGGTCCCGTTCTGGGGGCTGGGGGAGGGGGAAGCTCGGGCTTCCCCCGCCCCAGCCCCGCGCCTGGGGGGGGGAAATATTTTTTTCCCTTTATTCCCCCCCCAAAAAAATCTAGGTGCGTCCTATAGGGCGAAAAATACGGTACATTTAATATTATATTTAGTATGAGAGATAGTTCAGTCAATAGAGTGTGAGACTCTTAGTCTGAAGGTCATGAGTTTGAGCCCCATGTTGGGCAAAAGATTCCTGCATTGCAGGGGGTTGGACTAGATGATGTTCATGGTCCCACCCAACTCTACGATTCCATGATTTCCTCTTGTTTTGGAGCAGCCTGCCTCTGAATTCTCATGAGTGGGAGAGTGCTGCTGTGCTTCCGTTCTGCTTGTGTGAGAACAGAAATGCTGGGCTAGATACAACCTTGGTCAGACCCAGCAGGGCTTTTCTGATGCTCTGCTGCAGCTTACTTTCCATGGCAACCTGAAACAAAAAATCCATGTTTAGACTATAGACACCAGATGGCTCCCACAGAGATGGCCATCTTTGCCCTTGATGTAGAATGAATAGGCAACACCAGGTGGGCAACTGGCCTTCCTCTTGGTGGCATGGCTGACGTGCTGCAGATCGTTAACGTTTTAACCAGAAATGGAGGAAGCAATTTTATGTAACGTGAAATTATTTTAAGTGCTTGATCACTGAATACTAGCGGTGCAGTTAAGTCTCCCTTGTTTCTCACTTTCCAGCTGCATCCCCTCCTGTCAGGCTTTGCTGATGATTGAAGTGGTGTAGTCACATTAAAGCCCTTTTTTTTAAAAAAAAAAACCACCAAAAAGCAGCAGTTTTAGGGTTTGTGTGTGCTAATTCTCTGCCCAGAAACACTTCTTAACTGTATACTCCCTGGTTTTGAATTGCAGCTGATGTCCTAAGCGAAGAAGCCATCCTGAAGTGGTACAAAGAGGCACATGTTGCCAAAGGCAAAAGTGTCTTCCTTGACCAGATGAAGAAGTTCGTTGAGTGGCTACAAAACGCTGAAGAAGGTAAGGTTCTCCTCCTCCTCCTCCTCCTCCTCCTTTTTCTTGGTATATCTGGGATATTAAGGAAACATCTACTTGGTTCTGCAATGGGATCAAGACTTACATCAGGGATGAGGAACTTTTTTTCAGCCCAAGGGCCACATTCCCTCATGGACAACTTTCTTTAAAAAAAAATAAAAAATTATTAACCGGCCAATCAAATCAAATCAAATCAAATCAAATCACATCACATAAATTCTGAATTACAAAGCCGAATTTTAAATTTTGTTGAGGGGACCCATATTTCAAGATCCAAAGGGGGATTCTGATCATCTTCTTGCTACTGCGTTAATGTCCAAATCAGTCCAAACAAAGTTCATAATTCTATCCAGTCTTATCTTGCTGTTTCCACATCACCTCTTGTTCATATATTTTCTCTTTTTTCTTTATGATCTCTTCTGATAGTCTCCTTAAGCCGATAAACACCAATAATAATCCTGTGTGAATTTTTCCGTTCTTCCAATCCTCAAATCGAGATGGTTTCCATATATCATCGCCTTCATAGATAACAGCGCTCTTTCCATCATTAATTACAGAACTGTCGTTCTTAAGTCCCACTGAGGAGTTTCACCCACAATATAAAAACAGCTCTATTTCTCCATTTCTCCTCTCAGACTTAAGTCCTCCGACAGAACTTCCCAATATGGCGACGGCACTTTTAACTGAGTCATTCCAAAGCCCTTATACATTCCACGCTCTTCTCAAAACATGCTTTGGTTCGAAAGTTTATCTCCACACAGCTTTAAATCCACAGCTTAAGTCCTTAAAACGACATTTCTGGCTTGGGGGGGGGGGTTCTTGTTTAATCACATATAAGAAAGAAAGTAAGGTTTTTCCCTCCTCCCCCATCAGTCCCTTTGCCATACCGAGTCTTGGCGTATCTTCTCGTGATTTATACTTGCTCCTTTGACTCTTCTTGTTTTATCAGAGATCTCTTCTGTTAGCAGTCTTTACTCCCCCTTCTTCCTTGAAATATGTGCATTCGCTTCGTCCAAATTGTTTCTTTTGAAGTTCTTGCAGCTAGTGGCGCAGATCAGAGACGGCGTCCAGGAGCGCCGAAATCCCACAGGAGGGCATTGTGCCTAGTGCCCCCATCCCCACAAATTCGGGGGTGGTATAGGGCACAGCAGGCAAGGGCAGTCCTACCCCACAATCCTGGGGGGGGGTAGGTAGGGAGGCTATTTACTCCCATCACAGCCTCCAAATTACCTCGTGTGGGTCGGAGAGATGTTATTGTCAGCCATCTTCTGATGTGCCCCCTAGTGCCCCCCCATGGACAACTTTCTGGGGGCCACATGCAAGGGGTGGGCAGGTGCAACAGATGCAATTCTTATTTTTGTATTCCAGCCACGCACATCAGAGATATTTTATGCCTGCAACTTTCTATCCAGGAAAGCAAGAGGCATTATTGAGAGCTCAGGATATGTTCCAGCCAGATAAAAGACCTGGAGAGGGTGTGTAGGAGAACCAGTGAGGGCTTCAGCCAAAGGAGGAAGGGTCTTGGGAAGAGTCCTGAGGCCTGGAGGGCCACATCTGTGTCATGGAATTCTACTCAATATTGATCCAGACAAGTTAAACAAGTTGCAGGATTCCCAAAAAATAGACCGGAGGCAATTAACATTTTATCCAGCAGAGCTTTACTGCTACTGAAGCAAATGAACATAATGGTCACAAATCTAATATACATTCAGGATTGGCACTGTCCATAAGAAATCCAGTTGCAGCAGACTTAACTTATACTTACAATAACTTATAGTCAGACTAAACCTTAACACTACATACCTTCTTGCTTCTTATTATAGTCAGCATGACCTTGACGGAAGAGATAACAGAACCAGTTTAAGCCAGCTGTACTCAACGTCTCTGAAGGAATAACCCAAACATCATGAACCTTCTGCTTGTTTCTTTCACACAAAGAAGCTTCCAGAACCCTCTTGAATTAATTAGGAGAGATCTCTAAACATCAGATCAATACTTTCTGCACTAAGAAATGCAAACTGACAATCTGGCCTTTTCCCAACCCTCAGATTGCACTGGTCATCTCCAGCTGGTGGGTTCGTCATGTGTCTGGGCCATTTTTGCACAGTAGTGCAAAACTGAACCTCCCCCAATGTGTGTGAATGTGGCCACACCCACCAACCCAAATACACTTTATGTTGCTTAAATGGCTTGAATCCCATCCCGCCCCCAATTGGGGATTTTAGCTTGTCCCCATTCTAGTTGGGAAAGAATTCTGAAGGAATGGTTCTTTATAAATAAGTTGTTTATTTTGCAGCAGCCTCTGAAAGAAGTTCAGATGACAAACAAGATGTCAGTCAAGTTTGCCCACTACAGCATAGCTTATATATAAAACAGGATTGATATGTGATTCAAAAACATTTGTGGGTTTCATGCCACAAATAGATATTTATTTGGGGTGAGGGGGCTTCGCCAGGAGCTCATTTATTGGGCACGATTGCAGCTGCGATGCGAAGCACGCTTCTCAGCGATAGCTATGGGGACATTAGCTTTACTCTGTTCCTGAACCAAACGATCAGTGCAGCTCCAATACGTGCAGAGCTCTTCACCAGCATGAGCCGTTCCAATCTTGATTTGTCTCTTGATTTGATCCAGACTCTTAATTTGTCTTAATCAGCACCTCGTTGTGTGTTATGGCAAATCACTTGTGAAACGGATGTGGCCCAATTGCCTAGCTAAGGTGGGTGAGTGTGAATCCTACTGGCCAGGCCTTTGCAAACACTTAAAGGGAAAACTGTCCCAGAGCTTTCCACACTTTTTATGTTGGCGACACACTTTTTGGCCGTGCATCATTTTGCAACACAGTAGTTTAGTTTTACTAGCAAGGTAAAGGTAAAGGGACCCCTGACCATTAGGTCCAGTCGTGGCCAACTCTGGGGTTGCGGCGCTCATCTCACTTTATTGGCCGACGGAGCCGGTGTACAGCTTCCGGGTCATGTGGCCAGCATGACTAAGCCGCTTCTGGCGAACCGTTTACCTTTCCGCCGGAGCGGTACCTATTTATCTACTTGCACTTTGATGTGCTTTCGAACTGCTAGGTTGGCAGGAGCAGGGACCAAATGGGAGCTCACCCCATCGCGGGGATTCGAACCGCCGACCTTCCGATCGGCAAGTCCTAGGCTCTGTGGTTTAACCCACAGTGCCACCCGCGTCCCATTTACTAGCAAACTAGAGGGTAAACTAACCTTTTCCCAGCCCCGGGAGGAGCATGGGGAGTGTTTGTGCGACACACCTACAAACAGGTGTTGTGACACACAGTTTGCATTCAAATCTGTACACATTTGCCAGAGTCACTGGAGTGAAGGTTAGATATGGATTCAAACCCATAGGCAAAACTCCCCTTGCCTTGTCATACGAGTCCTGTTAGAAAGGGAGGGGAATGACTGGGAGGGAAAAACTCTAATGGAAAAAGATAATTTTTAAGGCGCCAACTCGACTGTAGAAGCTGAGTTGGACTGTAATACAGTCGTTTTTCTGGTTCCAAGAGCTGCTTTCTCCCCCACCTTTCTTCTGATGACCACCCATGGAGAGTTATTTTTGCTTTCTGCAGAAAGTCTTTAAGCAGCTCCCCTTGAAGACTAATCCCATATTAGCTGCACATGAGATTGGCAGGTTATAATTATTAGGACTCGCCTGCTTCCCCTGCAAAATCCAAGCTTATTATTTGCTTTTAGTCCGTTTCTATCAACAATCAAAGGTTGCTGGTTCCCTCCCTTTATTTTATTTTTTACGGCAATGGGCTTACTTGTTGGAATTGATGTGGAGAGTAACAACCTGTGTCAAGATCTTGTAATGATTCCAATAGAAATGTTAGCAAAAAACATTCTGTCCCGAAATGTCAAAGAGCCCTGAAACATTATTTTTAGTTAAAAATATATTGGGGCTTTCTTCTTCTTTTTTTGTATTTTAGCAAACAGCAGGCACCCTGCTTTTCCCCCTTTCCTCTGCAGATATTTCTGTCTTTAATCTGCCTCTAGCAATTTCAGAAAGTGTAGCTAAAATCAGAATAAAGAGAAGGCTCTGGAAAATCAGAATGAATGTGTCACAATACATACATACATACATACATACATACAAGAGAAAGAGAGAGATAATTGGTTTAATACACATTTTGCAATGTGCTTGTGTTGCTGTGAATCAGATACAGTATACTGCTGAGAAGGCTTGCAGGTTGTTGTGTTTGTTGATTATTATTATTATTATTATTACCCTGAGAGTCACTAGCCAAAGCCAGGTGCAAAAGACATATGCTTAGAATTTAAAAAATCTGGCCCAGGGTTTTACCTTGAATACCAGAACTGAACTGATCTGATCTGTTTCTCTCCCTCCCTCATCCCCAACTACCACACACCCAGCTTCCTTCAGTTCAGCAGCCACACAGTCTAGGGGAGGAATCATTTGGTTGTTACCATTGTTATACAGCCGGGAAGTGGGAGATCCTTGTTGATCCTTGCTTCAAATTGCCCAGAAATCTACCAGCAGATGCTGATCCACCCTGATGCATTGGGAATCTTGGCTCTATCCCAGGCATAGGCAAACTCGGCCCTCCAGCTGTTTTGGGACTACAATTCCCATCATCCCTGACCACTGGTCCTGTTAGCTAGGGATGATGGGAGTTGTAGTCCCAAAACATCTGGAGGGCCGAGTTTGCCTATGCCTGCTCTATCCCTTTGTAGCGTAAGACTGACTTGTTCCATCTCTCATGCCAGAGAAGCTGCTGCGATTGGGGGTCAAACCTCCATATGGGATGCTGAGGAGCCACTGAGAGACAGTGGGCATGAGAGTGGGGAGACAGCCTTTCATCCCAAGGGCTATGGGAGGGGTCTTGTATCCTTAGCGCAGGACTGCTGCAGGACTACAACTCCCATGATCCCTGACTTGCTGGTTGATGGAAGATAGAGCCCAGTTAACACCTGAAAGTCTACAGATCTCCCACCTCTGCTGCAGTACATTTGCATTTGATTCATTGATTGAGGACTCAGCTACATTAGCCATGTTACAACACTACAACTGTGTTATAAACATGCGGTACCAGATGGCACTGTAGAGCACAAAACTTTGCCTATGCGACTTTAATAGAGTGTTTTTTTCTTTTGTTATAATGATTTAATTTATGACTTATAGTGGTTTTTCCCCTGTGTGTAGTAGATCCAGCCTTAAAATAACATTTGGGGCTTGTTAAAGGAATAACTGTATAAATGTTGCCTCATGAATTGTTTTAATAGTTGGAGAAAAATCTTCACTTTTCCTCTGCTCTCTCTCCCTCCCTCCCTCTCTCTCTCACCTCTCAGAATCCGAATCTGAAGGGGAAGAAAACCAAGATGGCTGAACAAAGCACAAAACGTATTCGCTGTGGCCGGCTGCTTCTTGCGGAATTTTGTACCGTTCAAAGAGAAAGACTCTTACTCCAGTGTCATACCGAAAATTCTAGGCTAGGCTTTCCTTTTGTTTAGAAGAATAAAATGTTGGAGCCCTGAGACATTAAATGCTGAGACTCTTCCTCTGGCGCCCTGTACACTATTGTAGGCAGAGGCATTCAGCAAGGAAACAACATATAGGAAAACTGAAGTAATATCCTTTAAGGACTCCTTTTTTATTAACAGTCTTCAGGTACTACATATGAGCACTTCAGTGTTTCTCCATAGGGATGTTCTGTGCGTGTAGCTCAATATTTGCTTGTGTGTGATTTGACATAATCACATGTTGGGGAAATTAAATGGCTTTTAAAAATCTTACTTTCATGTTTCTGCGCATTTTTCTTTTGCTTCAGAAGTGGGCTTGCATGTGACTAACTACTGCTAACCTTCTGCAGAAGGATTTAATAATAATTTTGCTATTTGCACCCTGCCCATCTGACTGAGTTGCCCCAGCCACTGTGGCAGATGTTTTGGAAGGTCCAGTCTACACTTTACCTCAGGCTTTGCCAACCTTGTGGTCTCTGGGTATTTTGGACTACAACTCCCATCAACCCTAGCAAGCAGGACCAAGCTGGCTGAGAATGATGGGAGTTGTAGTCCAAGTATCCGTAGGAAACCAGATAGGCAAAGGATGCTCCACCTGGTGAATGTGGCAAGCTTCTTCCTTGATGTGACTCTCTCTGCACCATCTTTTTACACCTGTGACAGACTGCTCTAGGAACATGTGGTGCTGGGTTCGAAACTCTTTGGGTCCTTGCAGGGTTTCCATGAAAAATGTGTGGCGGTTATCTGTTCCAAGAGAGATGAGAACCCTGTGGCCTTCCAAAAGTTTCTGGACTACAACTCACATAATCTGTATCCACTGGCCATGTCGGTTGGGGCTGATGGAACACAGATCCCTTATTCCTGTGTTACAGCAAAGGGGAAAACAACTTTCCACATGGAAACTTTAATAGCATGTTTACCAACCCTAAAACACCTATATTAGAGTTGAGTTTGGGTTGCTTTGTTTTTAAATAAGAAATAACAACTTTGGGAATTCCCTGCCCTGTCTCATACAAGTCATCCATTGCCGTTTTTCATTCTATATAGCTTAAAACCCATTTCTATTAATCTGAACCTGTAATTGGTTATAATAATCAATTAAAACAACTTTTAAGAGACTTCTGTATATGTTAAATAAATAAACAAATTTTAAAGCATTGATTGATTAGTTGGCAGGATTTTTTTTTAAAAAAGAACTACAATACAGTGGTACCTCTGGTTGCAAACAGGATCCGTTCCAGAGGCCCGTTTGCAACATGAAAAGAACACAACCCACAGTGGCACGTCTGCGCATGCGCAGCTTGTGATTTGCCGCTTCTGCACATGTGCGTGACGTCATTTTGCACGTGTGCACAAGCGGCGAAACCCGGAAGTAACCCTTTCCGGTACTTCCGGATTGCTGCGGGACGTGACCTGAAAGAACATAACATGAAGCAGACGTAACATGAGGTATGACTGTATTTTTTAATACAAGGACTTGTAAATTGGTAGCAAGCATCATCTCAAGAGGCAATTCGCTTTTCACAAGAGAGGGGTGGGGAAAGCCTTTTGCTAAGACAATGCTTGCTACAACACAGGAGCATTATTTAAAAACAAACTTGCATTTACCCTTGTGAAAATTAATACGAATGTAATTGATTGGTTATACAACTTATGGTTAGGGAACAATCCTACAGCAAGTGCTGCTGGGCTGGATCCAGTGGATCTTCAGCTGAGCCAGGAGGTTCCCAACGCAGCCAAGCTATGCCGGCTTAGCTCTGTCATCTTCACCTCATCTGGAGAGAGACCTCAGTGTAACTCCTCAATCCTGGCTCAGCCAGGAACCGGCCAGCTGAGCTGATCCCAGCAGATATTCAGCCAGCGTATGCCCTGAAAAGGGGGTGCTGTGGTGGGATAGAAATCAGTCTTGCCCAGCCTGGTGCCATGCAGATGCTTTGGACTGCAATTCCCACCATCCCTTGACGTTGATGGGAGTTGTAGTCTAAAACATCTGGCGGGCACCAGGTTGGGGGAAGGCTTTAACCATTAAAGCCCACTGCTTCTGATTCAAAGTACAGCCGTACCTTGGTTGTTGAAGGGAATCCAGTCTGGAAGTCCGTTTGACTTCCGAAAACGTTAGACAACCAAGGCGTGGCTTCCGATTGGCTGCAGGAGCTTCCAAAGAATGTTCGCAAACCAGAACACTCACTTCCAGGTTTGCGGCGTTCAGGAGCCAAAACGTTTGACTCCCAAGGCATTCGGCTTCCAAGGTAAGACTGTATAAGCTTTGTCATCTAAGCGGAACATAGAATAGCGTGCCATGGTTTCACTGAAGTCGCAGCACCAAAAGTAGAAAGCAAATTCCTACTAGCAGACAGCTCTCGGCCAAGTAATAATTTAAGGTGTATTGCTTTCTGAAAGCAAAATGTAAAGGGCTTACGGTAACTATGACAACTAAATAATGAAATTGCTAATAGAACAGTGTGTGACCATATCCAGTTATGCCTGCAGGGAAATAGTGTGGAGCGGTAGGGTGCCCTTATGCAGTGATGTCACTAGGGGCAAACAGTGCTGTCTTTAAACCACTGAAGTACAGTGGTGCCTCGCAAGACGAAATTAATCCGTTCCGTTAGGCTCTTCGTATAGCGGTTTTTTCGTCTTGCGAAGCAAGCCCATTAACAGCTTAGTGGATTAGCGCTATTAGCGGCTTTTAGTGATCAGCTGTTAAGCGGCTTATCAGCGGAACAGCTGGCATCTTCTGTAAACCCATTTTTGGGAAACCAAAATATCCGCCTTGCTGCCTAAGCCATTTCCCCCGCTCCTTTAAAGCCATCGTTGAAATGTCGAAATGTAAACAATCAATTGCGAAACACAGAGTAGTGCATAGGAATCTGCTTTATACTATGTCAGAATAATTGTCCAGCTAGACCAGGAGGGGGGAACCTTTTGTTTGTGGAGCCAGAGACAAGTGTTCTAGATTAACTGATCCAGGAAAAAAAGATTTACCTGTTTCCATTTTTGTCATGTCTACCACATATTAGAATATCCAATCCTATATAGCTGTCTTCAGAAGTAAACCCTGCTGGGTTTGGTGGGGTTATTCTTTCAAAAAAGTATGCAGAAGATTTAAAATAATGTAGATAGAACAGACCAATGCAGATACTGTTCTAGAAAGTCAGTGAAAGTAACTTCTTCCTGACTTTAGCGTGCTACTCACATTTATATACAACCTTTTACATTGCAATTTGTTCTCAGGCAGCTTCTTTTCTCCAATCCATAAAACGGGAGTGGGTGGGTGGGTGTTAAAATGCCCCTTATGTAGTCTTAAACTACATAAACAGAAAAAACAATGAGGAAATGAGCAGAAAGAAAGGAACTCCGGTCGCACTAAGGGCCTCAACATGTCCCTGTGGGGTGCAAGTTGCTCACCTGTGATTTAGATCAGTCTTGTCTAGAGTCTCAGGTCTGGGAATAGTCTCAGGGCTATCTGATCCTTTTAATTGGAGCAACAGGAAGTGGGCCGCATGTAAAAACATGCAAGGTGTTACCACTGAATTGTAGCCCTCCCCAAAAGACCCTGCTCTGCGTCTTCACGTTTGTTTCCCAGACCGTGAAATATCAATGGCTGCTCTGCACTTAAACAGGGAAGCATCATCATCATCATCAGAGTGTAGAAAAGAGAACTCGCCTGATGTTTCTCTTGAGGAATCACTGGGTCCAGAGGATCCTTACATCCCTGACAAGGACAAATAGCCTTTTATGCACAAACACTCGGTGCCAAGCCATGCAATAGCGTTATTCAAACAAATATGTTTATATGGAAACAAAGGGTCTTTCTTTTTTAATTTGGTTGAATCCGATCTTCCTAATAGTCATAAAAGGATACTTGCATGTTCGACTCCACTCAAAGGTTGTCAAAGCCTCCTTTGTTGACTCATGGCGCAGTCTGTAAGAAAAAGGAAGGAATAGAAAATTATCCTGCAGAAGGGTTGCTTTGCTGGATGGATGTTATTAAATGTCTGCTTCTGTAGCAATTTCCTGAAAAGTTACTAAGGGCCAAGAGGAAATCCCTAAAGTGTCAGCATCTGGTGCTTTGTTCTCCAAGTTGTTCTTATTCATATCCCATCATTTGAACAGGGTTCTGATGCCTATATTTGATGAAAAGTACTAACTTAAACACAGATCTTGACTTAGGATGCTGGTGTTGCAGAAGGAAGCGGATGCAAGTTTTTTGCAAAATCGACATGACTTCAAAGAGTTGGCTTTCTTCCTCACATTTCTAACATTTCCTCAACAAAGGTCTCAATTTGTGAACTGTATTTGCTTCCTTGTTGGAAGATGGGAGACTAGACCACACCTCCAGACCAGGCAACCTGTTCATTGAATAACTGTCGAAATCTGTTTGCAAAAAGCTCGTGAAACGCTTAGATTCTATCCGGTTTTCATTGAGCGTTTGTTCTGAGTTGTTTATAGGGAGGTTATATGACAATGAGCATTCATCCTGATTTACTTGTTGGGTGTTTATATAGCTTCCTATTAATCATTTGTTCATTTCACACTTTTCAATGCATTTCCCCATCACTTTCCTAACTGCAAACAGTCCACTTTCCTTTTAAAGTGAATTTGTTGTGCTAGGGCACTTTAACCTAAATTTCCTAGGGTGTGCTAGAATCCCTCCCACAAAACACTGACAGCCATGGGGTTTTATAAAGTGTAAGACAGACTAAAGGAGCTTCTATTCATCATGTTTGGTTACAAATTAGCTATGCTGATACCATCACTGAATTCTACCATGGTTAGGAATGATACATGGGTTGTTTGGGGCATGCATGCCTGAACCAGATATCTAAAGGGCTCTTATGGCTGGCCCTACCATGAGACATGATAAGATAGCTGCTTCAGGTGGCAGAATTTGTGTGTCATGGAGATTGGCAATAGTTCTGACCTACTGGGCACAAACTATCTGTGCAATCTTAACTGAAATGAACATGAGCCACACAAGATCAGCCCTTATGCAGCTCCCATATGCAGACCTGGGGTAGCAGAGTGTACACTTTGTATGTATGAAATATTCGTGTCCGCCATCAACAGAGTGAGTTGCCTGAGGTGAGCCTGTTTCTCAGCCTCTGACCCCTATCTACAAGATGGGGATAAGAATACTGACTTCCTTTACAGTGGGGGCGGGGAACCTGTGGTCTTCTAAATGTTGTTGGACCCATCAGCCCCAGTCAACACACAAAAATAATGGATGAGGAAAATGGAAGAGGCAGGCACACAACTCCTATGATTACTAAGATGCCATGGTGTGTTAAGCTGCATTGCATTTTAACATAATAATCTCCGCTAGAGTTTTGCTGTTTCTTAGCTATCTATCTTGAGGAGGAAGAATGGACTATTTATTTAAATAGGGTAGATGAGCATTGGATGAACATCTTCACAAGCATAAGCCTTAGCCCAGATCTTTTAGCTGCAACTTGATTCTGATCTGCCGATAAATGAAGTTTGTGGTTTCTTTGGACTTGCTTTGCTCCTAATCTAATACAAACCAGCCAGAATAAAAATTGCACTGAAGCCTTTGGTGAAATAAAAACAAAAGTTTGGGTTCTATTTAGTTTGAAGTGTCATTAATTGCAAAGCAACTGATTCTACACATTATCTAAACCCTGCAGTTGGAAACAGCAACTTTGTGAAACCTGCTCATTTACTTATTTGCATGGGAAAGTCTTTCCCTTGCTGGAAGCTAGTCAGGCAGTATTCTAGACATACAGTAGACTCTTTGCGCCCTCTAGTGTGACTTACTAGGTGTTGCATGCAGATTCCATTTATATTTCAAGTCATCTGAACCTAAACACATCACAGTTGCCATTCAGTGTTGGGCTCTCACTATCAAGCTAAAATGAAGTCAGATATTTATTTATTCTCCTCTTAATTATCTACCACATTTATATGCTGCTTTTCATCCAAGGCATTCAATTTGGTCGGTGTTTCATTAAAACACTTTCCTCTTAACCAGTGCTATTTCTCTGGAAAAAGAGGTGCTGGAACTCACCACGAACACCTCCTTCTTTCTCTTGGAATGGCAATGGCACCCACCTGAGAGGTGCCAGAACTGAGTTCCTGTGAGTTCCCCTTGGGGGAAAAGCCCTGCTCTTAACAATCTGTGGGGGTAATCCTATGGCAAGACCTGCTAGGATGAGAAGTTTAGAATAAGGACATAAAGAAGACAAGCCTTTCAGATGCTTGTGGAAAACCCACAAACAGGACAGCCAGTGTGAATCTCTCAGAAGGGACAGTCCCAGGGTGGGCTCTTAAACCCATTTAGTTTGGTTACATGACACAGCAATCCAGCACAGAACACTCCTGTAAAGGCTCTCTCTCTCTCCCCACCCCACCCCCCCCCCCCGGCTTAGGTGGAGCAGCAGCAACAGCCAATCAAGGACGGAGCAGGGTAGGGGCAGACTGCACCAGGTGTCATCATGGAGGGGAGTGACATTCGGTGCGCTGCCAGCCCGCGACTCCCACCTACCCTGAGTCGTCAGGGGAAGGTGGTGAGTTGTGCTGCTCTGCCGGCAGGCTTCCCTCTTTGTTTTGACAGTACCCCGCCCGGGCTGCTGCAGTGGGCATGCAGGCAGACAGGGAGATGATGGGAAGGTGGCTGGCTAGCAAACAAGGGGAGGGTGGAGGGGAGGGAAGAAGCAGAAGCTTCCTCAAGTCATGACCCAAACCCTGTCACCCCCCAAAAAGCTCAACAACTTTGGCCAACCCTCCCCTAAAAATAGCTCAACAACTTTGGCCAACATTTTCTATTACTGGGGAATGATCAGGAGCTCACCAGGTTAGTGGCTAAATATCTCTATTTGGTTTTTTGTCATCGAAATACACTGCAGACGTCTGATCTCCCTGGAGACCAAGAGATATGACGATAGACTGTTCTGCCACCTTTCTTCTAGCAAATATTTTGTGACACTGGGGAAGTGGTAATTCTGTATTGATTTGTTTTGGATGTTGTATGTGATAACAATAAAGGTTTTACAATACTATACGAATTTTGGCCCTCCCCTATAAAAATCTCAAGAACTTTGGTCAATCCTTCCCTAAAAGAAGTTCAACAACTCCTGGTAATGACAATGGGTAGATCACAGCCAGTATTTTTATACTCTATGTAGATCACAGTCTCTTGGGAGTCCAACCAGATTTCAATGTGGGGGGGGGGGGTGAAAAGAAATTCTCCACACCAGGTACCACCTGACCCTGCTATGCCACTGCAGCCAAATGGAGATTTGATCTGGCATAACTTTACCATGGCTTAATTTCACTTGCTTGCTTTACACTTGTGCCTAGGGTTGCTCTTTAAGCAGCATCAGACAAAAAAGAAAATGGAAGAGGGGAGAGAAATATAAAGCAACTCCGATAATCCTGAATATCCTTTAATTCTGTTCAATAACGATGGTACGCAACGACCAGGATGTAAGGGTGTTCTGAGAGGGGTAAAGCCAAAATGGTACTTGGTTCCAGCTACGATTCTATGTGTGCTTCCAAAATTAATGTGACAATAAATTAACAGGTCTCCATCTCAAGTAAATTCAGACTTGTGGGTTACTGTGCCACAAAAAAAAGTCTGGGAACCACTGCTGAAACAGATGAGAATGGGAGGGAATGGAAGCGAAGAGAGCAGAGTTCAAATCTTTTGTTTAGCTACGAAGCCCACTGGGTGGCTTTGGGCAGTTAATTCTCTCTCAGCCTGCGCTACCTCACAGGGTCGTTGTGAAGATAAAAGAAAGCAGGCGGGGGGGGGGGAGAACTTTGTAGGCCATGCCAAGCTGCTTGATGGGTTAAAATAGGATTATTTCACACTCTTCTGGTTCTTTTAGACAGCTACGTTTCTTGGAGCAGGCGCGGAGATATGAGAGGATATGTGCCTTTTGAAACCATATGGCAGAACAGCAGGAGGCCTTCTGGGCTGCTAAATGCTTCACCAGCTCCTTCGAGCTCATTAAGCAGACCTTCATTTTCAACTGGTGATGTTTTATTTAACAGTGAACGGGTCTCGTTTTTTCCGCCTTCCCATCAGCTGCTGCCATATTGCTGGGTGATGTCAGCCTGTCACCAACCAGAGAGGCTCAGATTGGGAAGTCAGGTCGCAATCTGCCTTATCTGGTGCTGTGCTGGGGGATTTGTCACCTGCAAGGCGAGCTGCGACAGTTCGCTTCCAGCTGAGTAGGCTCCCTGGTATTGACAAGCTGACAGTTTAGCCTAGTGTTGAAAATAATAGGTACAAAAATAAGAAAATGAGACTCGCCAGGGATGGGATTGAAATCTGATTTTGTTTGCAACTGATACTTGACTGAAGCACAATTGTGCTTCAAATTCTGCACTTCTCAGAATGTTGTGAGGCAGTTCTCCAACCAAATAACACATGCAAAAATGGATATATTAGGGGAAAGCACGCCTAAAAATGCACATATTAGTGAAACAAACACACAAAAAGGCATTATATTAGGGGGAAATGCTAACCAAAAATTGTGTATATTTGTCAAAATGTGTGCCAAAAGTGGGAGAAATTTGCACTAAGATGCTGGTAAATTTTACAGTGATGTAAAATTTTAATTTCTCCTTGCTACAGAAATGAGGAGCCATGAATTTAAGATGGGAAAAATGAGACGCTGAACTGACAGATTCGTTCATCCCTATACTGACCTTAAAACTCTGGCAATACTCATATATACACAATCTTCACCCCCTAAATATGTAAAAGCTCCAAAGCTGCAGTATTGTCAACCTTTGGTATTAGGATCCACTTCAAAAGTCACCATAAAGCCAGCAAACAAAAGCTCTGCACCAGATTGGACAATGAGCAAATGTTTGAAGCTCCAGATTTGAAGAGGCCTCAGCACATATTTCATGGGCCACATTGAGTTGCCTTCTGTTGAGTTACACAGCTGCCTAGCGAGAGAAGGTAAGGTAAACTGTACAAGAAATCCACACAATTGAAAGCCACCAGAAATAGCAGGGTCCCAAGTGGTTATAGGATGGATGAATCCCTTTCGATCATGGTCAACTGCCCTGCCCATGGAAAGAAAAAGAGAAAGTCTGCAACACGGCCTTGTGTTGATGGAGGGAAAAAATATACAGAAATGAGAACATTAAAGGTTGAAATGTGGGTGAGCAAGGTTGAGCAAGTGAAGGTTGGAATGCGAAGGTTGTCATTGCAAGAGAAGGATGGAAAAACATGTATGCAGGAGCTATTGCTAGAACTGTTAAGGACAAAAGAAGGAAGGAAAGATAAGAAAGCTGCTACACCTCATGATTATAGTAGAAGGAAGCACAGCCATAAAAGACCTAACTGCCCCTTTGCTTGGAAGTGTATAAAAGTGTGTGCTGTACTCATATTTGCTGCGCCAACCTTCAACTACTTGCTGGCTACTATGTTGTGTTTAAGAAAACAGACCTTCCAAGTGTCCCTATTTTCCAGGGACAGTCCATGATTTACAGAAGCCGTCAGGTATCTGAACTGATCCCAGAAGGTCCAAATTCCTTAGTATGTCCCTATTTTCTCTCTCTCTCTCTCTCTCTCTCTCTCACACACACACACATTCATTTATGCATTTTATATATCTTAGTACATCAATTATACAATTGTCATTGTTTATCTTACACTCTTTGGCTCCCACACACATCCCGCTGTGGGGGTCTTATTTACCGTAGTCCTTGTTGAGCTGTATCGCCTTAATTACCACCCCTCTTCTGCTTATTTTTAACTGCTGCTCATATATCTAACCCCACTTATCTGATTTGTTATGTTTCTTTAAGTATTTGCCAAAGTATTCCCACTCTTCTTTTATATCCAACTCATCCCCATTTCTTATCTTTGCAGTCAACACTGCTAGCTCAGCACATTCTATCAGCTTATTCTGCCAGTCTCCTTTTGTGGGACTATTTTTGTCCTTCCACCTTTGGGCATAAATTATTCTGGCCGCTGTTACTGCATAGAGGAAAAGAATAAGCACTTTCTTGGGTATTTCACCCTCTACTATACGTCCCTATTTTCATCGGAGAAATGTTGGAGCATATGGAGTTATGTGAACCCTAAACCAAGAAGTAACTATACAATCTGTAAAACACATCTGAAGGCAGTCCTGTATTGGGAAGTTTTTTAAAAATGTTTTATTATGTTTTTATATATGTTTGTTGTCCAGAGTCCCTGGGGCAACCCAGTCAGATGGGTGGGGTATTATTATTATTATTATTATTATTATTATTATTATTATTATTATTTAGAATGTCCCTATTTTTATTGGGAAAATGTTGGAGGGTATGCAAAAATGTCCTGTTTGACTGACAACTGGATCTCATGGGCTGTCCAGGCAGAACCCACGGGTTATTGAGTCCTGAACCCCAATATCCTAACAGCATCAATCGTCTGCTCAATTCACTCACGGATAGCCAGAGAAGGCATGGGGTCACCAGGGGAAAGTTGCTGCCCTTTCCCATGGAAGCGATGATTCCCGCTGCTTAGATATATTGTCCACTTGCCAGCGATGCCATTGAAAGACAACAAAGGGGCCTGAAAGAAACAAGGACTGTGCGTGAGACGGAGCAGGGATAAAGGAGACTCAAAACAAAGCAAGCAAGCAAGCAAGAATACAGGCACTGCAAGTCTGCTTGCAGCAGCAATATTACGCGAGTGCAAAAGAACTGTGCTATGCATAAAATATCAGCCTTGGGAAGAAGACACATGCGCTGCATCTGACACATAGCACCACCTGTCTTATAATATTTGCACCATAGGCTTTGCATCACTTTTGCGGGTGTGCAAAAATATTATGTGCAGCTACAAGTATATTCAGTGGGTTTGGGTGAACCAGGTTTATCTTGTCCATTTGTCTGTTGATTGCTGTCCATCAACATGTGCAGTTGCGTGCCAAAAGCTGAATCTTGCACACATACACACATGTGGCTTTTGATAACAATAACTAATTTTGCACTGCAATCCTACCTATTTCTGCTCAGAATTAAGCTCCGCTGAGTTCAATGGGAGTTACATCCAGGTAAATAAGTGCGTACGGCTGGGTTTCACGAAGGAAGGGGATAGCATTTCCCCAGCAACTTGTTTGAGTCTTGGGGGGAAATGTGACTTCTCCTTATCAGATTAAACAAACTGGGTAAAATATATTTGGACTCACAGTACAAAGTTCACCTCCAGCTGTGATTACTTCGCTTCCTAAACTTTGCAGTCTGTAGAGTGAAACTGTCCTCACACACACAAAAAGTTATTTGTGCCTGTGAAAATGTGAAGTTGCAAATATTATTTTTGGTTGCTTGCTCCTAATTCTCCCCAATTCTTGCTTGCTTCCCCAGCCCCACTCCAGGTGAGAAAAAGACTGCCAGTCAGTTGGGGGAGGGGATCCCCTCTTAATAATGCATGATGGAAAGGGACCAGGACAGTGGAAGGCGATGCTGAAAAATTCAGAGCTATGACAAAGGGAACATGACTCTGGTTATTTGATCTCTGCTTTTCTGCTGGCTCCACCAAATCATCTGCTTGTGTAAATTATCGGAGTTGCAGGAAAGGCTATGAAGTTGTGTCAATATGTCTAGACAGCAGATCTTTTTTTGTAAACCACCTTAAAACTCAAACTTGCACGTCCTTCCAGATTTGCACTGCAGTCCCATTTCAGAAAATGCACAGATCCCAGAGAACAGCTTCATGCTTACAGGATGGTAGTTCCTTGCATGCATTCCTACATTGTTTTATTGCACTCAGAAAAATGGACCAATTAAAAAAAGAGAGAGCATCTCACATGCGTAAACCAGTGCAGATTGTCACATCAAACAGGCACGCCAGGAGCCCAATGTGGATCAGGTGCACAACTGCTACCTACTCTGGCTCACAACAAGAGGAATAATAGAATAATACAACTGTAGAGTTGAAATGGACGCTGTGGGTCATCTAGTCCAACCCTCTGCAATGCAGGGATCTCAACTAGGTCATATATGATCTAACCTCTGCTTAGAAACCTCCAAGGAAGGAGAGTCCACCAGCTCTTGACCCAACAGCTGTCACTGTCAGAAAAGTTCTTCCCAATGTTTAGTCAGAATCTCCTCTCTGGTAACTTGGTTTGAGTCCTACCCTCCAGAGCAGGAGAAAACAAGCTTGCTTCATCTTCCAACGTGACAGCCTTTTAGATATTTGAAGATGGCTTTGTGACGGACAGCAGAGTTTGGTGATGCAGTTCCTTTGAAACTCCACCAGTGTGCTAGAGCCTCTCACGGACTGGCTACAGAGTCACTTTGTGGGGGAAGAATAAAAGGAGCAGTTTCTGAGGGAGAAGGTTAGACAGGGGTTTAGTTTTGAGAAGGGGCAAAGGTTCAGGTTAAGAAATATGGTTTGATTGGAGTTGGGAATTAGGGAATGAGATAAGGAGAACTGGTTCTGAGTGAAGTTCAACTTACACACTGAGGAGACTATCCATAGTGAGAGGACAGAGTCTTGCAGCTTGGATAGGGAGACCTGCTTGAGGGTCTTGGAAAGGTATAGAGACAGGAGTGTCCTGGGAAGGCTGTGAGTGAACCGGGAAAGGTAGATCTTGTAGGAATGCAGGCTACCTGGGTGTCAGTATAGCGAGGAGGGGAGAGTTCTTCTAGGTACTGAAGACTCCTAGCCCAAGGGGTGAGGTGATCTACTGGGTCTGAGAATACCTCAGGTGTAGGACTGTTAAAAGAGTGGGTAACTGAGGAGAAGTGAACCAAAGTATTAAGCTATAAAGGAAGGGGGATGGTGTCAAAAGTATTTAATTGTAAGATCTAAGTGACAGAAACGGAGTCGAGCATTTTACCAACTATTCTAGAAACCTGGATATTTACCACCTGAAGTGTTAACACTTGATTTTTTTGTAACTGAAGTTTACGAAGAGTTGTTCCTATAGTATTGTGTTTAAGACTGAGTCATCTCATAGTTACTTAAAGTAAATAAATTAACTTCTACGTGAAAGAACGCATTTCTTGACTCACTTCATTTTACAGTATAAATTTCTTTTTGTTTAATAAAGCTTTTCTTTAGAGTCTAAATCATTAAGTTTTCCCTCACACAAGTCCCCCACTTGTGGTAAATTGTAGAAATGTGTTTAATTGGTGTACCGCAAGGTGCGTGCACTATATTTAATTGGGGGCAGCTAGTGGGAGTGGATCTGCCACATTATTACAGTGGTGCCCCACAAGACGAACGCTTTGCAAGACGGAAAACCCGCTAGACGAAAGGGTTTTCTGTTTTGGAGGCGCTTCGCAAAACGAATTTCCCTGTGGGCTTGCTTCGCAAGACGAAAAAACCGCTAGACGAAGAGAATCGCGGAACGGATTTTTTTCGTCTTGTGAGGCACCACTGTAATTGGTGGTAATAAGTGGTGGGTCCACTGCAGCTACCATATCTCCCTTCAGTCTCCTCTTTTCCAAACTAAACACACCCAGCTCCTTCAACTGTTCCTCATCAGGCTTGGTTTCCAGACCCTCGATCACCTTGGTTGCCCTGCTCTGCACACACTCCAGCTTGTCAACATCCTTCTTAAATTGTGGTACTCAGAACTGGAAACAGTAATCCAGATGTGGTCTGACCAAGACAGAATAGAGTGGTACTATGACTCCCCTTGATCTGGACACTATACTTTTGTTGATGTAGCCTAGAATAGCATTAGCTTTTTCTTTCTTTCTTTCTTTGCTGCTGCTGCATCACACTGTTGACTCATGTGAAGCTTGTGGTCCACCAAGACCCCTAGATCCTTTTCACATCTACTATATTAGTAAGCCAGGTATCCCTGACTTTTGTCCTTTCACCCACATACATGTTTCATCCATAATGCTTCTCATACCAGTTCGAATATGTTCTACCCTTTGCAGATGGGCAGCCTACTTGCATCTTTCTACCTAGTGCATTTTCCCTCCTTTTGACTTTGCTGAATGAAATGTGACTTGTGCATGACGTAGCATCTGTGCCAGCTTGCTCTTTAAACTGTGGACTTGCCACTCCAAATATTGACACAGGCCTTTATCTTTTCACCCTAGCTAGCTGGGCGATTCACTGAAATAAAACGCCTCGAGTGTGCAGATACTCATAACCGTTCATGTTATATTGACCAACTGCATAATGGAGTACAGAGTTCATAAAGGTTGTCAAATACATGGCAGAAGTGGAACTCTGGGAGTTGGTTAATATAGAGACTGAAAGCCCGGTAGTGCTCACTTTGGCCATATGCATAATATACATTTATAGCGTTATGACATCAAACAATTATGGCTTCCCTCAAAGAATTCTGGGAGCTGTACTGTGTTAAGGGTGCTGTTGTAGCTAAGATAACCCGAGACAGGTTGATACAAAGATTTAAATCCTAAACACCATTACTAGAATGTAGACAGCATTGAGCACAGTGGGACTTTTGAGCACAGTGGGACTTACTTCTGAGTAAACACACATATTTCCCCTACATTTAAAAGCTGCCTGATTGTAATCAAACTTCTAAGTCTAAGAGGTTTACCACCCCCACCCCCAAAAACCCATAGCATTGCACCATAACCAAAATTTTATTCTGATGATGTCGATGCTGCCTTCAGTATCAGGGTGTCAAGGAACCTGGCATATAAAAAAAAAATAAGAACAGTTTCAAAATACAACGATTCAGCCTCCAACATACTTTAAACAATGGTCCAGATAACTATTGGGATGCACCTATTCCTTCCGAAAGACCACAGAGATCCATACGATTTCCTGAAGGCTGATTGATTGATTGATTGATTAGACTGCACACAACCAAAGGTGATTGATTAGAACAGATGGTAGGCAACTGATTGGAGTAGCCAACCTGGTGCCCTCCGATGTTATTGGATTCCACTTCCCATCCCCACTGACTATTGGACCTGGAGCCCACCACCACCTGGAGGGCACCACGTTGGCCTTCTACCGTGGTCGATCACTGGAAACCCACGAACCCGCAGAAAATGGCGCAAAGCTCTTTTTGACGCCGGTGCTCTTAGCCGCTCCCTCCTTTCCTGGAGCAACCAGAAATGGGCGTGCGTCTGTTTGGCTTTCGGGGCGCCTCTGGCTCTCCCATTTCCTCGCGCGCAGCCACGATCGAGGCGCCCCTCCCTTCCCGGATCTCGGCCCCCGCCGGGTCAGCGGGCCGGGCGCCTATTTGCATATTTTTACCTTTGTCTCCTCCGGCCAGCCAATGGGCGCGCCTGGCTGCTGCTCCTGGCCCGGCCCCCTCGAGCTTCCCATAGCTGGTGCAGCCGCTGCTTCTTCCAGCTCGCTGGGGAAAAGGGGCTTCTCCGCCGCCCTCGCCGCGTCTGATCCTTTCTGCCAGGAGCGTGCGATCCTCCGGCAGCTGAGGACCGCTCCTCAGCCAGCCAAAGAGCGGGTGGGGTAGAGTAGATCCACACCCCACACCCCAAGCTATTGAGAGCTACTCGATCGGCAGGCGATCGCCGCAGTAGCGGCGGCCACAAGCGCAGAGGCGCGATGGTTTGCGGCGGCTTCTCCTGCTCCAAGAACTGCCTGTGCGCCCTCAACCTGCTCTATACGGTGAGTGGAGGCGCCCGTCGGGGGGAGCCGGGCGGGGCGCGCCTCTCTGGCCCACGCGGGGAGCCTGGCGCGCCTCTTTTCCCTCGCCGCCCGGAGGCAATCGGCCCCACCTCTCCCTTTCTCCGGTGGGTCGGGAAAGGGCCACCTTTGAGGCCTGGGCGGTCGCCAAGCGGAGCCTCCCGAGTTGGCCTGGGAAACCGGGTAGACAACGGCCCCTGAAAAGCCGCCCGGCCCCTTAGGCGCGCCGGCTGCACCTGTTGGCGGAGGAAGGGGGCAGCTTGCAATCCGCTCCGGCCGGGAAGCGCCTTGACGCCGGTGTAAAGGGCTGCGTGGCCACAAGCTGGGGTTTTTTTTGGGGGGGGGGGTGTTCCCTTTTCCGGAAGCGAACTCCTCGCTTGGTTTTTTTTGTGTGGCGCTGAAATTTCCCCCGTCGAGGTTGCCCACCTTGCCCCTATGCCTTTAACACGACTGCAGAGCAGGCAGTAATAATTCAGCGTGGTCTCTCCCCCTCCCAACAGTGGGGGAAGCTTCACTTGTTGAGCTTCTGCCTGCTAGGCATCTGTTTCCAGGGACAAGCAGACACCTGCCAGGAGAAAATGGCAAAAGGGCTGCTGTGGGTCATATTGAGCTGGAAAATCTTCCATGACGTAGCCTTATATTTTAAAAAAAAGAACTGGGCCAGGCAGCAGGTAAACTCGACATCTACCTTTCCCCCTTAGCTCTTATCCTTTACATGCCATATTTACAACACCTGTCAGGTGATGAAGTCAATTCTGCCCCGGGAACCTTATAAACTCCCTAGTTTCCAAGGTACTGCAGGATGTTAGCTGCAATCCTTTCTAGCACTTACCTGGGAGTAAATTTCACTGAACTGGATGGAACTGAGTAGACATGTTTAGGATTATGCTGCCTGCCTTGCTTTTTCCCTTTGTTTTGTTGTTGCAAAATAGTAACATATAAATATTATGGAAAATGGTCTCTTATGTTTTCGATGTTGATATATATTTTTTGAATGCCACAGGCTTTATTAATCTCTTGAACCTATTTTTTGTATTCAATCCCTTTCACTTTAAAACACATAAAGAGAAGTAATTTCCTGCTAAGTTTAAGTCTTGTGCTTTTGTTTAGGAAGCTTGCCTATAAGCCATGTGATCACAGCTTTTATTCTTTGTTTCCCTGATGTGGCAGCAGTGAACTCTTTAATCTGTTGAAGATGCCCTGTATCTCTGTGTTTTGACTGGGACTGTAGGTTGGACAAAACTTTTGTTTGTTTTTTTAAAAACAAAACTGCTGGTATGTATCCCTAAGCAAAGTTATTTGAAAGTGAGCTCCACTGAAATCAGTGGAAGCTACATCTGGCTAACTGAGCCAGAAGTAGGAACCTACGGCACTTAAGTGGGCCAGAATTACTTTAGTTTACAAAATGCTTTACAGTCTTTGCTGTTACTTCATATAGTGCCGGGGTCTCCAAGACAGTGCCCATGGGCACAATCGCCACCTCAGACACTGTTTCTTCTGTGAAATGGATATTTTGAGCTGCAAGTGGAAGTTCCTTAAGCTTCCAACTATGTCTCCAACCCCCAAAACATTGAGGACTTCTATAGTACAACGGTAATTTAGGATTGAACAGAATTAATCAGTCATAATTATTTTCTAGGAAAAAATGGTGCTGGTACTTACCGCAAAGTTGTTACAGCAAGTTCCATACTTTTAACATTTGAAGAAAAAGGTGCTGGTACTACTTACCTCTGAGTATGCCCCCCCACTCCCACCCAAAAGCACTGGAATTAGGGCACAGACCATATCAAAATAGAACAGGATAAAATACTGTACAACGTGATATCCACGTGGAAGTGAAACATGTTTAAACAGTTAACCTACAGAAATTGCTGTTGCAAAATGTGACACTGGATCATACGTAGCTTAAATGACTTTAAAATGGAGTTGGACAAATTCTCTCCATAGGCGGTTAGTGGCCACAAGTCAGGATCAATATATATATCCCACTTCCAGGTTCAGAGATTAGATTGATTCTGCATACTAGTTGCTAGGGAGTGGGCAGTTGCCCTCACGACCTGCTTGTGGACTTAGAGAAGTCCATCGGTTGACTACTGTGGAAGACATTCTCCTGGAGTAGATAGACTTCATATGAGCTACCTTAGAGTAATCTCACATTCCACAGAGGCTTCCACAAACAGAATGGGTGGATCCCTGTGCCCACTTCTTACAGCAGTTGCTTCCCTCCCCCCCCCCAAAATAATCAGGGCCATCTTTAGCACATGCGCCACCGGGGCACAAAGATCCGCCCAGCACCCCCAAATTTAGTTTTGCCGCCCCAAAATTAACTTTTATTGAGCTTTTTGGAATGAGCCAAAGTTGTTGACCTTTTTTAGGGGGGGGGCAAACTCAAAGTTGTTAAGCTTTTTTTGGGGGGGAATCGCTCACCTGTAACAACAACAAATTGGGAAAAAATGCTTTTGTTACCTGACTCGTTGGGAATATTGGACTCTACGGAGTAACAGAGCAGGGGGGAGGGGACTTTGGTTCCATTGCTTTTCACTGCCACCAATCGAGAGGGACCGGTATACAGTAGGTATACATTTGGCGCCCCCCCCCAGAATTCGGCGCCTGGGTGCCCCGCACCCTTTACACCCCTGAGTAAAGACAGCCCTGTAAATAATGATGGTTATTATAACTATATTAGTCCTGCAATGCAGTAACTTCACTTTCTGAATTGCATCCTAAAAAACCAAGCTCAAGCAATGTTACCCTAGAGAATAATACTGCTTCAAGTCTTCCCATGTGTACACTTACCAGCATCAGCCATGGTCAAGAGAGAGGTACCCCTAGACATGGAGTAATGCCAATGTTTGTAGCTTTAAAAAGAAAAAAAGAAAAACTTTAGAGGAAAAGAACTAAAAGGAAAATCCAAAAGGAACCAAACTAAAAAGGGAAAGCTGAAAGGAATCTGAAAAGTTAAGGCAGTGCATAATCCTGAGAGTCTGAGAGGAAGTATACTGACAACTGAGTTGGAGGGGGAATAGAATGAAGTGGCGGGAAAGAAAGGAGGCAAAAAAGATATGTAGAAAGAATATTTGCATAGGTCTTTCCTTGGTCCACACTGAAAAATGTCCCCAGGGACAGAGCAGAGAGTTCTCCATAGACCAGTGTTTCCCAACCTTGTGCCTCCAGCTGTTTTTGAACTACAACTCCCATCATCCCTGACTAGCAAGACCAGTGGCAAGGGATGATGGGAATTGTAGTCCAAAAACAGCTGGAGGCACAAGGTTGGGAAACACTGCCATAGACATTGACAGACATATCCAAGATTTTAATGTAACTGTGGACTTGTTTTTCCCCAGGGTAGGGGGAAGCCAAAATGGAAGACGGAGGAGACAGTCAACTAAAAATATGCCAGTGAGACTTTAGAGCAGTCTTTCTCAACCTTGAGTCCCCAGATGTCCCCTAGCTAGCAAGACCCAGTGGTCAGGAATGATGGCCAGCAACATCTGGGGACCCAAGGTTGAGAAAGGCTGCCTTAGAGTGTTAAGTGGTATGAGATGCTGACTGACTGACTGACTGACTGACTGGAGGAGTAGAGGAAAGCCTGGGGCGGATACAATGGAGCAGGATCTCACCTGTGCTATTAGAAAAAGAAAAAGCTGACCATGCTGTGTCAGCCAGGGGTGTATCCCTTCCAAGGACGTTCTTCGTAATATGTCAAAAGCCACACCGTACACTACATCCTGACACAAACGTGAAAACCTCACGGATACATGTGTGTGATTTGGACACTGTGGGCAAGGATGTAACCATGGCAAAGGTGCATCTCTTGCCCCGTAATGTGTGGAACATCTCTGGGTCTGGCCATTCGTCATCTGCTAGGCATTTAATTACGGGACGTGTAAGTTACACCTGTCAGCTCAGTTTGATTACCTGCCTTTATGTACTTGGAGCAGGGAACTGGAGTAGGCAGGGGAACAAGATCAAGGAGACTGGTAAACAAGGTGTTTGAATAATGCTGGACTCTGGAGAGCTATTTAGGGATTTCCAAGGGATTACTGCAGCCATTTGAAGTTAAAATTTGATACTGGTTAAAAATCCAGACGCTTGAGTAGTTTTTGAAATTAATTAACTAGAAGAATTGCGGCATTCTTTATAGCACTCAGGGTGGGCTGCAATAATGTAAATAATAATATCAGGTTGTGCTGGAGCAGCTCTGTTGGTTAGAGCGTGGTGCTGGTAACGCCAAGGTTGCAGGTTCGAGCCCCGTGTGGGACAGCTGCATATTCCTGCTTTGCAGGGGGTTGGACGATGATCCTCAGGGTCCCTTCCAACTCTAGGATTCTGTGATGAAATGCTGGGAGGAAAATAAAACAACACTACAGTTAAACAACGGAAGAGCAATAACTTTGTTATCTGCTGTACCTGTCTGCCTAGAAACAGGATGGGGTGGGTGGGTGGTATCCATCCCTTGAAAAGATCTTAACAGGGCATGTTAAATGTCTGCAGGAATACACTCCTGAGGGATTCCTGCTATCTTGGAGGGGGCACAGAGAAAGCCCTCTGCTGTGTCCAGTTGTGCAGGGGTGGGGAATCTTTGACCGAAGGACCCCTCCAGGCCTTTGAAACTGGCCCTTGGGACTCTCTAGGCCTTGCCTCCTCCCAGACCACGCTCCTCATAAACCCTCAAGTGCTTTTGCCTGGCTGGAATGTGTCCTTGAACTGCAATGCGTATCTAGAAGCTCCTGACTTTTGCATGGGCAGAATGTAGCTTTCTGTACAAGGGTGAGTCACATCCTTTGCTCTGCCCCTGTTTACTTTTCACCCAGCCTACTTTTGCTTCTGGCCCTGCCTGCCACATTGGCATGTCCCCCACCTCCCGCTCCAACTCCCCCAGAAGGTTTTCATGGGGGATTGTGGCCCTCTGACCTAAAAATGTCAGTCCCCTCCCTGCAGTTGTGCTTCAAAAAACGCCCACACTAGTCTGCTCAACAGCTCTTACGGAGTAAACAGGCTTGTATGGCAGAACAATCATATATAAGTAGTGTTTTACCTTCACAACATCAGGTTAGGCTCATATATACGGACTGTATGTGAGGAGCCATTGTTCAATGGGTAGAGGACCATGCTTTGCATGCTGAGAGTGGCTGGAGTGGGATGGGGGAATCAGCTAATAGGTGATGGGAAGGAATCACTAGCACAGGCATCCCCAAACTTGGCCTTCCAGATGTTTTGGTACTACAGTTCCCATCATCCTTGACCACTGGTCCTGTTATGATGGGAGTTGTAGTCCCAAAACATCTGGAGGGCTGAGTTTAGGGGTGCCTGCACTAGCAGATGTTCTCCAGGGTCTCGGATTCTGTAATACAAGGCTACACGGATAACAAGCCTGACCTGAAATAGGGACCTCTCTAATTTCTGTGGTTATCTTGTGAGCTTTGTATCTGAATTGGCTGAGTATGAGTTGTATCCTTTTCAAGGCACCCCAGAATGCACCTCATGGAGAACTCCCTGCTTCATTGGTGCCCTTTGGAACATGGATGGTCTGGACAGCTGCTTTGGGTGCTTGTACCTAATTTCTAGTTCTG
The DNA here is from genome assembly GCF_964252035.2 of Podarcis erhardii. Classification (NCBI taxonomy): domain Eukaryota; kingdom Metazoa; phylum Chordata; class Lepidosauria; order Squamata; family Lacertidae; genus Podarcis; species Podarcis erhardii. Next base: position 27,176,581 of record NC_138513.1, read on the forward strand.
GTTACTTAACACCCGACTTGGATTGGCTTTACTGCTGAGAGTCAAGCCCTTTAAAAAAGAAAGAACCGTTTATTATGACTTTACATATCAAAGAAAAACAAATGAAGAAACAAAACTCAGAGCTTATATACACCTATTTGGTTACAGCAAATTTAAGAGAAAATCATATAGCTGACAGAAAATGTTTCACAAATGTACAGGCTGCAACACACACAAAAATAGACACTAAGTGAAGCAATTGGGGAACCATCACAGAAGTACTCAACCAGCCAAACGTAAAAAGAAGAAAATTAACTCAGTCCTCCTATAATGTCAGTGCATAAAGCCCCACATAAGTTGATGAAGGAAGTCCTAAACATGCCCTTTTCCCAAAACATAATAAATTAAACTGACCATTGTACACGAACACACACAAACATTTTTTCCTCTCCTTGGATTCTTCCCCTCAGCTGGCAAGTAAGTTTTTCCATAAGGGTCAGGGTCAAGCCATTCTGATGTAGTTGCTGCACCCGCAGCCTCAGTTTGAGTGGAACATGGCATAGACCTGCTAGTTTCCTTGAGGAAGCTTCTGTTGTGCTGTAACATAATAGCCGCTCCTGCCCATGGACAGGTGGAACATTTGGCATCAATAATGTATTGAGCGAAACCAGGCATGTCCAAAGTCCGTTTTGGGGCAATTTATAATTTATTTCCTGGAGTAAAATCCTAAAAAAACCTCAACAACTTCAATCCTAAAAGGTCAACAACTTTGGTTGGCCCCCAAGATCCTTCATCAAATCTGGCCCTCTTTGAAAAAGTTTGGACACCACTGAGCTAAACCATTCCTTCCTTTAGGCAAAGCGGGTAGGGGCACATTCGTGACTGGCTTGCACAACTGAATAAGTGGTTTAGGCAATTTTTTAGAGTGGGGACGGAGAATGGTTTTCAGACAGAAGGCCACATTTCCTTCTTGGCAACCTTTCAAGGACCACATGTCAGTGAATGCCAGAGGCGAAAATGTGCCGAGAAACCAATGTAAATGTTACCTTTATATGGTAGACTAGTTTCTACGCACATTCTCACATCCCTCTCTGTCCAGGAAAGCAAGAAATCATTAGTGTTTTGGAACACATTCCAGTCACACAGGGTGTGAAGCAGAGCAGCAGGGGGGATTTGTGGCCTGAGGAGACTTCTGAGGGTCCCATTTAGCCTCCGGGTCTGCAGTTCCCTGCTACTGCTACAGACGGTTACAGATTTCAGATTTTGCTAGCTTATGTTGCAAGAAAGATGTTTCCAATAAGTGTTTGTTGCTTATTTAGGCTGTGGTCCTATGCTTGGGAGTGTGTTGTTGAACACAGTACCCATTTACTTGAGAGTAAGCCACCCTTGAATTCAGTGGGGTTTTCTGCATCATCAAATATGCATAGTATTGCCCTGTAAGAATTACCCAATCTCCAATTTTGTTATCAAGCGGTGAGCATTTTACTCAAGAGACTGAATGGTTCTTCTTGACTTTTATTTTGGAAGCTTGGGGGCCATTTTACCAATTTTGCTTTAAAAGAATTAATTCTTGCGCAGAAATCACTGGGAGCTTTCAAAGGCGATGTGACAGGCGAATGTAAAAAAATGTGACTGCTGTTCGCGTGTGTATATTTAGGCTCCTAATGGAGTATAGAGCAAGAAGCCCTCATTCCTTTCTTTGGTAACACCATGATAATGTAGGCCCCTCCCTTCATAAAATATTTTTGACTTCATGGGATGTTTTGATATGCCAAACAAGAAGTAGTTAGCAATACTTGTGCAGTCAACCAACATCTCAACCTGCTTGGCATATCTCGTAGAAGATGTGTGAGCTACACCAAAGGCTCTTGTAATAACTCCTATAACTTAGAAGGTGCATGGATGACTCAAGCCTGCTTCACAAGATGGCCCTGATGATCAGTGGAAAATTACAATGGGAACTATTGGATTCTGGCTTTTTTCGAAAGATGGTGGTTCCTGTTTTTGTGAATTGTATTAGCAGACTTCCCGGTTTAGAGTACTGGATGAAATCATTACTGGTTTGGGAAGAACCTTTTTTGAAAATCGAAACCTTGCAACTTATGTTGCAGTCCAGTCTGTTCATTTGCTAGGTGAACCTTCAAATTTCAGATACTTCTGCAAGATAAATTCTTGGCCTTCTCAGTTCACTGCTATCTAATGTTGCCTTCACTTCTCCCACATTATAGCAGAGACTTAGGTGGCTCAAACGTACTGTGGGTTACGGAAACACAGGAAAGGCAGGAGCTTCCTGCATATAAAACATGACCTTGCAAGCTGACCTAGCTGAACCTAATCTTCCACTTCAAAATGTCATCCAGAACAGGAAAAACAGCTGTATCCCCAAGGTTTTCAAACTTGCTTTGATCAAATTCAGACAAGAAGGGCTTGGTGAGAGTAAAAAGCTGTCTTCTTGTTAACAATATTGGATGCACTCTTCCCAGCAAATGACGTCTCTTAGGTCAAGTCTTCATCTCGCTGCCTCCTGTGTTAGCAATATAGAGAATGCTGAAGATAACACATTGGCAGCTCAGTCTGCAGTTACGCTTCTGTGGTGTGAGATTTCTCAACCTGTTTGAACAGCCGAGGATCGCAATTAATTTCCTGTGCGACTTAATTGTTGTGAATTTAAAGCACTTCTCTTCACTTGCTCATGGGTGTCGAAACAATGCACCTAACAAATCAACAACATATTATTCATCCTTCTGGGTCATTACACAACGGCCTGGTCTGACCTCCTAGTAGAATATTTCCAAGAATGTTATAGGACTGCCCATGAGAAAAAACTCCCTACCCCTCTCCCTCGGCTGTTTGTAGGCACTGGTGACTTGAAAGAACTCATCCCAGTTGGCAAAAAGTCCGTTTTGCTTGGAGTAACAATCCTTTCCTGGTTGTTTGGGACAAGTAGATGGCAGTTCATAATGGAAGCTCCATGGAAGCAAAATTTGTATAAAAGGAAAATGGGCATGAAGGCTATTTTCCTTTCATCCACCGCTCCTCCATGTGCACCCCCATTCTTCCTCTGTTTTTTAAAACACACACACGAAAACTTTCACTTAAAGTTTTCAACATGAGCTATGCAACCCAATCCTTGGCTTGATAATTTTATTCTATTTATTTATTTCATAAAATTTATATACCAATTGATTGTTTAAAAAAAACAAAAAAACCTCAGAGCAGGACAAAACAATGACATTATCAGTAAAATAAAATAAAAACCGTTAAAAGCAGCTATTTAAAACACTTCAAGAACAAGCAAACTCCACAGTAAGCTAAAATCCAAATTAAAGTACCTGTTATCATTCTATGTATCTGGATAGGCTTGCAAAAAAGAAAAAGAAGGTTTTTTTTGCAGGCACTACAAAGAATTGCTGTGAAGGGGTCTGCCTGTTGTCAATAGGCAGGGAGTTCCAAAGGTGTGGAGTGAGTATTACATGCCACTGTTCTGCAGTGTGGAGCAGTCGAGTGGGTATATATGGGGTAATGTGATCTTGCAGGGAAACTGGTCCCAAAAGATTAAGGTCCCAAATTATACTAAAGGTAAGACCTTGAACTTGGTAGTAAGTTTCACCAAGCTCCGTGGGACTAATTGCAATGTGCATGGATTTCATCTTTATATCTTTCTCTGTTTTGCTTTTTAGGAAATCCTAGTAATCCTTTTTCTTCTCTCACTTTCCTTCCAGTTGGTGAGCCTGCTGCTGATTGGAATCGCAGCATGGGGCATTGGTTTTGGCCTCATCTCCAGCTTTCGGGTGGTCGGAGTAGTCATTGCTGTGGGGATATTTCTCTTCCTGATTGCTCTGGTGGGGTTGATCGGCGCCATCAAACACCACCAGGTGTTGCTCTTCTTCGTATCCTTTGACCTGGGCAGTTTTTCTAACACACGACCCATTTTCCACAGAGCTATTTGTAACCCTATTTCCCCCCTTCATCTGCCTCGACGACTCCTTGCATTGCACCTCAGTCTAAATGCGCAGAATCACCTAAAGCACAAGGAACACTGATCACATGGTTGGCCCCTGACCCAGTTATGACATTTTTATTTTTTTCCAAAAAAAGCTGTTTCGTAAAGCAAACAGTTCTCCATCTATAAATGGGTCACAAGACAGTGGTACAACTGGTTTCCTTGAAATAGTTACAGATCACCGATAAGGAATGCCAGCTTGTTTTCTGGGCTTTCTGAAGCAATTATATATCTTACGCTTCCTGCAGCAATCCTGTTTTCTTCTAGAAGGCAGCGCTGCTTATGTTACGCACAAGATTGTAGGGTGCATACTTAGAAGCCCAGTGTGAGAAGAATTCTTGTACATGGTTGCCCTTTCCCAGCTGCCTAACAGCCCTGCTTGAATTACTTACCTAGCTGCTTCCCAGCTGGAATAGATTTATCATGTACATACACTGGCTATGACATGATCTGTCCACTGTTAGACTTTTCATCCATGTATTTCCTCCCTACAGAAAGTGCATTTAGACTTGCAAGTGTCCAGTGTATGCCTAAAATTAACATTTAAAGCCGCCTCTGAGATAGTTTCGGAGTTAGTGACAAGGGACAGGGACTTTTTGGCTGTGACCTTCCACTTAGGGAATAATTTGCCCAGTGAGGCCCACCTGGTGCCAACATTCCTGTCTTTTCAGCACCAGATTAAGACTCTCCTCTGCTTAAATTTGATGGTCTGTGATGGGCTGTTCATTATTAATTACCAGCTTCTTTGGTTATTGATTATGTATTGTGCTGATATTGATTGTGCCAACCTTTATGGGGCAAGATGTGTTTGTAGTTTGTGTGTGCGTAATATGAATTAATTGTTTTTTGTTTTTATTGCCTCGTTCTAAATTTTGGATGTTTTATACTTTTTGTAAGTTGCGATGTCTGAGGTTTTTTTTTAAATCACATGAGAAATATGATGCCAAATGTTAGCTAATATTAATTATATTATTTTTATTATTAATAGCTCCCACCAGCCCCAGCCAATATGACCAATGGTCAGGGATGATGAGCACTGTTATCCAGCAACATCTGGCGAGCTATAGATTCTCCACCCCAATGTAGGAAAAATGATTTTTATTATTTTTTAATTGTAAAAATATATTTGTATTCCACTATTGCATTAAAAAAACAAAACAAATTAAGATTACAATTTGGAAGACAATTGGACTTTTATTTTAGTTTTTGATTTGCTTTGATATGTTAATTAGATGTTCTTGCTGGAAAATTAATAAACAAAGTGGTTTACAACAATAATACATAAAACTGTGCAAATAAAATAAAAAAATCAGCTAACTGTTATGGAAAGATGTGTTCTTTCCATGCATAGGCCTGGTGGAATAGAAGAGTTTTCAGCAAATGTTTAGAAGCTGAAACAGAAGGCACCTGATGAATCTCTGTTAGCACAGTATCCCCCCAATATCAGGTCTAAGACATGAAGGACTTTATTTCTTGTCATTGTGAAATGAGCTTATACCAGTTTGGATAACAGCCAGTGATCCTCCTGCCGATGATTCTGTAGCTGGGAAGAAGAGTGGTTACTCGCTAAAATACTTCAGGTTACAATCCCAGATTCACTTCCTTGGAAGTAAGTCCCATTGAAGTTGCACTCAGTGGGGCTTACTTCTGAGTAGACATGCATAGAATGGCTCATCTGATTGCTGCCAGCATTTTGGAGAGAATGCTGTCAGTAGAGAGTTTCCCCCCTACACCATCCTACCCTTTCTTTGATAAGAAACAAAAGACCTTTTTTCTTGCTTAAAAATGATTGATGGGGAATAAATCCCGCCCTCCATTGCATTTGTGTCATGTGGGGGCTTAGCAAAGGCACTTCCAGTAATGAGGCTTAGGAATGCCACTTGTCAGTAGAGGTAATATGAAGAAATGATTGAACCAAGATTGATTAAAGAGCAACTTGATCCAAGGCAGGCAGACTAGCAGGCTGGTCAGTCAACCAAAACAGAGAATAGTCTAGAGTAGTTTGTTTCTGATTCTCACCCTTAATGGCACCAGAAAAAAATCCTCTTGTCTGTGCTGATTACCTTACTTTGCCTCTTGACTGGACTCCATTTCTTCCAAGCCAAGAGAGCCTAGTTTCTTGGCTAAAGAACCCCATTTTGTGCATACAGTTACCGTAACTTTGTGTTTTCATGAATGATACACATGATCTTGTTGACCTTAACTACGTAACTTCAGTATATGATTATTCTCTTGCTAGTGTTTATTATACAGTTTTCGGTCTCCTGTGCTTGTTTGACATTGAACAAGGAACAGCAGGTAAGAGATGGCTCGTGACTTCTTCGCCTAAAACCGCTCATAGCTGTGGCTAAATCTGTGTGCTGCTTTTCCATATAGAAGAGCCTAGAGTGTCTTGCAACAGGGCAAGAGCAGGAATATGCGTCATTGCTAGAAATAATCTTGTAACTATTCAATTCAAAACATACAGAGCAATCAAAATAGTTTTTCTCTAGTAGCATTTAAAATTGGTTAAAGAGTAGGCAAGTGCAGTCATTAAAACTCATTGTCCACCGACTAGATCAAGCTTCAATTATATAAGCCCGAGATACTGGGCAGTGGGTGGCGCTGTGGTCTAAACCACTGAGCCTCTTGGGCTTGCCGTTTAGCAGTTTGAAAGCACGCCAGTGCAAGTAGATAAATAGGTACCACTGTGATGGGAAGGTAAATGGTGTTTCCATGTGCTCTGGCTTCCGTCACGGTGTGCCATTGCACCAGAAGTGGTTTAGTCATGCTGGCCACATGACCCGGAATGCTGTCTGTGGACAAAAGCTGGGTTCCTCGGCCTGAAAGCGAGATGAGTGCCAAACCCCATAGTCACCTTTGACTGAACTTAACCATCCAGGGTTCCTTTACCAATGCCCTTTATACTATACTATAGTTTAGTATAGCATAAAAAGGTAAAGGACCAATGACAGTTAAGTCCAGTCGTGAACGACTCTAGGGTTGTGGCACTCATCTCGTTTTACTGGCCGAGGGAGCCGGCGTTTGTCCGCAGGCAGTTTTTCTGGGTCATGTGGTCAGCACGACTAAATTGCTTCTAGCAAAACCAGAGCAGCACACAGAAATGCCATTTACCTTCCTGCCACAGTGGTACCTATTTATCTACTTGCACTTTGGTGTGCTTTCAAACTGTGAGGTTGGCAGGAGCTGGGACGGAGCAATGGGAGCTACCCCCATTGCGGGGATTCGAACCGCCAACCTACTGATCAGCAAGCCCAAGGCTCAGTGGTTTAGACCACAGCGCCACCCGTGTCCCTTTAGTATAGTATAGTACAGATTAACCAACAGTATAACCAGTTACCAGCCCCATGCAAGGGTCAAGACAGGAGCTAATACTTGGGTTTCTTACAGCTGTTATGGGATGATGGTCGGTCAGCTAACTACCGTATTTTTCGCTCTATAGGGCGCACCTGACCATAAGGCGCACCTAGTTTTCAGAGGGGGAAATCAAGGGAAAAAAATATGATTCCCCCCCCCCAGCTCTGGGACCAGCGGACAGGCTGCACGCAGCTTGTGCACTTCTCCCAGACCTTCTCCCTGCTATTGCGGGAGGTGGGGGAATTCCCCCATCTCCTGCAAAAGCCCACAGGAGGGAGAAGGGACTGACTCAGCCGGTCAGTCCCTTCTCCCTCCTTGGGGAAAAGCTCCCAAGAATTCCCCCACCTCGTAGAAAAGCCCACAGAAGCCGCGCACCCTTTAAAGAGTGCACGGCTCCTGCGGGCTTTTCGACAGAGCCTGTGGGGCTGGCGATGGGGGGAAGCACTGCTTTCCCCCACTGCCAGCCTCAAAACCAGGTAGGGGAGTAGCACGAAGGTGTCACACACCTTCCCACTACCCCCCGAGCCTGTGGAGCTGGTGGGGGGGAGCGCTGCTTTCCCCCACCGCCAGCCTCAAAGACCAGAGTCTCCTGGCTTCAGCAAAAGCAACGCAAAGCCTCCGGAGCGCACACATTTCCCCTTCATTTTTGGAGGGGGAAAAGTGTGTCCTATAGAGTGAAAAATACGGTACCTTGCTCTCTTGCTCTGTATGTCTTTCCTTCCTCCTGTGCTTGTGTTGTGGACATCAAGAGGCCAGCCTTAAAGCTTGCCCATTAGCCCTCCTCCATCTTCCCGAGAGGGGCCATCTGCATCTGTCACTGAAGAAAAGAATGGTCCCCTTTTGCAGCAGGCAGATACATGGTGTGATAGAGCTCCACAGCCACTGTCAAATATCACCCTCTCTCAAACACATATGAACCGTCACAGCTGACACTTATTCCTCCACCCATTACCACTGATGTCTGAATGCTCTGCATGCCACTTGGAAGCTGCAGAGGGTCCAGGAATTTTCAAAAGCTGCCACACACTTAGGTATGGCCCAAGCCTCACACCCATCATACCAGCCATCAAGTTAACCAATCTGACTCTTTCATGTCAATCTGACCCTCCTTCAAGAAGAAGGATCTGATTTTTGTCGTCCCTGCAAGTCTAAATTTTGGGTGTCTCCGCTTGCAGATTAACTGCCCCAAACAGAGCTTGGGATGTATACAACTTGGGAGATCTAAATATCTGCTGTGAAGACATGAAACTCTGCTTAAGAGGTTTTGCATAGAGAGTTGGAAGTGGTTTCTGCACATAGCGCTGTTTATTCTGCTGGTTTTTGCCACAACGACTCTGGAAAGTGATTTTTCAATTGTCATAGAAAGCTCATTGAAAAGACCAGCATGAGTGCGCTGTAGCCAGGAAAGTAGTAATGCAAAGAATTGCCAGATAATCGTCCAAAAAGAAAACAGCCCATTTACTAGCACATGGCAGAAGTTTAAAGGTTGTGCAACAAAGGAATTCCTGTGCAACAGTTACACTAGTGGAAGCTTGTTGTACAACAGCTCTTTTGTGCAATCTGTTGTGTGACAACCTTTGGTAGTGTGTTTTCAATTTGCTTTGCACCACAGTGTTCCACCAGTGCAACTTGTACACCATGAAGGGACTTTAACTTAGCACTACGTTGGATACAACGTAAGTCCCAGACGGTCAAAGGCATATAAATATATGAGTGAAGGAAGATAAATAGCTGTGTCCTTCATAAAGCTACAGGGAAACACGAATTTCTTCTGTGTGGTTAGTTCAGATAAAATGTCCGATCTGGAACAATGGTAATAGTGCCAACACATCTCACTATACAACAATGCTGGGGAATAAGAACTGTCATGTCAAATGGTTGACAAAGAAAGAGTACCCACCTGCTAAATAACTTCTTTATGTATTCTAGAGCAAGCTTCTAGAAGTTGGGTGGAACAACACAAACAACGCCAAGCAGGATATTGAGAGGAATCTAAACTGTTGCGGATTCAATAATGTCAGTGAAGCGGACACATGCTTGGCTGTGAGTAAACAACTCGGTTCCATTTTCCACTCCAAAGCCTGTTTTTAGAAGTACTGGACAGCTAACTCTTATCAAGTATCCACAGTTGCCTGTCTTTGAAAGAAATAATTTGTTTACCTTGCGTGTGAGGTACCTGCATTTTATTGGAGTTTAATCACACCTAGAGTGTTTTTATAACTTTCATAACCTTGGGACACTAGTTGTGAATTTTGGCCATTAAATTAGCAGCACCGCTAGGGATTTTTTTATTATTATTATTTATTTTTGAGGGGAAGGACATAAATTAGAAGTATCCCTTGTATACGGAAAACGATCTTGATGCATAGGGATATATGACATCTTAAGTGTATTTAATCTTTGCTTCATTACAGAGCTGTGTTAAGCTACAGTCATGCCACCCATGTGCACCAATAATCAAAGAATACTCTGGGATGGTGCTGAGATTTGTAGGAGGCATTGGACTCTTCTTTAGTTTCACGGAGGTAAGAAAAACACAGCTTTTGCTTTGTAAAAAGCAACAAGGTTTTTGGGGAGAAGCCTTCAGTGCTAAATGTCTGACGTAAAATAATTGCAAGCTCTCCTCTTGAATCATTGCTACGGGTTTCTGTGGTGGCAAAATTGTCATTTAGTTGATCATTCAACTGATTATTGGTTTGTCAAGTAAGTTACCACTTGGGAAATAATAAGGGTATGCATTTTTTTATTAAAAAAAATCTGAACTGTTTCTGAGGCATTGTTCATTCACTGCTTCCATCTGCATTTTAACTCCCGAATTTGACTCCTGTGGAAACAAAATACAAACCACCAGAACAAAACAAAGTAGGTCCATCAAGCTTGACATCTACCATTATCTGCTCTATGTGAATACTTATACTGTAGATGTGCATAGAGCTCTTTCATGCAAGAGGAGTGTGGCCAAGTCAGATGGAGCTCCCTTCACACACCAGCCCAAGTATGCAGACAGGCCAACCTCAGGGTTTTGCGTCCCTTGCTCACTGTTTCAACACAACCAGATGGCCCCCACCTGGCCTCCCAGGACAGTTATGTTTACTATGTTTTGGCTACTTAGGTAAAATGTGGTGGTGGTAGGATATGGAACTTGAGAAGTTTATGATCCCCAACAAATGATTTATTTCCTCTCTTCTCTTCTCTCCCTCCCCTCCCTTTCTTCAGATCTTGGGTGTGTGGCTCACCTACAGATATAGGAACCAGAAGGATCCTCGGGCAAATCCTAGTGCATTTCTTTGACCTGGAAACTTTCTCGGGGGACTGAATATTTCTTTTCCTGTGTTTTTAACCATGAATTCTCTACCAATTGGCTGCTTTCCACATCAGCCTCGGCCTTGTGCACTTGAGATAAGATGGCCTGCCTACAGCTGCTTCTCATCTTGGTTTTTCTTGTATTGCCCTTGGATTAGCTGGCTTGGAATGTCACCTGTGCCCCTAATCAGAATCTGGATACTTTAGGAATGTGGGGGGAGTTTTGTAGGAGCTCTTCTAATGTTACACTGTCCAACCCTGCATTCTGGTCTTTGACAATTGCTTGCTATTGCCTTCGGTGGGCAAAGAGGAGAAGAGAGATTTCTGATCTGTTTCGTCTGCCAGAAATTCTTTCTGAAAGATCAGTTTTGAATACCCAAAGCTGTGTTATGAAACCTGATGTAAATTATGATGCTGTTGTTTCCAACTTTGGTATTATGGGGTGTTAAAAAAAACCCACAACCACCACCCAATAACATAGACGTCACAGGATGTAGAAAATCATCTCCAACCCTGTGTTCTGCTTCTTCCCTTGTTTACATAGGTAATGTGAAAACCTGTGTACATTAGTTAGTGTTATCCGTCTATTTCAGAATTGCCATGGGAACGTAGTGATTCCATTCCAGAGCCCTGTTTTGTCATTTCACCGCATTAATGGATTGTATGTGAGCTTCTTAATTCACTGCAACTCTGTATACGTACACATGAACACACTGGATTGCAATGGCTCCTTGCCATTCAGAATGGTTAAAATTCATAATAGATTCTCCATTGACTTTAGAGTGTGGCATAAGGGTGGCCAATGTAGTGTGCTTCAGATGTACTGTCTTACATCTCACACCCTGGCCTGCCAACTGGGCTGGTAGAAGGTAAAATCTGACAAGATCAGGAGGGCACCAGCTTGTTTACCCTTGATATAGAGTTTATCTTTAACATGCGACAGGTGAAGATGGACAGGGATATGAAACTTCATTGTATTACCCAATAACTTGCATTTGAATGACCTGTGTGTAGTTTAAAGTGGCTAAAAGAGAGAATAATGTTTAGTTAGCTTGTCACACTAAGAAAAACTAGTCTTGATGCCTAGAGTTCTCATATAAATTTAATCGGTGTAGTAAGTTAATTGTGATACTGCTGTTGGTCTTTAACTAATTATGCTCAGTCATTGCTATTTAAAATACTTTTTCCGCACTCGGTATTTAAAATATTTGATCGTAAATGTGAACTAGAACATTACAGTTATGTATCTTTGTAGCACATGGATAAAAAAATAAAACTTTTTTTGGAAGTATGTTAAAAAAAACAAACAGGTAGAGTCAAGTGTCATGCACTGTAGTTGAGAGCTCCCAGTGAAGGACTGGACTGGAAAACACTGTGCTTCCTCGTCAAAGCTGTCGTTCTAAAATGACGTGCGTGGATCCCTTAAAATCACACACACACACAAAAACACCTTGAAGTTAGGCATTGTGCTTTTTTTTTAATAGTAAAAGATCTGAGTGAATTATTTCAGGGGTAGGGAGCCTTACAAAATCCCAGAACGAAAACGAGGTGCAAGGAAATAACAAAATGCAAAGCAGGAGCAGCTGGGTAAACTCATTGCAAGGAACAGACTGTGGAAAGCCTTAATGGAAGCATGTGCTTAAAACTCTGGCACAAGCTAGCATAAGATACCATGATGGCCGCCAGCGTGAACAGCTTTAAAAGGAGCTTAGGTAAATCCTCTGAGGGAGGGGGCATGCAGCTTGGGGGCTACTTCTGGACCCACTGCTGATGCTTGAGGCTCAGGTGGCCTTGGTGGTGTGGAGTGCCTTCCATCAGCTTCAGCTGGTGGAACATCTGGACAGAGATAGCCTAACATCATTTGTCTAGGTACTGGTAACCTCTAGGTTAGATTACTGCAGTACATTATACGTGGGGCTGCCTCTGAAGATGGTCCAGAAACTTCAGTGGGTGCAGAATTCAGTGGCCAGTGGGGCAGGAAAGGTTGAGCATATTATGCCAATCCTGGCCCTACCACAGTGGCTGCCCATTAGTTTCCAGCCCCAATTCAAAGTGCTGCTTTTGACCTTTAAAGCCTTACATGGGCTCAGGACTACAATGCTTCAAGGACCGGCTCTGGACCCTGCCATCGCCATCTGACAGCCTTCTTCCTGTGCCCCCTACACAAGGAGGGTGGCAACATGTAAGCAGGAGACTCTTTCAGGCAGTTCGTAATTTAACGGAACCACCTGCACCATTGGGGCCTGACAAGGCCCCCAAGATCTCCTGCAATGATTTTGCAAAGTCGCTCAGATTTGGAAAGAGGTGGACTCCACCGTGGGAGCAGGGCCGGGGCGGGAGAGTGCTAAAGTCCTGTCTAGTCAAGTTGCATGGGATCAATTCCCATCGGTTACCTCCGAGGATGTGGACAGGCTGCTTGGACGAGTGAAACCAACCACCTGTCTCCTTAATCCTTGCCCATCTTGGCTATTAAAAGCGAGCCAGGAAGGGCTGGGCAATGGACTCTGCAGGGTAGTGAATGCTTCACTCTGTGAGGGAGTCTTCCCAGCCCCGCTGAGAGAGACTTTCATTAAACTGCTTCTTAAAAAAACATCTTTGGACCCAGCCTCGGCCCAGTATACCTGAAGGAGTGCCTCCACCCCCATCGTTCAGCAGCCAAGGGCCTTTTGGCGGTTCCCTCACTGAGAGAAATGAGGTTACAAGGAACCAGGCAGAGGGCCTTCATGGTAGTGGTGCCCACCCTGTGGAAGGCTCTCCCATCAGATGTCAGGGAAATAAACAACTATCTGACTTTTAGAAGACATCTGAAAGCAGCCTTGTTTAGGGAAGTTTTTAATGTTTGAAGTTTTATTCTGTTTTTAATGTTCTGTTGAAAGCTGCCCAGAGTGGCTGGGGAAACCCAGCCAGATGGGTGGGGTAGAAATAACAAAATATTATTATTATTATTATTATTATTATTAAATTTTCTGCAGTGGCTCCCATTTGTGGAATGCTCTCCCCAGGGAGGCCCGCCTGGCACCTTTGTTACATATTTGTAGTCACCAGGCAAAGTCATTCATCTTCGCCTTTGGTTAATTAAACAGGCCTTTGGTTAATTAAACAACTTTTGTGTATGAGGGGGGAGGTGTATTGTTTTTGTTTTTTCTATGTTATGTATTTGTGTGTTTTTATGCTGTAAACTGCCCAGTGCTCCTCAGGTGAAGGGCGGTATAAACATTTTAATAATGAGAATGATGATGTGATCTTTTTCCAGAAAAAGAGGTGCCAGAACTCACCATGAACACCCCCCTCATTCTCTTAGAATGGCAGTGGTGCCCACCTGAGAGGTGCCGGAATTCAGTTCCGGCAAGTTCCAGCTGAAAGAAAGTGCTGATGATAATGCTAGCCTGTTAGACTGAGGTATAGTGAAGGATGCTGTCCCTTTGCTGGTGTGTTGAAGTAAGATTCAGGCATTTGTGTGTGTTTTGGAATGGGCAGGAGCAAGCAGAGTATGAAGATTCAGCTGTGGAACGGATGGTGATGTTTGGTTGCTCTGTCTGCCTTTTGTGATCCTGGTCAGGCAATGTACAGCATGAATATTTAAATGCTGGTATTTATTAGGTGACCAGACTTTGGTTACAAGTTATTTATTTACACGCTCCGATGCAGAATGTGTGACATAACGAGCCAGCTAATCAAACATTAACTATTCAACACTTTTATGTAAATTAAGACTCCCTGTGAGGTAATGGAGACTTTTCTGGCACATTGACTTGTGGGAAGCCCTCTTTCAACTCACTTAGTTATTTGACTGGTTTTCCTCCATTCAGCAGGAGTAGTTTATATGTTCCTGATGGAATGGTAACATGTTTGGCAGGAATGGTTTGAGCCAGAATGAAACCATGGACTCAGCCTGAGGGCTCTTGGTCTTTATTGGTCCAATAGACAACTGCAGTTGCCTTCAACTGATAGGCCTCTGTTATTCAAGGACCCATATTTACTTTAGTGCAGGGATGGGGAAATTGTGATCCTCCAAATGCAGTTGGACACTAGTTCCCATCAGCCCCAGCCGGCATGGCCAATTGTCAGGAGTGATGGGAGTTGTAGTCCAACAACATGCGGAGGTTTGTAGGTTCCCTGGTCCTGCTTTAACATGCCAGAAGGAATAACCAGAAGGTGTGGGCTGTTTTTGCGTCTCTCATCTGAGCCCTTGACTCACTGCAAAAACCCTTTAGCAAATCATCAGAGTTTTGGGGAAAAGGAATATCCATTTTCAATATTTGCATCTTGAGGCCAGCATTTTTATGTGGTGGGCAATGGTCTTGTTGACTCTTTTTTAAAAAAACAAAGCAAAAAACCCAAATATTGGCTTGATAAAGCATTAGAAAAAGAAAACTCACAGGGAGAGAAATTTCACAAATGGCAGAAAATAGTGAGACGCCATTGAAAGTTTCTCCATCAGGTTTCCTTAAATATAATTCATTTCTCAGGTATTGCAAAAGCTGTATAATTTTCCACTGAATTAATGCTAGGAAAGATTTTACACATTTATTCATTTCCAAATGGAATTGATTAACAGGTTCTCTGTATCTCGAACCCTTGCTGAGGAGGGGATATAAGTTTGGCTCACTGCAAATCCAACATTTAGTCAGCTTCCCTTTGGATGTTTCAACAATAATTTTGAATTTTGAATCCAGGTAGGGGCAGGAAAGACCCCTGTCTTAAACCTTGGTGTAGATGATAACTGAGCAAGGTGAACCAGTGAGCTGACTTAGTAAAAGGCAACTAACTGTGTTCCTGTATATAGAGTTCCACCTGGCAAGAGAGGTGTGGGCCTAGAGAAAACACAGCTGGGGAGCCACTCTCCATTAGAGTTGAGGGATGCTAACTGTGATCTCCAGAGCCTGGTATTGCTTCAAAACTGAGCCAAACTTCTGTGCCACTTTTTTTTTTTCTGACACCTATAAGGATGTAACTGACACACCCAGCTAGGATCCTCACTAACACACCAAATCAAATATTGACCTTCAAAGTTTTCTGCTGTTTTGCTTCACAAACCCCATGATTTCTCTTCCTCCACCAGCAGCATAGAGAGGAACAGCAATGGTGGCAGCACCCTCACCTGTCCACCAGAGGGCACCACCACCACTGACTATTATTAAGAGACAGAAACCTGCCTGAATTCATGATCACCAGCTGAGGCGTATGGCAGACAAAGCTCAGTTTATTATGTATCCCCCTCTCCCTGCATTAAAGCCTGGAAGAGCTGCTCTCCACGCATGGCTTTTCGATGGTGATGGTAATAGAGAAGGTCCAGGTTCATACCTGTAAGCTATGGCTAACATTAACTGATGTTCATAAACAAATAACAAACCTTGATCAACAAGTGGCTTTAACCATGGTTAATAATCCATAGCTAAGTGACTGGGCTGGGTTCACACATACAGCTAAGCCATACTTTAGCTAATAATAATAGAAGTAGTAGTAGTAGTGGTAGTAATTTATTATTTATACCCCGCCCATCTGGCTGGGTTTCCCCATCCATTCTGGGCAGCTTCCAACAAAAGATTTAAAATACATTAAAACACCAGTCATTAAAAACTTCCCTAAACAGGGCTGCTTTCAGATGTCTTCTAAGCATCAAGATAGTTGTTTATTTCTTTGACATCTGAAGGGAAGGCATTTCACAGGGCAGGTGCCACTACTGAGAAAGCCCTCTGCCTGGTTCCCTGTAACTTTGCTTCTCGCCTTGAGGGAACTTGCCAGAAGGCCCTCAGTGCTGGACCTCAGTGTGGAGACGCTCCAACAGGTATACTGGGCTGAGCATCATGTACAAACCAGGTCAGTAAGTCTTACTTTTAAATAGATATGTACAGGATTGCACTGTGAAATGCCTATAAATTTTACCTGCTGTCACTTCTGTTTAAATCCTCAGGAGTCAAGCATATTTTGTTGGGGATCCAAAGGAAAAATGGTAAATTCTGCTTTGTCATCAATTTATATTTTGTTACCTAGTCAGACTCATTTGCCAATGATAATAGTGAAGAAGCTAGGCTTGAGCACAAGGTCACCTGGGTAAAGCAGGGGTGGAAAACCTGTGGCCCTGCAGACACTTCAGGGCTTCCCACTCCCATCAGTCCCACCCCTGACATAAAGGGTAATTTTGGCTTTTTTCAAGGGCAATTCTTGCTTAAACACAAAATGTAGATTTTTCAATTTTGTGTATTCTCTCTCTTTAAAAAAACACAAAAAACTGGTTGAGAACAGTTTTAGTTAATCACACCCTAAAATTTATTGGTAGCAGATTCAGGGCAGGCAAAAGAAAAGCGGTTCTTCACATAAGATGTCATCACTGCATGAAATTTACTGCACAACATAAGAGGGCTGCTGACTTGAGCAGCTCTAAAAAACAGCATGTAGGAAATTTTGGAATGCTGAATAGGGCCACTCCAAAATTTGCTGGACTGCAACTCCCATTGGTCAGGCTGGCTGGGGTTCATGGGAGTTGAAGGCTATCAATGTCTAATGGTCTACCAGCTCCCCAGCCCCAGATAAACTCATGGAGATACCATGAAGTAGAAAGTAAGGCCAGTTTCGGAGATCGCGGTCCAGTGAATGCCAGTTGTTGCGGACGTAATAGTAGAGAAGGTGTCCCCACATAGGTAGGGATGTCAGAGAATTCTGACCAAAAATGAAAATAAGCAGACCAGGCAGTTTGCTTGTTCTTCTGCGGTCAGGAATGGACACCAGTCACACAAGTACAACTGGAAATCATTCACATTGCTGTTGGGCAGTTTGAAGTCTGCTGTCCATTTGCTGACATTGGAAGCTGCCTTGCATCGAATCAGACCATTGGTGCATCTATCTCAGTGGCCCATCGTATGTCGCTGGACCTCCAGTAGCCCCAGCAAGTGTTGCCAATGCTTAGGGATGATGGGTGTTGGAGTGAAACAACATCTGGGGGGGGGGTGCACAGTTTCCTCAGCCCTGGTCTGCACTGACTGACAGCAACTCCCCAGGAATGGAGAGGAGACTTTTCCAGCCCTGTCTGCAGATATCAGGGACTGATGGTCTGCATGGAATTAGGTTCTTGAAAATTTGTTTGCTGTGTTGTTTGTGTCATTGAAGAAGAAGAAGAGTTTGGATTTGATATCCTGCTTTATCACTACCCTAAGGAGTCTCAAAGCAGCTAACATTCTCCTTTCCCTTCCTCCCCCACAACAAACACTCTGTGAGGTGAGTAGGTCTGAGAGACTTCAGAGAGGTATGACTAGCCCACAGTCACCCAGCAGCTGCATGTGGAGGAGGAGTGGAGACACAAACCCGGTTCACCAGATTATGAGTCTACCGCTCTTAACCACTACACCACACTGGCTATCTCATTGGAAATATTATAGATGCTTCTGTACAGGATTGCAAAATAAGACAGATTACAAAAGTGCAAACTCCATAAAGTGTTTTTCTTTTTAATCTTGATTTATAGAAAAGAGCATACAGTGTTTTTAGTCTTATTTTATAAAAGCAATCAATACATAATACCACACAGTTACAAATGAGTATTTATAACACAGTTATCCTCCTGGAGGTTATGCATACAGTGAGTTGTTGATATGCATATCCAAGGGCAGCCTACGCATTCTCTTCGGTGAGAACTATTTTTTCATACGCTGCGATAGAGGTGGAAGACCTGAGAGTGTGTCTGTTTTCTTTTTTTACAATTCAGTCTTCAACAACTTCAGAGCTTTCTGCATATTTGCATACACTAGAAAAACAAACAGATCATAAATCAGGGAGGCGGGGAGAGTTGTACAAAAAGTAATCTAGCATGTAATGCACATCAGTTTGAACTTTCTAAATTATGCAAATTGCAATAAACCAAATCTCACTTTAATTTCCCAGCATTTACAATAGCAGAAGCAGTGCATACTGTTAATGGTCCACACATCATTGACAACTCAGTTAAATTGGATAACATGGATTTAAATGGATTTAATGATGCTTTTCATGCTGAGGTTTCAATGCGGTGAGCCATTATTGTGCATAGGACCCCACCATGTGTGTCATCTCGGGTGCAGAACTTGCTCTGGGAATATTTTGGCAGTGGCATGAAAACAAATTACACCATGTTGGACCATTCATGTGGATGGATTACTGGTTTCAGGTGACATTCACATGGAATCCATATTGAAAACGGCAGACTCTAAACCATTTACATAAATGGCATCAGTCATTTTCTATGTGTTGCTATGCATATTTATTCAGACTTTAGGATGGTGAAATCTATCCATTTAGTTTTCTCTCAATTCCACATTTTCCCAGTCTTAAATTCACTTGTCTACATTTCCACATCAGTTTGTGATTTTTTTAAAAAAAGAAGTTATCATGAAAATTCACCAGCCTTTATTACTATTTCATGCACATTTTGCAGTGCTATTGTGCAACTGGAGGGAGCTCCAAAGCAGAATTTCAGACCTTCCTTTGTTCCAAATCTATGCAAAAAGCTCTGCTAGGAAATACTTACGTAATGCAATGTCTGAAGGCTCGTAAGCATAGAGGCGGTTGGAATATCTTCCAGTAATATCTGCTCTAACTGTCAGTGACGGATCTGGAGAAACAATGATCACATTAACTTTCCATCTACAGCCGTCAAAAAACCCTCAATGAAAATGGCTTCTACTGTTCCCATGCAAAAGATGCTTAACCACATGAATGTTGTCTATAATTCTCCAGTATGGAATTATGCATAGTCACTTTTTGGCATATCTGCAGGGGAAACACTGAGAAATGTTTCCCTGCTTCTGTAGGAAGGAGCTGTCGTTGCGTGCTGTTACAGTCCACTCGAATCTCCACAATTAGCGTGAGATTCCTGGGGTATATGGCATGCTTACCAAAGTCTGTGTTCCCTTTTGGGACAACAAGACACAGCTGAAACTATGATGTCCTTATGACATATGGTTTTATTTACACATATAAACATCCTGCCCCTAGATGGAGGGATTGTAGGGCATTCACATCCTATGAAGGTCTGGCTCCCCTCTTGAGCACAGCATTGGATTCAAAGGACAGCAAAAAGCCATCCTTGGTGTCCCTTCGTTCCAGTCTGTCTTCTCCAGCTCTACTCCTCCTCCTCCATGCTGCTAACCGAGTCCAAGGACTTCCCCCAGCCTACATCATTCAGTGACATCGGTGTCAACTCCACAGGGCTGAGATGTCTTCAGCCCCTTCCCCACCACCCAAAGTCTGTTGGGATGGGGCTGAATCCCTCCTCCATCTTGAGGAGCCTGGCCTTGCAGTGGCAGCAGGCCTTGCAGGGCCTTGTGGCAGCTGTGGTGGCCCTAATAGGGCCCTGTGCCACAATGCGCATGATGTCACTCACACATGTGCACAATGGGGCCCCACAATGTTGGGCAGAACTCAGCGCCTCTGTTCTGAGTTGAAACCCAAAACCTGGCCTTTGCCCACTAGCACCCAGCGGAGAAGGGGCTCCACTCCCCCTTACCTGGCATTCTTGCTCTTTGATGGTTTCCTTGATGGGCCATCCCTAGTCTTTCTCCTCCACTAATGGCCCATTCAGCTCGCTCTGCCGAGCTGGCTTGGCTTGTTAGCATAACTAAATCCAGGGGGTTCCTGTGTCTGGCAAAGTTTAATTCTACATCCAGGAATTATGGAGAGAATCTGGCACCCAGGCATTTAGGGAAATCTAAATTCCCCACAAGTCCATAGCAAGGCTTTATACACCAAGAAAGCTTTTCTTCTCAGCTGCTTCCACTGAACAGCTGGTGGGCAGAAATGGGACTTGGTGATTTCTCCACCCCCATCCTAAATAATAACCAAGTAAAATGTAAGCTGTAGATGTTAAAGCAATGAGCAGCATCAGCCAGAGGGGGAATCTTCTTAAGATCAGTGTCATTCATTAACTCCTTGGAGCCTGTGTAAAAAATCCACCCCTTAGCCAATTTAATAAAAAGAGTGGAGCATATACTCCATTGTTTGCAGATAAGCAAGTATATTGGAAAGAAATTTTGGGCAGGTTATTGTTGCAGATGCAAATGTGAAACGTTTCATTTTACACAACTACTTTTTTTGGCCCTTTATCAATCCCCTCTTTAAAAACAGGAGAGGGGAAAGCTACTTCAAATTACAAAAACTGGGTGGACATGTGGCAAGTGTATTGCATGTTAAGAGTGGTTTTATGGGACCCATCCTATAGGTCTTTGAGCAAAAACACCAATAACACCAGTGGTACAGGAGATTCAGGTTTCGCTAGCAACAGCCACATTCTCCGGTTGGAATGCTTGCAAAAACCTGTTTCCCCCATATTGGAGATGCAACCTGGAGATAAATCAAACTTTCGTTCCACAGTAAATATTAACTCATCCCAGCTACAGTTGTACCTCTGGTTACAAACATAATTCATTCCGGAGGTCCGTTCTTAAGCTGAAACCGTTTTTATTCTGAGGCATGCTTTCGCTAATGACACTTCCCACTGCATCCTGGGGCAAAGTTCGCAACCAGGAGCAACTACTTCTGGGTTAGCGGAGCTTGTAACCAGAAGCGTGTGTAACCAGAGGTGCCACTGTATTCAGCCTGGCATGGTCCCCCACCCTCAAAGAAAAGAACTCTTTGACCCCTTTACTACTCACCTACAAACAGGATTCTGGGAACATACTGGCCATCTGGTGAAAGATGTTTGTCTGTGGTTTCATACTTAAAGAAAAGAAAAAGAAAATACAAATACCTGTGATGTAAGCCATTTAGATCACACAGAGAAGAGTCAAAGTATGTATTAAACATTGCCAGTTACTTCAACATAATGAAAGGTTAGGTGAAATAGATGATGATGTGACAGCCATCCCATAATGTATAATATAACAGAATTGGACCACAATGAGGATTTGATGAGCATTATAATTATTTTAGCACGCACATCCACCCACTACATTTCACACAGTATTTTTCCCTATATGGAGATAATATCCACATAAGAAAAATGTATATTAAACTGTTATACATGAAGAATGCACAGGTATCCATTTTGTTGGGAAGCTGCTCTATACTAGCGTTGCCATGTGTCCAGTTTTCCCCTGACATGTTCAGGATTCCAATGGCGAAATTTGCATCCGGGGGATTTTAAAAAATTGACAAAGTGTCCAGGTTTTTGCAAACAGAACCAGGAAGTGTCTGCCCAAAAATAGGCCAACAATTTTTTGGGCGATCCCCCTCTCCCCCACAAAAGCTCAACAACTATTTGTGTCTGGATTTTTACTTCTCGAAATATGGCAACCCTATCTATATATTACTTTCCCAATAATCATGGCAATCTAAACACTTGCTTATTTTTCTAAAAACAGCAACCACCCTTATACAGATTGTTTCCATTTTGGAAAGATGCCCTGTGTGAACCAGCTCTAGGTAGAATTAAATACCGGTAGATCTACTTGAAACTTGGCCGAGAGAATAATTGCTTTATTACAAAACAGAGCACTTGGTCAAGTGTCAAAGAAAACTTACAACAAGATTGAGGAGAACAAACTTCTCAGCCAATTTCTGTATCTCTTTGTGTTCAGCAAATACCTTCTTCAGTGCTAGAATGGGAGAAGAAGAAATTAGACTCACTATTAGAAAAAAAGAAAGAATCTGAAACATAGAAAGAACATTATGTATCTATTGTCAGTACAGATCAAATAAAAATTCATGAACGCTTAAGGCCTGAAGGCCTAATACAAATCACTGTAAAATGAAAGAGATAAGCTAAAGACTCAAAAGTTTAGAAACAGGTCTGGGAACGAAAGGAGGTCAAGGTTATCGCAATCAATGTTTTGGGTTTTTGAAACCTGGATTCTTTTGCTTAGCAAAGGAATTCACAAGAAGCCTGAGGCTGAAATCCAAATTCTACTTACCAGGGAGTAAACCTCACTGAATTCAGTGGGACTTACTTCTGAGTAGACACAAAGACAGGAAACTGCACTTATTGACTTACTCATGCTATGTCACTCTAGTTTGAATTATACAATAAATGTTTCATTTCTAAGGAGAGAAGTGCTGGATCTAAGGCCTGCCTGAAAGCCAGTCTCTTAAGTGAACAGAAAACATATCAACAACTGTCAATGAATGCATGGAGTTTGGGCATTCATACAGTGTGTGGACAGGCTATCATTATGAGCTCTTCGGCACAAATTTGTGAATCTCTGTTTCTGACTGTGATCATTTCTGAGAGGGGGGAAAATGTAAATAGAAATTTATGCCTTCCATTCATCTAAACCTCCCCAGTTATTAAGTACGGGATAAAAATATAGATCACACTTTCAGTGTAAAAAGAGTCAGTTTGTTGTTGTTGTTGTTGTTGTTGTTGTTGTTGTTGTTGTTGTTGGTAGCAATTTTATTTGCTTGGATATAGACCAAAATATTATGTGTCTGTTGGAAAGAATGGTACCTTGACTGTGAGGGCAGTCTTCTAAGTGATGGATGATCATTATAGGTTTGTTGCTGAAAAGAAGAAAAGGTCCATTTTAGAATCTCACAGTAAGCAGGCAATAAAAAGAGCAAAACTCATGATGGACAAAAATCTCAATGACTTAAGATTTAAGGTCCTGGAGAAAGGTATTGAAACATTTCTCATTTCTTAGAGTGGAAGGAGGAGATCTTCACACGCCATAGTGAAAACTGTGTGGAGATAGGGGGACTTACTTTGTCCTGGCTTTATGGAGAGCTTCTTCATAAGTCTGAGTCCAGATAAGCTGATCCCCCCAGCCTGAAAGGAAATGATGATTGGAATTTAGTTTTAAAGCATATTGTGACTGAGGAGGCATTAATCCCATAACCACTTGTAGGGTTGCCATATTTTGAAGAGCAAGGAAGAGGGCCCATTTGCTGACTTCTACTTTTAACAATGGATCGCTATGACAATACACATTTTACATACCCATGAAAAAGAGGATGTGTCCTGGAAAAAGAGGACATATGGCAACTGAACTGAGTCCTGAACAAAGGCAACTCTGAGGCTTAGTGCTGGTCATCAGGCAATAGCTTTTCCCACCTGCCTTGCCCTACCCTCCAGCCCTAGAAGCCATGATAAGGTAGCTGTTTCCAGAGGAAGAATTGTGAGGGGAGAGAGACTTTCTGTTTGACATCAGGGGTTGGTTGGTCTAATCTGTGCTGCCTCAATTCCAGTCCGAGGAACCTTCAGAAGGGAGTTGCAGCCATGCACATGATGTGTATGTGTATTTTAATGAGCTGAACAGAGTGAAAGATTATGAGTCTTCGATGCTATTTTGTTAACGTTGATGCTGTATTTGTTAATCATATAATATGACTTTTGCTTACATTGTGATGTTTGGCTTGTTTTTTAGTTGTTGTTTTGTTAACAGTGTTTTATAGATTGCAATTGTTTCCCTGATGATTTGTGAATTATCCTATATGATTTATGCTGTGTTTGTGATGTTCTGTCATGTTTATTGTATTCTGTCATGTTGCTATTATTTATAGTTTGTAAGATGCTTTGGGATACATTCAAATGAAAAGTGGCATAGAAATATAATAAAGCAAATAAAATAAAACAAATCACAAATTTCTAGCTATATAACCTTATGCCAGTTAGCCCAAATACCTCCTGCCAACACCATATTTTTAGGGGTTACTATCTTTACTCGAATGTAATATACACCTTTCTCGGCCAAATTACGTTGCAAAAATTAGGGTGCACCTTAGATTTGGTGGCGCATTTACATTCGCCAGCAAATACATTTTTTGGTTTCAAGGTTTTGAAAATTGAGGTGCGCATTAGAATCGAAGGTGCATTGGATTTGTGTAAATACGCTAATTTATTTTTTTCAAACCCATTGATTAATTGCAATGATTTCTTCAAATGCTGGCATTAATCTGAACTAGCACTCATTTCAAGTTCAATGTGAAATTTAGATAATTACCTGCTACAAATTACCAACTGTTGGAGGAATGTCCCCTGAGGCTTCCTTATTTAAATAATGTGCACCCCTCCTTCTTGAGAAAAGACCCTCTCACACTACAGTCTTATAACAACCTATAAGGGGTCAGCCTCACTGAACTCAGTGAAACTCACTTCCAAGTAGACATATGTCATATGTCGGATTGTTCAGTTTTGTAGGTTTTCAAAGGGCAGGATCCATCAGAACAACCCTGTGAGATAGGTTAGGCTAAGAGAGGTCACCCAGTCAGCTTCATGAGTGAATTGGAATTGGAATCCTGGTTTCCCATGTCCTAGTCCAACACTCTAATTGCTACAAACCCGCTTGGGTCTGTTCTGAATGTCCCATCATTTTGCTTCATTGGATGGTCTTGGGTTCTAGTATTTTAAGAAAGGGTTTTAAAAAACAACACCCTGTCTTCCCACTGCACTCAGCTAGCGTTCCTTTACCTCTGGAGAGAGTCTGGGGCAGTTTGGGACGGGTTTCTTTTACATCCTTCTTTTCACTTTTCACAGTAGTGTCTTTCGCCGAAATATATGAGACGGCAACTAGCAAAAGCAACACCGATATGAGGCTCTTCTCCATGGTTGAAGCTAGGGGGAGAAAAAAAGCATCAAGGATTTATTCAGCTGCATTACAGAACAGGAGACTATTGGGTATGGAACAATAGAGGCATGCAATCAATCTTGCTGGCTGAGTTACAAGCAATGGAATGGAATTACTCTAGTTCCAGCTTGGTCACAGTAAAAAAAGAGGAGCAACCGAATGTTAAGTGCTACATACAACATGCATGAGAAACTCCGCTTGGGACTCAGTGTATAGTATGCATAGAAGTATGTCCTTCTGTGCTCAGGCAGGGGTGGGAAACTATATGCAGTTTTATGCACCATTTACCTTGGTATATGCATATTTGTGCACATTCCTTGGCTGGTGAATTGCATTGCAACATTCAGAGAAGTGTGAATTTTGAAGGATGGCTGTGTTTCATTTTGCTTACTGTTTTAGAAAGTGTGAATTAGGTAGATTTGCTTAAAAAGCAAACTGAATCCAATTTCTTCCCCATCCCTATAACAAAACCTTCCATTGATGGCTACATCATGAAGACAAACAGAGCTAAATGTAACTCTACTGTCATATTCAAAGTTGTTACTTTGAATTCAAACTCACCTTTATTTCCCAGTCACTAATTTGGTGTTTACCATGGACTTCAAGGAAATGGAGCCATGTAAAGCAAATCAAAGTATTTACAAGGCACTTGCCTTGGGTTGTGAGGAGTGAAACACTTTTCTCAGTGCAGTGACAACAGGGAAATATTTAGGAGACAATGAAAACAAAGGAGTTTCAAACCCCTAGGTTTGCCAAGGTGGCTGTGCTCTGACAGCCAGTGTCCACTTAATGCTCCCCAAAGCTGCAGTCTTATGCACAGTTACTCTTGTGTAAGACCCACTGAGCACAGGGGTACTTAATTTAGAGTAAGCATTGCAGGGGGGTGAACTAGATGACCCTCAGGATCCTTCCCATCTCTACAATTCTATGAGTCTACGTGTTAAGATTGTGCTGTGTGTCTTCACATATGATGCATTCCCCACCCCCCAAATGTACGGCCTGATCTTATCCATGTTTACTCAGAAGTAAGCACCACTGTGTTCAGTTGGACTTGCTCTCTTGTAAGTGTATATATCAAGCACTGAAGCCTTAAAGTTTTCTAAGCCAATTAAAAGACACGCAGTAAGTTTCCAAATGAACGCATCTTAAGATGCTAATTCTGCTAGCATCTCCAGTGCTCCCTATCTTGACGGTGAACATAATTCTGAGTGAATCTGATTGACCTCATTTTAGTCCAATTATAGATCTATTGGTTTCAAAATCCTGACTTTTAAAAATAGCATCCATCGCTACGGGGGATGGACAGTTGATGCTAAGACCTGACAATTCTCACTCAAGGTGGCAGACTGAAAATTTGAGAGAAGCAAAGGGTTTTCTGTAAGTCTCAGGACCAATTCAGCAGTGGTGGCATATTGACGCATGGGCTGTTACTCTTTAATCTTACACAAAGACTGGCTAGTTTAGCTGCATGATGCACAGAGCTGGGTCCTCCATTTCAACTGAGGAATCCACCTCACTCTGCCCAATGGCAGGACCGGCCCTGGAGTTTTGATCAGTATCTCAGTTTAGACCCCAACTGCAAGGAACAGCAGAAGTTCTATTTAAAGGCATGACTCTCTCTCTCTCTCTCTACACACACACACACACACACACACACACACACACACCATAGCTGTCAACTTTCCCCTTTTTTAAGGGAAATTCCCTTATTCCGAATAGGATTCCTCACAAGAAAAGGGAAAAGTTGACAGCTATCACACACACACACAGAGATAGAGAGAGGGGGGGCAGATGTCCAACTTAAGAAGAAGTATGCCCCTCTCCACATGCTCTCCACCCAGGTGTGCTTTGATGCTGGAGATGCACACAGGGCTTGGAGAAAAAGTTTTGGGATGACGGGCTGTGTGTAAGTAGCAGAGAGGGGTCTCAACTGCACACCCCATTTGTCTCTCTAGATTGGCCCTAGGTCACTGGGGCAGCCTTGCAGAGAGTAGGTCTAACTCCATCAAATTTGGCTGAGGATGGAAGCTTCAAAATAACGGTACTGTTTGAGGTAATCAAGTCCCTGCTTTGAAGGTCAAGTGTGGCTGATATGGTCAGGATTAAGTCTACTATGCTCAAAACCAGGAAATACAATTTTCAAGCATGTTACTCATCTTCCGTATTTTCTTCTCAGATTTTCTACAACAATCAGGAAACAATGGTGGCCAAAATGCGCATTCTGAAGCTTCTATCCTAAGCATATTAACTTGGAAGGAAGTTTGAATGATATCGAATGGGGCTGATTTTCAGGTTTTGGATCTGTGGGGTTTTTTTTAAAAAAGGGACTGCAATCCTGTACACACTTACATGACAGTAAATGCCGTGTAGCATGTTAGGACTTACTTTGTGGAATAAGCATACACATGTTTTATTAATGTGACAGACATCCTTATGTCTTCATGGGGGAAATTAAAATAGGCAAGTTTTTGGAGGAGTATTTGGCTTTTTAAGAAAACAGGCTGCAATGACATCTTGTCATCCTTTGAAACCACAGGGGCATTTAAGTAGGCCAATATGCATCTAGTCCCTTTTTATGGCACAGCTGCTATCAATGGGCACTGTGTCAGCATCAGGGAAGCGGGAAGAAACACAACTGGGCAGGAAATGGAAGAGGTAAGTGGGTGTGGGGCACGATCCTTCCAAGCAGCCAAAGATAGACAGCTGAGAAGATTCAAGACTGGTAAATGTAGTATACAGAAACCATAGCACCATAGAAGAAAACAGAACTTTGACAAAGGCGTTAGAACAGGGGTCAGCAAACGTTTTCAGCAGGGGGCCGGTCCACTGTCCCTCAGACCTTGTGGGGGGCCGGACTATATTTTGAAAAAAATAATAAAAAATGAATGAATTCCTATACCCCACAAATAACCCAGAGATACATTTTAAATAAAAGGACACATTCTACTCATGTAAAAACACCAGGTAGGCCCCCACAAATAGCCCAGAGATGCATTTTAAATAAAAGGACACATTCTATTAATGTAAAAACATGCTGATTCCTGGACCGTCCATGGGCCGGATTTAGAAGGCGATTGGGCCAGATCTGGCCCATGGGCCTTAGTTTGCCTACCCATGCGTTAGAAAGTGCTTGCACTTGCCAAGCAGGAAATCAGACAAAGGGGTGGGGATCAGAGCTGTTAGCAGATCCAGTGGGAAAGCAATGACTGACAAAAGTTACAAAGGTTTGTAAAGCTTAACACACACACACACACACACACACACTTGTGGTCGTCAGCATAGTTAGTGGAAGAAACAGCAAAACACTCTAGCTGCTTTTCTTAGAACTGCTGCACAGCCCTTTCACTGCCCTTTCACTGCTCCAGTCTTCCCAGCCTGTTCTTTGTTACCTGCCCATCAATAAGTAACCTGACTCACAAGCTCAGAGGACTCTGAACAGGTGCTTTGCTAAGCCCAGAGCTGATCATCTTACCTGCTCTGCCCTCCTCCTCCTCTTTGAGAAACTGCTAAAGTGTTCCAAGTTTCAGTGTGAACAAGGAAGGTATGGTATGCCTATTTATGCACCTGGGCACACCTCATCTCCACCCACAAGCTGTGGCATTTGAATACTTCTGATGCAGGGGGAAACCTCTATTTTATTTTACTTTTTTAAAGAAAATAAATAAAAGACAAGACGTTTGCAAGTAATTTCTGGAACAAATAAATACCATCAGCGTACAGTGTATCATTAGTTTTAGAAAAGTAAAATTTATAGGTGTATATGAGAGTTTGGGAAAATATATTTTCTGATGTGGGCAATAAGCCAAATCCAGGTAAGCATAAATCAAGGCTTCTGATTTGCCTGAAGGCTGATCTGGCTTTTTGTGATTGGACAGAAGCTTCGTTCTAAAGCACAGGTCTGCAATTCCTTTGAGAAGATGAAATTGGGTATGAATTTAAGTGTGAATTAGATGGTCATTTTACTGAGTACAGGGCACTGATCCAGATCAAAGAACCCAAGGGAAATGCCAAATGAAAATGGAACCTGACAGTTCATCTTCCAAAGCAGGGTGCGGTGTTGGCCCACAATTCCCATCGCCTATAGGACTTGTAGCCTAACAGCAAGGTCACTGGTTCCCCACCATTGCTTTAAAGTGCCTTTTACATCACTCCAGTGTTGGAAACCATGCTGAAAATATGAATCTCATCATTTAAGGAGGGAGCTGCCCAGACCCTCTGCCTTCAGTGTGAAATGATTTTATTGGGCTGGATTCAACTAAGCCAGTACACTAGTGAAAGCCGGTGCTGAGACTCCTGCTAGCTCAATGGGCTTGCCTCCCTCTCCTCTCGCCTGGGCGCCCCATCTCCCCCCAAATCTACTCTGGAGAGTCAGGAGAACCCCAGGACAGCAGACAGAGGAAGGAGAGGGGTGGTCATCCCATCTGCCACTGCTTGCATTGATGGAGCACTCAAATTAGTGCACTGTTGAATCCCACCTGGTGTTCTTCTTGGAATAGTAGCTGTTTCCTAGCAACGAAGGGAATAGATGCTGAACCAAACAGATTGCTAAGTGAATTTCTATATCAGGGAGGCTTATCAATACTACCATGCATGCAATTTGATGTGGTGAACATTGTATTTCACAAGTGCATACCCTTAATTTTGCAGGCATTCTAGGAGTCTCTGTGTAAATACTGAGGAACACACATGCCAGGGACTGCACTGAGTAGGAAGGTCTGAAGGGAGATTCTTTTATATATATATATATAAAGTTTTATTGAATTTAGTAGATAACAAAACATTCTTATGAATGGTATAACAAAAAATACAAGTAAAATTCACTTCATTCCTAAACAATTCATTTCACCAAACATTCTTACTCAATTACATAAGACTTCCTATCACACACACACACCCCAATGTGTGTGCTGATTCTATTTTCCAGTTGTAGTAATAATTATTACATTATACTGTTAGTATAATGTACGGGGTGAGCTCCCATTGTTAGGTCCCAGCTCCTGCCAACCTAGCAGTTCGAAAGCATGCTCTGGCAGGAATGTAAACAAGGTTTCCATGTGCTGCTTTGGTTTCACCAGAAGCAGCTCAGTCATGCTGGCCACATGACCCAGAAAAACTGTCTGTGGAAGTGGACAAACTCCGGCTCCCTCAACCTTTAAAGTGAGATGAGCGCCGCAATCCCAGAGTCGTTCGCGACTGGACTTAATTGTCAGGGATCCCTTTACCTTTACCTTTAGTATTGTCTTATAATTTCCAACATCTTTTTGTATCCTTCTTATGATATATTTGGTTACTAATTTATACAGAAATCATTCGAATTCTCCCATAGAAGGGAGATTCTTAGCAAGGTGGGCTCAAATAAACTAATTGACCATCCTTCTGTGGATCAGGGCTTCTACATTACTAGGTTTTCTGATTGTGGGGAAGCTTCTAAGAGCAGGAAGATCGCGGACTGCAAGTGACCCCTTTCTGAGTTGCCATCTCTCAAGGCTGTAATTGAACAGAGAGTGTAATGCACTCTCAAAAATAGTACAGCCCAAGCCATTTTAAAGCTTTCTAGATCAATACCAAGCACCTTGAATTGTGCTAGAAAGGGAAGAGGAAGCCACGAGAGCTGTTAAAGCATCACCTCACAACACCAAGTTTGGCACAGATTGTTCCAGATATTTGCTGCTCTCATTAAGCCTTAACAGCTACCAGTGTTCTTCTGATGTAAAAAATGACAGAGTTTTATGACACCTTAAAGATGTATGAATATATAATAACATAAGATTTTGTGGATTAGAGGCCACTTCACTAGATGCAAGAAGTGTTATCAGCAGATGCAGCTGTAGGGAAAAACATTGTAAACTGTGGGGTAAAATCAGTGGCGGAGCTTCATGCTCCAGCACCGGGGGGCGGAGAGCAGGCAGGAACGGGGCTGGTGCACGTCCCGGGGGTGGGACGCGTCGCCTGCAGGGGCAGGACGCCCAGTGTGGGCGGCGGGGGGGGGGGGGAGCCGCGATGGCACCCTGGGGATCGTGCTGCTGGGGCGGTGCGCTCCCCCTGCATTCCTCTTCCTTCTCCAGTGGGTAAAATGCCTGTGAAATGCAAAAAGCATAGTCTGTGAAAATCCAGCCAAAGTTTAATTGTTGCAGAACTGTACTCTATACAGTGGTACCTCAGGTTAAGTACTTAATTCATTCCGGAGGTCCGTTCTTAACCTGAAACTGTTCTTAACCTGAAGCACCACTTTAGCTAATGGGGCCCCCTGCTGCTGCCGCGCTGCCGGAGCCTGATTTCTGTTCTTATCCTGAAGCAAAGTTCTTAACCTGAAGCACTATTTCTGGGTTAGCGGAGTGTGTAACCTGTAGCATATGTAACCCAAGGTACCACTGTACATTTCACAGGCATTTGACTCCATAGTTTACAGTCCCTCCCCCGATCCACATATAACTACCATGTTTAATTGATGTCT
The DNA here is from genome assembly GCF_964252035.2 of Podarcis erhardii. Taxonomy (NCBI): domain Eukaryota; kingdom Metazoa; phylum Chordata; class Lepidosauria; order Squamata; family Lacertidae; genus Podarcis; species Podarcis erhardii. The sequence continues at coordinate 27,208,205 of NC_138513.1, forward strand.
GAAATAATCTTTGTGAAATACTTTAAAAATGTAACAAAAAACAAAATCTCTGCAGGTTCTGATATCGCAGTAATGAAAGCCTGATAGTGCAGGTAAACCTTCTGTCACACACACACACACACACACACACACACACACACACACACTCTTTGTAGCCCCTTCAAGATCAGCATGATAATGTAGCATATGTTTCCATGGACTAAAGTGAGCCATACTGCCTGCTACAAACATGCAGTCATTGGTGGTTTTGCTAACTATGGGGAAGGGGCATTTGCACAGCAATAGAGCACCTGTTTCAAATGCAAATGCTTTCTGACTGAATTCTTGGCATTGCCAAACAGGACTGGGAATATCCCCTCTGCGAAGCCCTGGAGAGGTACTGCCAGCCAGTGTAGACATTACTGTGCTAAATGGACCAATGGTCTGACTCAGTGGGAGGCAGCACCCAGTGTTCCCACTTTGTGAAATGAATGAAGCATTTATCCTTGGTGGATGTATACAGAAGACTACAGAAGTGTATGGGTGGAGAAGCAAATTTTGTAAACAGTGGGGTCCAGAGTCTGCAAAATGGAAAGGGCAGTCACAGTAGGCCTGCGACAACCACCACCACTATTTCTTGGCTGTTTCATGCTGTCTCTGCTGTAACTGACAGACTTTTTTGCTGCCTTTTATTGTTTTGTTGTTGATGATTTTATTCATCCTATACAGTCATACCTTGGTTTCCGAACAGAATGCATTCCGGAAGTCCGTTCAACTTCCAAAATGTTCGGAAGCTGCGGAAGTCACACCAGATGTCCGGCTTCCGGGCAAAGTTCGCAAATCGCAGCAGCTACTCCTGGGTTTGCGACGTTGAAGTTCCAAGTTGTTCATTAACTAAGCTGTTCGAAAACCAAGGTACGACTGTATTGTATTTTACCCTTTGTTTGTAAGGCTTCCAGGGAATATTGATTAATACTAAAAATGAACATACTTAGGGCAGTATGTCAGCTCTTGTTCACAAAAGCTTATGCCGCAACCAGTCTTTAACCAGTCTTTAATGCACCGCATAAGACTCTTTGTAGTTAGCAATTGCCTTACAGGCATTGATTGATTAGAATCAGAAAAGTCCACCTAACCTTTACCTGGTTGGTGTGCCGTACCAAAAAGTTATAAAGACACGTGTACTTAAGGCCCAGCGGCAGATCTCACCATCTCTCATGCCATAGCAAATATGTTTCCTAAGGTGGAGACTGTAACAGGCTACAAAGTCCAGTCATCATTATCCAGGTAAAAATGGGTGTTCACCTTGCTTTGCTGGATGCATTCTTCTTTCCTTGCTTCTTCCTTGGCTCATAAATGCAACAGCTGCTCATTCTTTAAGAACTGGCACCCGCTAGCTTAAGAAAGGGTGGGGTGATGGAAAAAGATAAGTAGGATGGCACTACATGCAGAAAAAGACGGATCCTCCAAGTTGCTCAGATACATGTTTAGTGAAGTGAACACATTTAGATATAAATCCTCCTTTAGGGGCACTATGTACTTAAACTCCCCCCCCCCCCAATAATTCTTAAGCACAATCAGCTTGAGTCTTTGATTGAGTTGAGCAGTGTCAATGAGTATGATCCTGACCTCTCCCTTCCATGCATTCAGTGAATGTGAAAATGGCTTCTGTGCTATAGTGTGGAAGAAACTAGGTATTCCTTGGGTCCGTGCAACATTTTTGTGTTGTTCTTTACTCCTTATGTTCGGAATCAGAGGTCATCTAAGGACTGCATCAACTTCTTCCTTTCAATGCAACATTCGCCATTGTAAATGCAAATACTGGCTTGTGCCACAACAGCAAAAGCTCTAGGGAGCACTTGGACTTCACTGCAGGTTTCTAGAAACATGCAAGAATGTGTCAAGTCTGCTTCACCCAGACCGGAAATGTCATTGGATGATGTGTACCTAACTTCTAGGGCAAATCCTGCTGGGCTGAGCTATGACGCTGCACTAGCCTTGCTGAGTGTCCCATCCCTGAAAACAAACAACCACAGTGCTTTGTTAAGGTATTAAGGCCTAGTCATCACTCCAAGGCTTGACAGAATGTTATTTCTACCTGAGGATTTTTGAGGCTTGGGCCTCATCTGCACCATACATTTAAAGCACTGTTCTACCTTAGTGTCCCCTCCCTGAATAATAGGAACTGTAGTTTAAGGGTCCTGAGAGTTGTTAAAAGACCCCTATTCCCTTCACAGAGAATAGGGTGAAGAGTGGTTGCTGACTCTTAGAGAGGCATAAGTGTTTTTTTAATTCATGGTCTATATGTTAGCCTGTACTTCTTTTCAGGATTAGTGATCTTTGAAAGTGGCCCTGAGCCCCTGTTGTGTCAGGCCACTGATCTCTAGGCCAGCTGGCACTGCTGCTGGCTGCCTTTTCCCATTCTTGTCAGCCTGGGAATCTGCTGCTTCTGCTGGCATTGATTAGGATGAAGAGTGGGCCTGGCAGGGAGAACAGCGCATACCCTCCAACAATTCTCCAATGAAAATAAGGGCATCCCATTCCATATTGATAATTTCACTATCTGTACCCCACACATCTTACTGGGTTGCCCCAGCCACTTTGGGCAGCTTCCAGTATATATAAAAACATAACAAAACATTAAACTTTTTTTTTAAATAAAAAACCCCTTCCCTATGCAGGATTGCCTTCAGATGGCTTGGGGGGGGTCGCATAATACCACATCCTCCAACATTTCTCCAATGTAAATAGGGACATCCTACGGAAAAGTGGGGCATTCTGGGATCAGATCAGAAACCGGGATGGCTTCTCTAAATAACGGATGTCCCTGGAAAACAGGGACACTTGGAGGGTCTGACAGCTCAGGAAGAAGGAAGGCAGCTTAAAGTGGTGTCTATTCAGCCTGGTTATCCACTGCCGTCGCCAACACCTCTCGGGATAGTCAGCCTGGATAAGATGGCAGCAGACCCAAGGTCTTCTCTGGCCTTCTTCCTGTGGAACTCCTTCTGCCAGGTTGACTCTTCATCTTGCTTGGCTGCAGTGGTGGCATGGGGTAGAATGGGAAGGTCTAAGGGGTTTGTGGAGTATAGTGTGTGTTTGTTTGTGTGTCTGTTTTACAAGATCTGGGGTGGGGTTTTTTGCAAGCTGTGAGGGGGTTGGTGAAGACTGAGGGTGGATGGGGGGTAACCAAGGTGTAGTTGGGATTTTGGTGAGAATTTTTTGGTGAGTGAGTAGGCAGAGTTGGTGAGCAAAGGGATTGGGATGGAGATGGGGATGACCATGTTGGCAAGGTTTAGCGCTACCAGAGCTCCCTGTAAAGAGGGATGGACTGTGAAACCACCCTGGGAATTGTAGCTCTGTGAGGGGAATAAGGGTCTCCTAACAATTCTCAGCACTCTTAACAGACTACATTTCCCAGGATTCTCTGGGGAAAGCCATGATTGTTTCAAATGGTATTGTTGTGCTTTAAATGTATGGTGTGCTTATAAAGATAGACACCATCATTTCATTGGGCAACATCATTTCGTTAGGTATCCTGATCTCTGAGAACAACTTTGACTTCCTTTTCCACATCCACAAGGCAGAAAAACTTATTAAATTAGTGGAAAAAATATATAACCCTGAAAAATGTCTGTACAATGGTGCGGGCATATGAACAAGATCCTGGTGCAAGTTTCCAGGAACTTTGTTGCACTCAGTTCCTGCTTATTGCTTGCTTACAAAAATGATTGGCAGAATTGTACTTATTTCTGTAGCACGTCTGATGTTTCAACTATGGTGAAATCAATGTTGTATCTTTGCCATCTTTAGTGTGTAGTATTGGAAGCTGGACAAGGGGAGTCAGATAACAACAAGTGCTAAGCATGCTTAGTTCAGCTTGCAAATATTTCATTAAGCGATAGCAAACCAGTTCGTTACTGTTTCAAAGCCCTCTCAGAGCAGGGTGGTTGCTGATTAGTCTGCATCTAAGAACTTGGAATAGAAATACTTTGCTGCTCTATTTACCCAGAAACCGCTTTTTTAATATGAAATCAGCAAGGACCAGGGATGCCCCTGAACAAAAATAACAGAATGCTTCTGCCATGTTGCAGATCACATGAGATTATTCCTCAAGAGTTGCTCTGTGTTCTGCTGCTCTGGGATTTGCGAGTTATGGCTGTTTATTGTTGGTTTTACAGTTTTATGCATTTTATTTTATTATTGTAAACCATCCTGGGATCAAGTGATGAAGAGAAGTCCATAAATCTCTCACATGGATGCATACATGTACAGTAAACCTGCATAGGTAAAGGCAAAGAACCCCTGGATGGTTAAGTCCAGTCAAAGGCAACTATGGGGTTGTGGCACTTATCTCACTTTCAGGCTGAGGGAGCCGGTGTTTCCTCACAGACAGTTTTCCGGGTCATGTGGCCAGCATGAATAAACCACTTCTGATGCAACAGGACACCGTGATGGAAACCAGAGTGCCCGGAAAAGCCATTTACCTTCCCATAGCAGCGGTACCTATTTATCTACTTGCACTGGTGTGCTTTCGGACTGCTAGGTTGGCAGGTGCTGGGACAGAGCAACAGGATCTCACATCATCATGGGGATTCGAACTGCCAACCTTCTGATTGGCAAGCCCAATAGGCTCAGTGGTTTAGACCACAGCGCTACCCGCGTCCTTTAAAACCTGCATAGGATGCACATTTAACATACGTTATTTCAAATATACGCAGCTGAAGACTAGCAAAGGGAATAACTGAAGGCGAAAGAAAGCTGGAAGCCCCAAACAAGCCTAGTGCAAAAAGAGCTTTTAAGCTGCAATCCTTTCCTTCTGGGCAAGTCGTGCTTGGTGCACCCTGAAGAAGAGAAGAAGAGAAGAGTTTGGATTTCATATCCCGCTTTATCACTACCCGAAGGAGTCTCATAGCGGCTAACATTTTCCTTTCCCTTCCTCCCCCACAACAAACACTCTGTGAGGTGAGTGGGGCTGAGAGACTTCAAAGAAGTGTGACTGGCCCAAGGTCACCCAGCAGCTGCAAGTGGAGGAGCGGAGACATGAACCCGGTTCACCAGATTACGAGTCTACCACTCTTAACCACTACACCCCACTGGTCAGTGGAGCGGTGGGGGTGCTCTCGTGGGACAATCTGACTTCCAGTTATTTTCTTCCAGTAAGAAGAGCCATAACAAAAATCTGTTTTTTGTTTATTTCTTTATACCACCTAGGTGATTCACATGAAATTATGGGGAAATCACCCAAGGCAATCTGATCAATTAGGCAGCTGGGATAGTTTAGCTGGCAGAGAGCATAAGACTCTTAATCTCTGGGTTGTGAGTTCTAGCCCCACCTTGAGTGAAAGATTCCCGCATTGCAGGGGTTGGAGTTGATGATCCTTGTGGTCCCTCCCAACTCTACAATTCTGTATTGAGACTGAATCCTCACTTGAGCCACTTGTTGTTACGCAACAACATCATAGCCTTCCTGCTAAACTGAATGAGATTTAGAACTGTGCTGCATATTGGCCTGATCCAGATTTGGAGGCCACAAATAGTGTTTTAGAAGACTTGAATTACGTCCCTTGAAGTTGTCTATATTTGCCGTCCTCTAAATGGCAGTATTGAAGGGTGGGGTGTAACATTTGCAAATAAATGAATATTTGTCTGAAAATATTCATCATTTTCACTCTTGGGCACCATCATCTCATTTGGCATGGTATCTGCACTCAGTTTTCATAGGCGAAGGAACCGAGAGCATTTCCTCCTGTGCAGGGTGGCTCTGAATACTCATACATTTGGAATCTCTGTTGACTGCAGACAATGACCTCGGTTAGACTGCCGTGTGATAAACAGCAAGGGGCTGAGGTTTCTAAAAGCACCTGTTCCGACTCCATGGATACGCTGCAGCACGAGAAAGCAGCATTATATGCTGCAACCTGCTGTAATTCCCTCCTGCAAAAAAGCTGAGAGTCTGGATGCGGAGACTTCCGGGTTAGCGCCAACGCCTAATGGCGGATTCCCTCCGAGCTCCGGGTTCTGCCGCTGCGGCGACGCGGGGACCCTTAAAAACCACAGGCACGGAAGCCTGTGGACCTGGTGACTCGGTGGGCACCATTTGCGCCCCCCCGACCTGCGAAGGAGCCTTTTTAAAGGCTACGGAACGGGGATCGGGGAGCGGCGCGGTGCTGAGAGTTCTCTGCTTCCCCTGCTGAGTGAAGCCGCATGCCATGGACGGAGAGCGCTGACTTTTTCCTTTGATCATTCGGACCAAAAGCAACAACCCGTGAGTAATACGGAAATTGGACTTAAAAAGGAAACTTTTTCTTTTGAATTTGGTACGATCGGGGGAGGTGTAAAAAGGAAGTCCACCCCCCCGCCTTGTAGATAAATTAAAGCAAGGATTAGATAACTAAAGTTGAGAGAAATATTTTCGTCTTCATCAGATATAAATTATTAATTTTACGATTGGACAGTACAACTAATTTTGCTGGAGGATAAGAGTCGGTTTGGAAAGTTAAAGTGCAACCCCCCGGAACCCGGGAGTGATTCGTGAGAGAGCCTGTTGAAAAGATACAGAAGACTTTGACAGCTGTCAAACTAGCTGCCAAAGTTGGGAAATAAAAGGAAACTTTGTTTCTGGTGACCTTGCCGGTTAGATTTTTTCTCAATTTGGACACAAATTGTTGGGAATAAAAAATAGTAAGTTACCGTATTTTTCCCTCTATAACACGCAGATTTTTTCTCCTAAAAAGGAAGGGGAAATGTCTGTGCGTGTTATAGAGCGAATGTGTGGTCCCTGGAGCCGAAAAATCAGGCAAAAATCAAATCGTGGCGCTTCACGGAGAAGGGAAAACTGAAAAGAGGAAGCGGCTGCTTTCCTGCATTCTGCCTCAGGGTCTTACTGCCCACCCTTCTCTGTTTCGTTGCTGTGTTTGCTGAAACGGAACGAAGAGCAGGGAAAGCCCCTCCCCTCCAGGCAAGCAGAGGGGAATTCCTCCAGGCAAGCAGAGGGGAGAGAGAGAGGGGAAGGGAGAGAGGGGGGAGGGTGGGAGAGAGAGGGGGGAGGGAGAGAGGGAGGGAGAGAGAGGGAGGGAGGGAGGGAGGGAGGGAGGGAGGGAGAGAGAGAGAGAGAGAGAGAGAGAGAGAGAGAGAGAGAGAGATAGCTGGCTTGGGTGGGGGGAAACTTTTGCCTTTCTTTCCTCCCTCCCGTTAAATCCCTCTCCTGCATTCTTAGCCAGCTGCTTCTCTGCACACCCCTCTCATGTCCCTTATTTGTTTTTCCTTCGCTCCCCATTTAAAATGTGGTTACAAAGCATAGATCCACATGGATCCTCAGGATCTTTGCATTGGGTCACCCCAAATTCACCATCAGATCACATAGCATGTCCATGGCTACAGCCTGCCCCCCCAAATCACGCACCCACTGTTGCCTGGGGCTGCAATGGTGCAAAAACGTGGTTAAAAAGCATGGATCCACATGGATCCTCAGGATCTTTGCATTGGGTCACCCCAAATTCACCATCAGATCACATAGCATGTCCATGGCTACAGCCTGCACCAAAAAAATCACGCACCCACTGTTGCCTGGGGCTGCAATGGTGGAAAAATGTGGTTACAAAGTATGGATCCACAGGGATTCTCAGGATCTTTGCATTGGGTCACCCCAAATTCAACATCAGATCACATAGCATGTCCATGGCTACAGCCTGCCCCCCCCAAAAAATCACGCACCCACTGTTGCCTGGGGCTGCAATGGTGCAAAAATGTGGTTACAAAGCATGGATCCACAGGGATTCTCAGGATCTTTGCATTGGGTCACCCCAAATTCACCATCAAATCACATAGCATGTCCATGGCTACAGCCTGCACCAAAAAAATCACGCACCCACTGTTGCCTGGGGCTGCAATGGTGCAAAAACGTGGTTACAAAGCATGGATCCACAGGAATTCTCAGGATTTTTGCATTGGGTCACCCCAAATTCACCATCAGATCACATGTCTGTGGCCACAGCATGAAGCCCAAAAATGATACATCCACTGTTTCATTCAGAATGTTTTTTCCCTTGTTTTCCTCCTCTAAAAACGATGTGCGTGTTATGGTCAGGTGCGTGTTATAGAGCGAAAAATACGGTACTTTGGATTTTTGGACTGGAACTGGAAGGATACTAAGTAAACATAATCCCCCTAGAGGGGATTTTTGGGACATTGCAAGAAATGGCTGCAATTGGAAAAATACTCACTGAGTTGAACAAGACCTTCTATCTCCTGGGAAAGTTCCAGGAACAGAGTGATATTTTGACTATAAGGGTAATAACATTGAATGAAACAGTAAATAATCTTACTGGAATTGGAAGAGACTTGACTCAAGTCTTTGATGTTGAACCAAAAGCCCTTGAAGTTGGAACAGAAGCCGTTGCAGCTGAGCAAGAAAAGAAATCTGATAAATCTGAGAAGGTGGAACTAGAGATATATGAGGACTTGCAGGAAAATGAAAGTGAAGCTATAATGCTGCAGAAGATCAAGGCAGGCCAGAGGCCTGTTAGTACAAATTTGATCAAGATGGAAGCTGGAGCTCTTGGGACATTTAGATTTAAAAGGCTTAAGAAACAAGATTTGAGCTTCACTCCTAAATACAGAGGCCTGCCTGGAAGAAAAAAGGACTCTTTTGGGACAGAACTTTTCCGAGACTTGGTGCTGAATACAAAGGACTATCAAAAAAACCGGCAGAGAGAAATGGAGAGAGATTTAAGAGCCTCCGACATGAGGGATCCAGGCTGAGAATAGATGGACTGATGGACATTGGTTTGGGGATCAAAACCAGGAAAGGGAGGGTGGGATATGGGAATCCAAAGGGTGTAAAAATATAATGTGTTATGTCTTTTCTTTTTTTTCTCTTTATATTTTTTTTTTTTGTAATTTTTATGGAATGTGGGAAAATCATGGAAGGGAAACTTGGGTCGACTTTGGGAAAAAGGCTTAAGAATAAGAGAAAATTGATTTTTTAAATCAAATAGAAATAAGGTTTTTAAAAATAAATTGAGGAACGGAGGAAAGAAGAAAAGCAAAACAATAGCATGTTTAAATAAACTATTAAGTTAAGGTTGAGAAATAAGATAACTTGTTGAGCAGATAACATAAATTAGAATGCAAGAAGGGGAGCGGGGAGGAGGCCTGGGAAAGAAGGTGAAAGAAAAAAAGGCTTTTTAAAATATTATGTGTGTTTTTTTAATTGTTTTTTTTTATGTTCTTTTTTTTCAATTTTTGCTTTTTGTTTTTGTTGTTTATATTATGTGGAAAATTTCAATAAATATTCATTAAAAAAAAAGAGAGAGAGTCTGGATGCAACCTGGACTGACACCTGACTTTTAAACACAGTAGATGAGACAGTGTCCCCAGCTGAACCTGCAGGCAGACACCTGTCTGCCCTTTGAGGTACAGAACAGAAGGGAATGGCTGTGCGGCTCAGCTAGAAGGCTGCTGCTGCTCCTGACCTGAGTCGCTAGGAGGCGCTGTGGAGGGCATTGTCAGAGGAGGAATGGGAGGAGCTTAGAGGATAGGTGCTGGACAACTCCAGGAAATGTCGCAGCGCGTTGCAGGTCATTGATTCTGGGACACAAGAGGTTTTCTGATCGTGGGAAAGGACCCTATCACTTTCTTTCTTTTATGTGGTCATAGACGTGAACAAAAGGGTCCAGGGGCTTGAGCAATAGAGACCTGGACCCCGGTGATGATCCAAGTGGGTTAACAGAGAATTCTTTTATCCTTCTCCCTCCCCCATCACCACCAGGAGGTGGCTAGCAGAAAGTGTGATGCTGATCCAGATATTATCTCTCACCATGGAGATGCCAGCACCAGCACAAGTCCAGTCCACCTGAAGATTTGCTCAATGGCTCACCCATTCTCAGGACTTCAGCCACTTGTCATGCTAAAGGTGTGCCTGCCCCGCTCTTCAAAAGGAAGGTGCAGCGAGTGTGTGTTGCTCGCTGGATCAACATATTAGCTTATGCTTACCCATGCATTTAACCTCTCACATAGCTGTGCATTCTTGTAACCTGGGATATGCTTTATGTACTGATCTTATCTGAAAATTAAAGACTTGGGCAGAACTGGTGCTGTAAGCTCAAGTTCTTCATCCATCAAAGAGAGCCAGGACTATTACCCGCCTATGACAACTGTCCAATGGTAGGGCCAGCCTTGTGCATTAGTGGGTTAAATTGTGGATCTGCAAGTTGAGCAACTGACCATATTCCTCCTCAGAGTCTCCATATTCTTCATCTGTTGCCCACGGAGATTTAGAAAGCATTTATTGTGCACCTTGATGGTGCCTTGCTCTTTTCCCAAGCAGTACCAGAAGAGGTAAAAAAAACTTTTAAAAAGGCAACATCAAGAATGGTCTGGCAATGCAGGTTAAAACTGCAGTAAGACTGGTTTGACAAATGAGCTCAAGATCTCAGAGGGTGTGGTGTTGTGCATTCTTAAGCACAATCAATTTGTAATTTAATTCTAAAAATGAAAGTTGACAGGACTAAGCTAATCGAATCTAACCATTTTCACAGGTCGTTCCCCCCACCCTCAGGGCATGACAGGCCACTGACTTTAATTCAGCTTGAAATTCAACAGTTTGAAACCACAATTAGATAAACAGATTTTTGGAAAGGACTGTAGCTCCGTGTGGAGCATCTGCTGTGCTTGCAGAAGGTTCTGGGTTTAATCCCCGGCATCTCCAGGTATTCCTGGGAGTCCTGTCTGAAACCTTGGAGAGCTGCTGCAGTATTGAGCTCAATGGGCAAATGATTTGAGGGCATGGTTTAAGGCACATTCCTATGTTCCTCCAAATGTGCTACTGCTCTTTGCTGCCAATACAGGAATGCAAAATTTATGAGGGAAATTGCCATAGCGTATGTTTGCAGCCAGTCTGGGCATCTAGGATGTTATCAAGGGCACCACCACTCCATACCCTTCCTCAAATGACCGCCAGAGGGAGGGAGGAAAACCACTTGGACCTCTGCTTAGAAAGCACAGTGTCAGGGACTGGGCAGAGGAGCAATGGTGGAGACCTGCATCCCCAGCCTGACCCTTCCAGAGAAGAGGAAGACAGTTCAAAATTGCAACAGGGGTTTGAGGGAGGTCACAGCTCAGAGGAAGATGAGGGGAAAAGCTGGGAAATAATGGGAGAGGAGGAGGAAGAAGAAGAAGCAACAGGAGGGCAACAGCTGATGGAAACAGTGTCATTAGAAAGCCTTCCAGATTCCCCCCTCTCCCAGAACCCGGCGAGCGTTGAAAGTAGGAGAGCAAAGTGCTCAGAAGCAAAGGGCCCTCAGTGCCACCCATATGGGAGAAGGTGATGAATGAAGAAGTGGGAGAAAATGGGGTGAAGCGCCACTTGGGGCAACACCATTATTCCAAGAGGCTGCATTCCCAAGCCTCTCTCTGTAAACGTTGAATAAAAAGCAGACGGTAAGAACTTTTCCTTGTCTCATCCTGCCGTGGGGGTTGGTTCCTGTGCTGCCTGACACACACAAAAAGTAGAAAACTTATTGCACCAGTGCTTTATAGGCACAGGAAAAGCGAAGTGTGGTTCACAGTCCCCCAGCACAACCCTGCAAACCATGGATTGTACTTAAGGGGCATCTTGCATGAACAGGATGGCTTCCTTTATGCAATGAGACTCCCCCCCTCTCGTCCCCACATGTGCTTCCTAAATCTGTTCTGGGTCCCCCCCCCCATCCTTTGGAGCAGGCTTGGCTTCTTCATTGAGTTATAAGGGGGCCATTACTTGTCTCATAACACTCTTTCAAGGACTTTTGTAGCATGCAATTGCCCCCAGTTTGCACCTATGTGAATTCTTTATTTTGCAATGGTGTTGATAATGCCTTTGTATTTTCATGCTTTGGTAGAGTATGCTGTGAGGTCATTTATGCACTCAGCCCGCCTGCTGATTCATTCTTAGAGGAGCACACATCCTGGAGATTTCCTTTTGTTGAATTAGCTTTATGCACACTAGTCCCCGGATTTTCACCTCCAAAATGAAATTGACTAGGGCCGATGCATTTATAAATAAAATAAAATAAGCGCCAGTAAAACAATAAACTTCCCCCACAAAAAAACCACAGCCCACATATCAATAAAATACTAAAAAAAAGGGGGGGCCACAACGCAAACTACAGTATACCTTAAGAAAAGAAAAGCAGCCTTGAGTGAGGGAAAGGAAACTCAAACAGCAGTTACAGTCAAGCCTTACTGGAAAAGAAAGGAGTTTAATTAACCATTATATTGGATTTACCTAGAAGAGGCGTGAGAAATGAAGCCCCTAGAACATACCATTCTCAGACCAAGAGAAGATTGGTTCTCATTCTTCATTCTAATAGGAAGCACTGTAAGGCTGCCATTTACTCAACTTCCCTGGTGTTTCCAGTTAATTTCCGCCTTATATTTGAGCTTTCACACACTGCAAAAGTCTCTTCCGGAAATCTAATCTATATTTTGATTTTGTTCTGTGAACTGCCCTGAGACCTCCGGGTATAGGGTGGTAAAGGTAAAGGTAAAGGGACCCCTGACCATTAGGTCCAGTCGTGGCCGACTCTGGGGTTGTGGCGCTCATCTCACTTTATTGGCCGAGGGAGCCGGCATACAGCTTCCGGGTCACGTGCCCAGCATGACTAAGCCGCTTTTGGTGAACCAGAGCAGCGCACGGAAACGCCGTTTACCTTCCCGCTGGAGCTGTCCCTATTTATCTACTTGCACTTTGACGTGCTTTCGAACTGCTAGGTTGGCGAGAGCAGGGACTGAGCAACAGGAGCTCACTCTGTCGCGGGGATTCGAACCGCGACCTTCTGATTGGCAAGTCCTAGGCTCTGTGGTTTAACCCACAGTGCCATCCGCATCCCTGTATAGGGTGGTACATAAATAATAATAACAATAGTAACAACCACCACCACCAAATAAATCACAAGTTAGAGCTCACTCTGGAGTTATCTTCTTGAAGAAGAAAAAATCCGCTTCCAAGTCTGGAATACGTTTGCAAGCCTGGACATTTTGCATAAGGTCCAGGAGATTCAGAGTCTCTCTTTTTTTATATATATAATTTTTTATTCATTTTCCAAACACATAATTAAACACAAACAACACACAAATCAAAAACAAAACAAAACAAAAAAAAAAAAACCATACAAACATTTAAACAAGTATAAATTCATACTCTTATTTTCTATACCTTCTTTCCCCGGACTTCCCCATACCTCCCTTTCACTGCATCCTTATTTCACATTTCTTTAGCAACCCTCCAGTCAATTAAATTTTTAGTTCCCTTCATTAAGTTCTTTTTAACTTATTAGTTACAGCTGTAATTCTCTGTTTCTTAGTCCTTGACATCTTAACACTCCTCAACTTTACAACAGTTTTTAAGGTATATTTTAAATTTCTTCCAATCTTCTTCCACTGTCTCTTTCCCCTGGTCACGGATTCTGCCGGTCATCTCTGCCAATCCCATAAAGTCAATCACCTTTGTCTGCCATTCTTCCAGAGTAGGTAGCTCTTGCGTCTTCCAATACTTTGCCAAAAGAATTCTTGCTGCTGTAGTAGCATACATAAAAAACGTCCTATCCTTCTTCACTACCAGCTGGCCAACCATGCCCAGGAGAAAAGCTTCAGGTTTCTTAGGAAAAGTCCACTTAAGGACTTTCTTAATTTCATTATAGATCATTTCCCAAAAAGCTTTAATCCTCGGGCAGGTCCACCAAAGGTGGTAGAAAGTACCTTCAGTCTCATTACATTTCCAACATTTGTTATTGGGCAAATGGTAAATTTTTGCAAGTTTGACTGGGGTCATGTACCACCTGTAGATCATTTTCATAATGTTCTCTTTTAAGGCATTACATGCCATAAATTTAACACCAGTGGTCCATAACTGTTCCCAGTCAGCAAACATAATATCATGACCAATATCTTGTGCCCATTTAATCATAGCTGATTTCACCGTTTCATCCTGTGTATTCCATTTCAACAGCAAATTATACATTCTTGACAAATTCTTAGTATTGGGTTCTAACAATTCTGTTTCTAACTTTGACCTCTCCTTCTGAAATCCTATTTTCCTGTCCTGTTTGAATTTCTCATTTATCTGATGATAATGCAACCAATCTCGTACTTTGGACTTTAATTTCTCATAACTCTGTAATTTGACCTTTTCACCATCATATTCTAAAATTTCATAATATCTTGGCCATTTAGACTCCATATTAAGTTTTTTCACCTCCTTAGCTTCCATTGGTGACAACCACCTGGGAGTTTTACTTTCCAGTAGATCTTTATACCGTATCCAAACGTTGTACAATGCTTTCCTAACAATATGGTTTTTAAAGCCCTTATGGACTTTTACCTTGTCATACCATAAATATGCATGCCAACCGAAGTTATTATCATACCCTTCCAAGTCCAAAATGTCTGTGTTTTCAAGAAGCAGCCAATGTTTCAACCAGCAAAAAGCTGCCGATTCATAGTAGAGTCTTAAGTCCGGCAGGGCAAACCCCCCTCTATCTTTTGCATCAGTTAAAATCTTAAATTTTATTCTGGGCTTTTTGCCCTGCCAGACAAATTTAGATATATCTTTCTGCCACCTCTTGAAACAATCCATCTTGTCCAAAATCTGCAATGTCTGAAATAAGAATAACATTCTAGGCAATACATTCATCTTGATAACAGTAATTCGGCCTAATAGGCCGAGATTCAGAGTCTCTTTACTGCCTTATATTGCTGTCAAGCAGAGCAGCAGAACCTGGCTGGAGCCTCTCACCAGTCTGCTGACCCTGTCGACCACCTCTCTTTGTGTCCCCATCTCCCCTCCTGCCTTGCTTGCCTTGCTGCTGAGAATGGACAAAGAGGAGCAGCTTTTCCAGTCCATCTATGCTTCTCACCACCACTGCAAGCAAGGGCATCACTCACCAGGCTTCCTGTCTGTACTCACCTGCAAGGTCTGGTGAGGCTCCACTTGTAGTTTTCCTAAAAGAAAGCCGCTTGTTTTAAGCTGGTAGTGTACTGGGCCTCAAAGTTTTAAAATGCAGTAAAATACATAGATTTTCCCATTCCTAAACAGGCTTATGAACCTACAGCTGTAATACTTAGGAAGGCCACTTATGTATCTCCAAAAAGAAAAAAAGAAAAAAGAAAAGAAAAGAGGATTTACATAAATCTGGTATGTGAAAATTTGGAAATAATTACTGTGATTTAAATAGAAATGCAATGCATCTCACCATATTAGGGACCAAGAGACTTGTGTGCTTACTGGGTGGTAAGGGTTGACGGACAGCTTCAAGGCCTCTGCTCTCCTTTCTTTCAACCAATCACAGACAGCCCTCTCAAACAGAGGACTGTCCTCTATAATGTAGGATATATGCCCCCTTGCAAATAATCCTATGGCAGGATTCAAACAGCTGTACAACTGGCTGGGCTAGCTCAAAGGGAATGTGGGCTTGTGTTTCTTGAAAATGAACTCTCCATGCTGTTGGCAAACCTCTTTTGAAGGAATTTTATGGAAGCAGTTTGCAGTATGTGACTCTGTGGGTGTGCATGTGTCTCTGATCTGCATAATAATAATAATAATAATAATAATAATAATAATAACAACAACAACAGATCCTGTTGGGCATTTCCAAATGCTCAGGGGCAAACTTAACATAACTCTTCGAGCCCTGGCCTATAAATAGCATTATGTCTAAAGTGGAATTACTTGGAAATTACAGATATTTATGTAATCATGTGGGATAGAAGTTTCATCTCCCCCGGAACCTCCTTGAAAGAAAAGCAGCATTCAAAATCCCTAAGTTACCCATCTGCTGTAAGTCTTCTGTTATGATGATTGTCTCAGGCCAAAGTCCTATTTACATGGGGGTGGGGGGCAACCCAACTACCCCCATCAAGTAAACAGAGCTAGGATTAGGCTTGAAGGATTTGAAATAGAGACGACCTACACACCATACAGTTAAATCCCTCATCTCAAGAATCCTGGGAATTTAAGAGTGCTAGGAATTGTAGCTCTCTGAGGAGTAAACTAGATTCCTCAGGATTCTTGGGGAGAGGGGAGAAATGTGCTTTACTTGTATTGTATTGTGTGTAGGCAGTCAGAGTTAGTGTTCAGGATTTATGTCTGAAGGAACACGGCGACTTGCTACAACCAAATAAAGGAGAGTTGTGTTTCTGGATCTGACTGGTCCTGAGGTTAAGACACATCAGCATTTGGAATTTTCCTCTTCACAGGCCCTTTTTAGCAGCTTACAAGGAGGTGTAACACATAAAACAATGAAACGTAAATCAGTCCCAGAGTTCATTCATCCAGTTCATGCTTTTTCTGTCACCTAAATGCTGAGGTGTTCCAAAGCCTTTGGTCTCCATGGCAAACATTTTCTCCCTCTTTTGTTACAGCTCACAGCAAATATTTGTACAGAGTGAAATGTTCAGCCCCATATATTTATGGACCTGCCATCTGCTGAGGGGAGCCACCACCCACCTGGTAGGAGACGGATACAGGCTAAGGACCTGTTCCGTCAGTTTTCAACTTTCTGCATCCCCGTCCGTGTGCAGTTCTGAAGCTGGAGGAGTTTGTTTGCTTCCTGTTCAGATTACTGGCTGCCGATAAGAGGAGGAAAGAACGCAGAGCGCGCAAATTTGCTTGGGAATCGTATCAAGGCTTATCCCACACCCCGTTCTGCACACATCATTTTCAGTCTGAAACAAATTCTTAGCTGTGTCGTGGAAGGAAAACTGGGCACAGTGGAGGGGGCATGTCCTTTTGTAGGCATTTACAACAGCCCTCTGCAGGAGTTACAGAGAAAGTGTAAAGGAAGCATGCGGTGGGTGGAACAGGGACTAGCGTGCGAACTCTGCCCTCCCCCCCATTGCCATTCCTACTACCTTACAACTCATGGAAAGAACCTGTCTGAAGCAGGCAGCCTATTGTACTGCTGGAGACTCCACGTGCATTTTTAGAATGCACAGAAAAAGAGTCTTTATGACTATGAGCCAGTGTGGTGTAGTGGTTAAGAGCGGTAGTATCGTAATCTGGGGAACCGGGTTCGCGTCTCAGCTCCTCCACATGCAGCTGCTGGGTGACCTTGGGCTAGTCACACTTCTGTGAAGTCTCTCAGCCCCACTCACCTCACAGAGTGTTTGTTGTGGGGGAGGAAGGGAAAGGAGAATGTTAGCCGCTTTGAGACTCCATAGGATAGTGATAAAGTGGGATATCAAATCCAAACTCTTCTTCTTATGTGTTTCCTTTAGGTCACAACTGCACTGCACATTAACAGCACTCTTACACCATTTTAACAGTCATGGAGAATCTTGGGAACTGTAGTTTGTTGAGGGCGCTATGCATGCTGTAAGCATGCCCAGCTGATTGTTGGGTGGGTGAATGGGAAACCAGGAGGAAGGGGGAATGAAAGAGAGGCTCTTGAAAGAGAACATGGGTGGTTGGCTGGGACTCTGAATAGGGCAGCTGAATTGGTAGAGCAGGAGATTCTTAATCTCGGGGTCGTGGGTTTGAGCCCCACATCGGGCAAAAAATTCCTGCATTGGACTAGATGATCATCGTGGTCCCTTCCAACGCTACAGTTCTGTGGTTCTAGGATTAGGAATGTTCCACGCTGCTGCATTTTGTTGCAACAAGTCCCTCTTGTTACCTCCATACCTGATATTCAGGCCGCAAGCCAAAACAGCACCATCAGGAAAACACTGGCAGTATTAAGGTAAATTCAACAGTGTAAACAAGTTTTGATGGATGCAATCATGGAATACTGAATGGTATAGTTTTTGTAAAATATGCAGGGATTTATGATATGTAAAATGAACCATGGAAAGAGAAGAAGGGAAGTCGTCACTGATATCTTAAGGTTGTAAAATGCGCATTTTAAACAGTAAAACAGAAAACTTAATAAAATTATACGCAAAATAGCACCATCAATGTTTAACAGGCATGGAAGAAGTTTCGCAAAAGTACAAAAACACTTTAGAAAAAAATATAAATGGAAGAGATGTGTGCCACCCCCCCCCCCAATAAAACAGGCCAGTGAGTGGCTGTGGGATCCTGACTAATGGTTATGGGGCAGGGCAGAACGGAGGCACAGAAGAGAACGGGAGGATGCCATAGTCAACCCACCTTTTGCTCCAAGCTTCAGTTGATACTTCTAATTCTTATTCTACAGAAATTCCACAAGAGGGTAGAAGTGCCATCAAGTCAGTCTACAAGGGAGAAACTTTAAATGTGATCAAAGAACAATAGGAACTCTCTTCCCACATCACAGGACAAAGGGGCAGTGGGTGCAATGAGCCAGAGTGATGAGTGACTGAGACGGCCGCTCTGTGTGGATGCAGTTTGAAAAAGAAGAAAAACATTGATTTGTCGCATCCATTCTAGGAAGATGAGAATCTCCAAAGAAACACACTGCTGCTTAAGCACCCTCTGAGTAGGTGCCCTGCCTGTCTTGTTTACATTTCAGGAGATGTTGCCTTTCCCCATTATATCACAATGACCTCTGCTGTTGACATGTCTGCTTCTTTCCTTACTCTTGTTTCTCTGGCTCCCACTGTGTGCTTCAGAATGCAGAATTGAGAAGATTCCTTCATAAGAGCCCCATCGTCTGTTTTAGATGGATGCAGTCACTGTTGGTGCTTGAGGCTGAACGGAGAGGTTTAGAATGGCCACTTGGTCACATAACAACTAGGTGGTGATGCGGAAGCGGAGAAAAGGATTTAGATGTTACTGAATAAGAGTAGATGGAAGGGCTTCGGAGTGGGAATGTGGTTTAACAAGTAGAATAGTTGTGCTTAAAAGGTCTGGAGCAGAGAAGTTGTTTCTTTCCCAGTGATTTCTGCTTGGAGAAACCTCCATGTGAGTACAGTGCCCACCTGTGGCACTGATGGGGACTGCACATCCTCTGTGCCAGTGTTTCTCAAACAGCCTTGGGTCACTTTCAGGTGGGTCACAGCCTGCCCAGTGCCCTCTCCCTTGCCTGCCACACCCCCAAGCTTTGCAGTTTCAGATTTGATGAAGGGTGCTTTGAACTATAGTTGGAAACAAGAGGCAGAAATTATTAAACAAACCAACAACACCGAGGAGAGGTCTGAAGGATTCGTTAGCAGTTTATTATTTTATTTGGGGGGGGGGTTCCATACAAAATTCAAATAATTTGGAGTAATTTGTGCAGATAACACAACCAATTCCTTTGCAGAACAACTAAGGTTGTGCTCTTAAGCCACCTATTAAGAAGTCAATCCCACTGAATTCAGTGGAAATGATTTCTGAATAAACTTTCCTAGGACTGCGTTGTAAGAAATTGATCTTCCGCTCATTCACACTATCTTAGCAAATGCAGATTGCAATGAAATCTTCAAGATAACTCTGCACAAAAGCCTATTTCTACACAGTGTTATAAAGACTGGGAGCTACCTACTGTAAATTAATGGACATACGAAATGCAGCAGTAGATTCTCATCTAGGTAACCAGGAATACGAGAAGCATCACTGGAAAAGAGAAATACCTTTTCATCTCCAGCACGCCTATGCTAGAAGCAGCTCCTAGCTATTTAGATTGCAGAACCTGCACTGGTTTGCACTAGTTTCTATTAATCCAGCATGGACTGATGCTCATCTGTGCATCTTGTATGGTTGGGATGCACTGAAACTGAGCATTTTACACCCTAGGTTGAAAACTATGGGAGCTTCCAGTGTATAGCCATACATTTATGCTAATATGTTTGCATGGGCATTGTATGAAATTGCCAGCTAGTGGCTTTCAGGATGGGTGAATCTATCAATTTCCATTTCTCCGATCTTCTGTAATCTTAAATTCAGTTCTCCACATTTCCATGTATATAAAATTCACCAGCATTTTCATGCTAATTGATCCAAACAGATGCATTCTTGTGCATAATTTCCCCTACTATACACATTTCTGCAAAGCAGTTTCCCCCATCCTAACATACTTTGTATCTTATTTTCACAAATATAAGCATTACTATGTATGCTTTCCTCCAACTGCAGATTCTCAAACTGTGGAATGAGACTCTGTGGGAGGGGAGTATTGTGATATGAAGTTACAGGAAGGGAAGGATCCTGAGGTAAAACTGTGCCTTCATTCTCACTAACTGAGGTTTGATACTGCATCCATGGCCACAACTGCTCCATACTTTGAAAGCATCTTCATGCCCCTTTGAACAGTCATGGCTTCCCCCAAAGAATCCTGGGAACTGTAGTTGATTAAATTTGCTGGGAGTTGTTAGGAGGCCACCTATCCCCCTCAGAGAGCTAAGATTCCTAGAATTCTGTGGAAAGGGGGATAGACTGTTAAGCCACTCTGAGAACTATAGCTTTGTAGGGGGAATAGCAACTCTCAGCACCCTTAACAGACTACATTTTCCAGGATTCTTTGGGGGAAGCCATGACTATTTAAAGTGGCATGATACTGAAGATGGGGCCTACTACTACTACTACCAATACCCTTGGAAGAGGCAAGATAGGCCTGGAATGGGATAACAGCAGGTTGGGAATAAAATTCCAGAGAGCGAAAAGAGAGATGGGTCATATAGACACTTCTTGATTCACATTGCCTCCCTGGGGTGCGATGATCTCACCGCTGCACTTATAGTTCAGTCTGAACAAGACGCAATGCTTTCTTCATGTTCTCTATTACTGAAAAAAAGGAGAGAAAAAGATAGTGACATGAATGATGATCACGGTTAAAAATAGAGAAAAGGAACTACCAAAAATCCTGCTGTTTTCCCCACCCCACTGACCTTTGGAAGCAACAGCTGGGATCTTCTTGCACATGGAGAGCAAAACAAAAGAGCCCAGAAATGCTTTGAGCTCCATCCAGTCAAGTGCAGGTGCAGTACAGCCACATACCAATTAATCTCCGCCTGGGCCCAACAGACCTCTGTTTGTTCTCCCTGTTCCCAGCTCTCTATAAGTGCAAAGGCAGAAGAAGGGGCCAGTGCGGGGAAGGGGAGATATGTGCTTGGCTCCCCATATCCGGATCTTGTCTGAACCACAACCGTGAAAGGGTGGCGCTACCTTTTCACGATCGTCGGGAACTTTCCTTGGAAGGCGCTTTAGCAACTGTGTGGCTCCAGGAGGCCATGCCTGTAGCTGTGGGAAGTGGCGGCGGCAAAGGTGCAGGGGGAGGGATTGAGTGGGTGGAGGGGACAAGCGATGGAGGCAGAGGGGAAGGTGGAGGCATGGTGCATACAGGTGCCTATTTTTCTTGAAAAAACCCTCTCTCTCTGATCGGAAGGTCAGCGCTTTGAATCCGCTTGATGGGGTGAGCTCCTGTTGCTCTGTCCCAGCTTCTGCCAACCTAGCAGTTCAAATATATATACAGTGGAACCTCTACTTACGGACGTAATCAGTTCCGGAGGTCCATCCGTAAGTTGATCTGGGTAGCTGGTAGAAGCGCCATTGTGCGCAGGTGCATTCGGCGGCGGCACGCTTCCAAGCATGTGCAGACAGTGTCAGCCTCTTCTGCGCGTGCACAAATGGCAGAAGCCGCTTCTGCGCATGTGCGAATCGCTGCAAACCCAGCATTTACTTCCAGTTTTGCCGTGGTCGCAGCTTGGATCGGGCCCAAGTAGAGGCGGTCATAAGTAGAGGTTCCACTGTATATATATGCCACCAGCACAAGGATAGCAGTGCACTGCTCCCCTGGCCAATGTCCATATGCTCAGCACATCTGAAACGGATACCTGTGCGTTTAAGTATATGAAAGCTCCCCTTTGGATGCTGCACATGCAGACATCAGGGGATGGGGCCAGTAAAGCATACAGACATTAGTGCTGTGCTGTCAGCTGCCTTAAAATTCTAGAATTTCTTGCTTTAATGGAAATGCACATGTCCAGGAAGGCTGCAGAGTGCAGACCACTGCTGGGATGATATGTAAGATGAAAAAAGGAACCTCATTGTTGGTCCTACAACAATAGGATTCAGAATGCAGCAGTCTGATTGGTCCACAGGAGCCACCCAATCCAGCTCCAGGTGGAAGTGAATCCGCAACCTGATTGGCCTACAGGAAAATCCTGGAATTAGCCAATCATGTGGGGCCCATTGTGTAAATAATGTATATAAAGCAGACATTCTGGGGGAACTTCCATTCCTCCTCACCACTATGAGCTGAATAAAGAGCATGAAATCCACTCTCGACTCCGAGTATATTTCACACATAAACACCCCTTGGTTTCTTCAAAAGTAAGGCGAGCAAGACAAAAAAACCTGCACCCAACCTGTGAGAGTTTCTGTAATATTTTCTTCCCACTTTGATAATTTTTGAAAGCCATTTCTTTTCTCATTAATTAATAGAGGGTTGTTGTTTTTTAGTTTTTTTTAAGTGCAGGAAGTAAATTTTTGGCACAGCAGTAAGCAGAAAGTGCAGACCTGCTTCTCACTCTGGGTATTTTGTAATCTCCTGGAGGGGTTCACCTGAGCACTCCCCGTATGGGCAGCACAAACATAAGCTTGTTTTGAGGGATCAACTCACAGACTGGCAGGTCTTGAGGCTCATAAGTATAGAGTCGATTAGAGTATCTTCCAGTGATATCAGCCCTTACCGTGAGAGAAGGATCTGGAAAAGCGAACAAAATATCGTAGTCATCCCTGATATAACAGCATCATACTCTTATTTCATGCTAAGAGCTAGGAATTAAGATTTTTGTAGGCTGTTACTCAGTAGTCTGTAATGAAATTAATTTTAATATGGCAAGGACAAACCATAGTTTGCTGGTTTGGATGCAATGGCAAACTATGGCTTTCTGAACACCTGGACATTACTAATTAATTAGTACAGCACTTGAAGGAGACGGAAGCAGAGGGATGAGAGAGCATGTGTGTAAGAACTTGTTCCTATAGCACCGAACAATAGATTAGTATTAAGTGTGAACTAACCCACAGCACAACAGTGATGGACGGTTGGTATGTGGGTAGGAATCTATCTTGGCTGTCTCTTAGTTGAAGACCCAGGTCATTGAGCCCGAGCTTCCACCACCGCCACCTGCCACAAACCATCAGGAGGTTTAACAAATTGAAGGACAGCGTCCTCTTTCTATGCTCTTCCCAATGGCAACATGCAGGTGGGGACAGATTTACCTGCTTCAAGTCATTTACATACTGTCTTCTCTTGTATATTATTTACTACAAAGCTCGATGACTAAGCTCTTTAGTGATGAAACATCGGATTACCAGAACAACGTCCGAGCACTGAACCACTGGTATATCACAAGTGGACTCTTTATTTACTGTGTTTGCTATTGTTTAAGATAAAACTTATTTGGGAAAGAAACTACCTTTGCCATTTTTATGTATGTTTAGTGTTTGTTTACAGATAGGTGCCTTGGTGATATTATCTTGTGTTGATTGCAGTAGTCACCACCCTGTTCATTGCAGGGGGCCTTCTCTGTGGTGGTGCCTGCCCTGTGGAAGGCCCTCCCATGAGATGTCAAGGAAATAAACAACTATATGACTTTTAGAAGATTTCTGAAGGCAGCCCTGTTTAGGGAAGTTTTTAGTGTTTGATGTTTTATTGATTTTTTAATTATTATTATTAATAGTCTATTAGGAGCTGCCCAGAGTGGCTGGGGGAAACCCAGTCAGATGGGTGGGGTATAAATAAATTTATTATTATTATTATTATTATTATTATTATTATTATTATTATTATTATTAAACAAACCAACATTGGCAAGAGTGGCAGCAACAACAGCAGCTTTGTACTATGCTTATGATACTACTGTATTCTCTTGTTAATTATGCTCTTTTAGATGAGTATTTTGTATCCCTTTAGTTATGTTTTCTTTTGAAATCTTTCAGATAATCTTTTTTTTTTTTTGTTAACTTTGTTGTGTTAAATGTGCATTCTGTAGTTGACCACCTTTGCAATGTTTTGTAGAGATCTGCTGCTGCAATGTTAGGCATGTATTTATTTTAAGTTTACATTACTGCTAGGAGCAGGCGACTTTCACCTTCCCTTCACCACCCCTGGACTCTCCTGCAGTGTCAACCAGCTGCTGGAAAGCCTCGTGCTTCATTGAGATGAGGTTCCATTTTAGGGTCATCGTCACATCCAACACATACCTACAAACATGATTCGAGGCACATATTGTCCATCAGGTGACATGTTCTTGTCTGTTGTTTCATGCTGGCAGGGGGGGGGAAAAGAAAAGAATGCACACCATCTTAACCTTTAGCACTAAATCAAGCATTGTAACTATAAACAATAAGTTTGATCTGTGTATTATATGTGCGCACCATCAGATTAAGCATGATGAAGTTATTCTGGCACATCTCTTGAATTTCTTGATTGTCCACGAAAACCTTCTTCAGTGCTGGAGAGAGCAAAGGAAGATCGTCATTCCAAGTGCAAAATACAACAAATGCAAAGAGAGTAGGCAAGCATTCCTCTTTATTAGTGTGTCTTGGACTCTGCTGAACAGCAGCCTGAAGGGGGAGAAGGCAGAGTCACTCCACTTGCAGCTGATCAGCCTTCAAGGACACAGAGGAGAAGAGGGCACTGATGAGAACCAGCTGGCTTCAGCCTTCATAAGCAGAGATTCCAGCAGCAGTTAGATGCTGGCAACAACTCTTGTAGCTCCTGGCCCTACCTTGCTGCTTCCTGCTTGTCTTGACCCCATGATCATCAGATTCCCTGATCCCTGGACCATCTGACCACATAGATTGCTGTTTGCCCAATCCTTGGACTGGACCTGACTTGGGTTGCTGGCTTGCCTGACCTCCAGGCAAGTACACCTCAGAGACTCTTCTGGTTGGCTAGCCTCCCAGCTCCACCGAACTCTGCATGTTGTTGCTCTACAACGAGACTACAACATAGAGCAATACAAAATAGAACCATCCATTGTGGTCATATCTTCCATGACCCCGTCTTCCTCTTCACAACAGAAGACACAACAGGCACCCCAGTCAAAGTCTTTCCCACCAAGGTAAGGGACATTGTATTTGTATTTGAATTAGAGTAAGGTTACTAGATGTCCCCGTTTCCTGGGGACAGTCCCCGGATTTAAAAATCAGTCCCTATACAAAATCCTATCATTCCTACTGAAGTTGAAAAGTGTCCCCGGATTCATTGAAAAAAATTTGGTAACCTTAAATTAGAGTCAAATGTGTATCCTATTTCCTCTTTGCAGGGAATATGCAAGCAGCCACCTGAAATGCAGCACACAGTAGAATCATTTATGTGTGCAGAGAGATGCAAGAAATTGTTGCTTCAAATCAAACATGCTTGATTTACCTTGACAATACGGACAATCTTCCAAATGGTGAATGACCATCAGTGGCTTATTACTTTTCCAAGGAGAAAGAAAAACATATTAGGTTAAATGCAGATACATTTTTCTATCATAAATGGGATGATGGGCAAATGGTGTGGCAATGAATTAAGTAACGATTACAAAGTACATTGAACAGGCTCAGAGAAATCCTCTGCAAAAGGACAAGAAAAGTAAGCAGTGTACGTTTGTTTATGCCGTCCCATAGTAGAATCCCCCTCCCTGACAGGCGCGGGTGAAACATTAAACCTGCAGAGCAACTATAAGAGCCATATTTGAATGCCTGATACCTGTTGAATGGTCTCTTTAAATTTGAAGGTTCATTATTGTTCCACAAGATGTGTATGTCTTTAAGGGCCAGAGCAAATAACATGGCCTAGTTTTACAGCTGTGAAACAAAATAAAAAAATTCCTTCCAGTAGCACCTTAAAGACCAACTGAGTTAGTTCTAGGTATGAGCTTTCGTGTGCATGCACACTTCTTCAGATACACTGAAACAGAAGTCACCGGACCTTTCTATATAGTGAGAAGGTGGGGAGGGGTATTACTCAGAAGGGTGGTGGGAATGGGTGATTGGCAGATAGCTGCGATGAGCCTGTTGACGACTCTTAACGACTGCAATAGGTCTAACAGGAAAAAGCAAGGGGTGAGAAGGTGAAAAATGGCTTTGTCATGTATAATGAGATAAGAATCCAATGTCTTTATTCAAACCAGGTCTCTCCATAGTTTTAAGTTTGGTGATAAGTTGCAATTCAGCAGCTTCTCTTTCCAGTCTATTTCTGAAATTCCTTTGTAATAGAACAGCTACTTTGAGATCTTGTATAGAATGTCCTGGGAGATTGAAGTGTTCTCCTACTGGTTTTTCTGTCTTGTGGTTCCTGATGTCGGATTTATGTCCATTTATTCTTTGGCGTAAGGTCTGGCCTGTTTGTCCAATATAGAGAGCTGAAGGACACTGTTGGCATTTTATGGCATACACAATGTTAGACGATGAGCAATTAAATAGTCCCGAGATGGTATGTGTGATGTTGTTGGGGCCAGTAATGGTGTTGTCCGGGTGTATGTGGCAGCAAAGTTGGCATCTGGGTTTATTGCAGGCTCTGGTGCCAGTGTCCGTGTTAAGTCTGGTTATAGTATTATTGTGGGTTAGGAGTTGTTTAAAGATCCGGTGACTTCTGTTTCAGTGTATCTGAAGAAGTGTGCATGCACACGAAAGCTCATACCTAGAACTAACTCAGTTGGTCTTTAAGGTGCTACTGGAAGGAATTTTTTTATTTTGTTTTGACCATGGCAGACCAACACGGCTACCTATCTGTAACTGTAAGCTGTGAAACAGTATAGCAGGTGCTGCTAAGTTGTGTTAATTAAGCTGTGTCAGCAATTGGGTATAGTATATAAAGAGCAGCACCTAGCTCTCTCAGTACCCTGGGGGATGGGTTGCTGGATGGGTCATGCTTATTGATCTATTTAGTGTAAAGGAGTTATTGTTATTGTTATTAAAACCTTGCTAAAGTTATTTTGCATTCCTTGTAATATGTGGTCTCCCCAGCAAGCTCTCTGCAGCGCAACTAATCTGCAAATAGCCAACAATACCTTCTTTCATATTTCATCTCAAGATTCCTACCTCATACATAAAGCCCATAACAATTTGGAAATGAATTATGTGAAAGATTACTTACTCCTCTATCAACCTGTAAGATCCATTAGATCACTGGGGGGAATTTTACTCATGGCACCACACCTAACAGCAAGGGTGGGGAGCCTTTTTGACTGTGACCCCACCCCATGGGCCAACTTTGAAACATGGGCGGGGCAACCCACCTGTCATTCACACGATGTCATCATGATGCCGCACGGTTGACAGGTGGATTATCCCGCCCACCTGCCAAAATCCCTTGTGCGGGGTTCCCAAGCTTGGGAAGCACAGCTCCAAGGGTGTTGCCAGCCCTAAGCTTTGCAAGTCTCCCCATGCTGCTCCTTTCCACCCCGGATGGAAATGGAAAGGAGCCACACAGAGCAAGTTTTCCCTTGCTGCTGCTTTTGGAAATTGAAAGGAGCAGCATGCGGCTGCTTCAAAGTGCAGCACTGGGAGGGAGAATCAGCTTCCATTGAATGGAAACTGCTTCCCCATCCTTGAGTTGTCGGAGATACAGTGGTACATGGGGTTACAGAGGCTTCAGGTTACAGACTCCGCTAACCCAGAAATAGTACCGCGGGTTAAGAACTTTGCTTCAGGATGAGAACAGAAATAGTGCTCCGACGGCGTGGCGGCAGTGGAAGGCCCCATTAGCTAAAGTGGTGCTTCAGGGTAAGAACAGTTTCAGGTTAAGTATGGACCTCCGGAATGAATTAAGTACTTAACCCGAGGTACCACTGTATATGCATAATTCTTACACTGTCAGCCTGGAAGGGATGTTTTATTAGAGCAAACTTCCTTCTCCCAAACAACTTCAGGGATGGGATCTTACCTTTGTTTTGCCTGGTAGAGCCCTTCTTCATAAGTTTGTACCCAAGTTATATCATCTCCCCATCCTGGAACAACAGATTCAAGGTAGATCACTGTCCATTCAGTCATCCAATATATTTTTCAAAGTAACCTAAGCCAACAATGAAAATTGCAAATGTCCACCCTTTCCGTCTTTTTATAGAGGCTGATCAGTAGTTTGTACGTTATCCTGTCTGTTATTAGGCACCACTTTCCTCACGACATTTTTGGCACATACCAGGCACACATATATTAAGGTGAGAGCATGCGGGACAGTGTTTTCACACCATTTGAAAAACCAACCCACCACCATATTCAAGGAGAAGCCACATTCTTCTAGGGCCTTCTCGGTGGTGGCACCTGCCCTGTGAAACACTCTCCCACCAGATTCAAGGAAATAAACAACTACCTGACTTTTAGAAAACATCTGAAGGGAGCCCTGTTTTGGGAAGTTTTTAATGTTTGATGTTTTATCATGTTTTTATACTCTGTTGGGAGCTGCCCAGAGTGGCTGGGGAAACCCAGCCAGATGGGGTGGGGTATGAGTAATACATCATCATCATCATCATCATCATCATTATTTAGGTTAGAGTCTGGATTAAGTGATGCTTTCGGGCTAGAACCAGCAAGCAATGGTGTTCATCTTTCAAACCACCTTCCTGATCCAGTGGTTATTTAAATAATAATAATTTCTTTATCTTTAAAAATTTCCATACCTCGTTAAACACCTACTTGTTTTGAATGAACTTTAACAAGTAATCAGATTGTGCAGGGATCCAAGAACAGAGTGACACTACAGTACCTCTGGAGAGTGTCTGGGGAACTCTTTTTTCCTTTTTGATTGCCATTGCAAAATTGGAGGAAACAGCAATTAGCATGAAAGATAAGCCCAGCGCTGAGTGCATCTTTGTCTTCTTTCAACCCTCTTCAAGATAGACCTTGATAAATGGAAGAGAAAGTCAATGTTTTAACCTGGTATCTTCCTGAGAAGCTGTGCTTGTATGTGTTCTGATAAGATACTTTTTTTATTCTAAGAAAGAGATACGAATTTCCTTTAACAAACTACTGAAACCAAACCCACGTATTAATGAAAAAACAGAGGCAGATTACGCTGAATGATTAATAGTGATTTCAGGTTCATTTTATTTTTTGCCCATTAACACAATATCACTAAGAACAATCCCTCTGATTCTTATGAGCAGATGGTGACCAGGAAATGTATACTTGTCTGATATTCAAAAATCTCATGTTGTAGGGAAAGGTTTGAATTTTCAAAGGGTAATTTTGCATTTTAAAAAAGTAGTAATTTAATGCAACCCCCTCACTCTTGTTTTATGGAACATGAAATGTTTAACGGAACGGAAATGGCTCAGTTTGGCTCAGTCAGTAGAATGTGAGACTCTTCATCTCAGGGTTGTGGGTTCGAGCCCCATGTTGGGCCAAAAGATTCTTGCATTGTAGAGGGTTGGACTAGATGATCCTCGTGGTCCCCTCCAACTCCACAGTTCTACGATGCTAGGCACAAAAAATGCCACAAAGCTTCTGACGATAGCTGTGATTTGAATTCATTTTTCTCCCACATCTAACCAGAAATGCAAATGCTAGGCTTGCCCAATACTAGGCAGTGTTAACAACAACAACAACAACAACAACAACAACAACAACAACAACAACATATAATATAATTAATAAACCCATAGGAACTTGGTTGACCTTCTTCTTGAATATTCAAAGGAATGTTTCCTTTCATTGCACCAGCCCATTTCATGTTAAATTCCATATATGGTTCCGTAAAGAAACAATTGCAAATTTCATTGAGCAATTAATCTCCGCTGTTCGTTCTTTTCTTTTTTAACAAGACCTGGACAAAATGGGCCATTTGTAAACATGGCTGGTCGCGGCACAATCTTGTAATCTCAGAAGTTGGTCTCCCTTGAATTCAGTGGGGCTTACCCAGGGAAAGGTGGACCTAAAATTGCAACCTGAATTCTGCTAATATTGGCAAATTCTCTCAAATGCACTTTGAAAGGGTCACAACAGATCGTAGTCGTAAACGTCTACTGAGAAGTTGTCACAAGATTGTGCTGTGGCTTCTTCATTCTCCAGAAATTCTGAAATTGTAGAAGTATTTGCTTTTGCAGACAAGTTAGGATTTTCAGTATCAGTATGTTACCTTCACAGTAAAATACTTCATTTAAGAGAACCGATGCAATTCTCCAAAGTGTTTACTCCCAGACAAATTGGTATAGGATTGCAGCATTAAGCTATAATCCTATACACTCTTAAGTGGGAGTAAATTCTATTGAGCTTAATTGGACATACGTCTGAGTAGACATGCATAGGATTGCGCCATTGACTCCAGTTGTATGGGATGGCTCCTTACTCCATTTGTTCTCAGCCAAGAAATCTCTCCTGGGGACAAAAATGTTAGCCCCAAATTCTCTGCATTATTACGGATAAAAGGAGACTTTAAACAATCCATATTATCGCTGTCAGATGCAGAGGTTAGTAACAGCAAGCACTAAGCACACCTGTTTAAATAAGAAATTAAAGAAATTTCTTATTAATATCTTATTAATTAAAGAAATTAATAAGATATTGTTGAGAAACCATTTCCGATTTGCAAAGACAAAGCTCACGCCAACCATGGCAGACAAGATGCTTCAAAGACACACAAATCACTAGCCGCTAAACTTTACCCTGGCATTAAAATATAATTTTCTTTTTAAAATGATACATTTTTCTCATTGGGAAAATCTCCCACCTTCTTCCTTAATACAAGTCATAACTGCTGCTATTGGAAACCTTTGACCCCACCCTGGATAAACACAATCCCATTGTCAGCAAGTTTTTACAAAACTATGAAATCTACTTCAAATACAGGTATTGCATCCAAGAGATGCCCCTTAGTGAATATTTCACAGAAAATGGGTAGACCGTGTGTAACTTCTTCCTGCCCCGGTTTATTTGCTTCTTTTGTTTAAGGTAAATTTGCAATTAAAAGATGTTAAAAACTCTGGATTTTGCTCACCGGAGCTGATCAGTTGCGCCGGCGAAAATTCCTTGCCAAGGAAGCAAATGTTTTAAAGTGGGTGTGATTTATAGATCTGAGAACAGCTGACCTGCCTGGTCCCTTCATCCAGATTTTACAGCAGTATAGTTCCTTGAAAAAGGGATAGCAATGCCTGGCCCTGGCCCATCCTTCCCTCCCTCTTCCCTCCCTCCTTTCCCTAAACTTCTCACTGCTGCAAGTTCTCATCCTGGCATATTGAATGCTCAGATTTCTCTCCCCGTCTTTGCTTGTATCAGGTGTCATTGCATTGGAACGGAGGAAAAGTAGCGTTTTTGTGTGCATCTGTGGCTTTTCCTCCCAAATGGCTACAGCCTGGCTCCAGTTCAGTGAAATAAGAAACCAGCAATGAAAGTTGGAACTGGAGGTGCTATTGTTTCCAATGAATGGCTGAGTTCACTAGGACTCTGAGATTAGGGATGAAACTAATAGAAAGATACAACAGTTAGCCTTTGTGCAGAAAAAATGTAATTAAGAAATCAAGGTAAAAAAAAAAAAAGAAGGTTTAACCGAGAAGGGGGGGGGGAGCCAAAGTCCTCACCTTTCACAGAATAATGATTGAGCTATGGATGAGTAAGGAGGACGAGAGTTTTAAATGTGTTTTCTAATGCAGTTCTGCTGACTTCATTGTGCTTTCAACAGAGGGTTGTTTACTTTGGTTACACACCTATGTTATCTTTGCCCCTTTTTGTTGCTTGGAATACACTGACAATTGGGTCACCGATAAGGTGTCAGGAAATCCTGGATATGTGGGCAGCTCTCCCAGGTGGTGAATCTTTGAATTACAGGTGCCAGCTTTGCCACAGAAGTAGACTGAGTCCAGTGGCGTAGCGTGGCTTGTCAGCACCCGGGGCAAGGCAAGTAATTTGCGCCCCCTAACCCATGGATTTGCGCCCCCTAACCCGTGGATTTGCGCCCCCTAACCCTAACCCCCAGATGTTGCACCCGGTGCGGCCGGCCCCCCCTGCACCACCCACGCTACGCCACTGACTGAGTCCGCCTACCCAGGCTGCCTATTGGCTCTTCCTGGACAGGAAAGAGTATAAGAAGCCTTCCTGTTCCAGCTGACCATTGTGAATTTTTCTGTTCCTGAGCACTGATGTGTAGTTAGTTATTGCTGGTAACAAAGCCTTGTGAGGAGCAGTTGAAAGAGCTGGGTATGTTTAGCCTTGGAAGAGGAGACTGAAATAATAATAATAATAATAATAATAATTATTTATTTATACCCTACCTATCTGGCTGGGTTTCCTCAGTCACTCTGGGAGGCTTCCAACAAAATATTAAAATACAATAGTCTGTTAAACATTAAAAACTTCCCTAAACAGGGCTGCCCTATAGAGCCCTTCTCATCTTGCAAACTCATAAATATGAACAACCTAAAGTAATGGTTGACTCCATTGAGTACAGTAAATATAATAAAATTAAGCATGTGTGTTTGATAACTGCTGAAGGAGAGCAAAAGTCTGTTCTCTTCCATATGATATGATAGCCACCTTCCATTATTATTATTATTATTATTATTATTATTATTATTATTATTATTAAAATTTCTATACCACCCTATCCTTGGGGGTCTCAGGGCAGTTCACATAATAAAATCAAGATATAAAACCACAAAATACCTAATAAAAATAAAAACACCAACCCAATAATACCCCCCCCCCACAAAAACCACATTTTAAAAGGGTATAGGATGTAAATCGGATCAACCAAAGACCTGGTTAAAAGGGAACGTTTTTGCTTGGCGCCTAAGGTGTGTAATGAAGGTGCCAGGCAAACTTCCCTGGGGAGAGCATTCCACAGATGGGGAGCCACTGCAGAGAAGGCCTGTCACATGGGCTGTAGCCCTGTAGCCAAGGGCTGTCACATGGAAGGGGGAACCAGCTTGTTTTCTCCTGCTACAGAGATTTCGAACCAATGGCTTCAAGTTACAAGAAAGGAGATCCTGATTAAACATCAGGAAAAGCTTTCTGATAGTAAGAGCTGTTCGACAATGGAATGGCCTCCCTCAGGAGGCTGTGGACTCTACTTCCTTGGAGGTTTTTAAGCAACGGTTGGATGGCCATCTGTCCTGGATGAATTAGTTGAGATCCCTGCATTGCAGGGGTTGGACTAGATGTCCCTTGGGGTCCCTTTGAACTCTACAATTCTGATTCTACGGTGCTGACTTCTGGCTTACACCTCCCTCCTGATTCATCATCTATTTTATTTATTTATGAAATATTTATATACTGCTGTATCATTAAAAAAAACAGAGTGGTTTCCAAAATTATATATACTAAAAGCACACAAAAATTCAAAATGAAAGACCACCAACTAATCATTATTTCTTAATTGCCTGCATAAACCTGGTGGCATAAGAAAGTTTTCAGCAGGTGTTTAAAGGTTGAAACAGAAGGCACTCACTAAATCTGTATTAGCAGAGCATTCCACAGGACTGGACCAATGCGGCTAAGAGCAAGGTTTCTTGTTGACAGATCGCGCCAACACTGGAGACAACAACTGATGCTGCTCCAGATTATTTTAGTGGCTGATCTTAGATGTAAGGGCTTAGGTGATCCTAAGGTACCCTGGACCCACACTGTTCAGGGCTTTGAAAATGAGTATGAGGACCTTGAACTTGGCTTAGCAGTGGGTGGCCAGCTGGTTCAGATCTTTTAACAAAAGCTGGCCAGCAATCTGGCTGCCACATTCTGCATCAGCTGGTGCTTGTGAATCTGACTTGCTTTTCTATCCTGACCCCTGGCTTGCCCTCTTGATGCATTCTTCTGTCCAGTATTTGCTGGCCTCAGAGCTCCTGATGATGCTTTGCTCCTGGCTCCCTTCAGACAGCCCACAGCTCAGTCTTGACATCAGGATCAAAAGAGCTCATTAAAAGGGTTCTTTCAGGCAGATATACAAGAAAGATGAACAATAGAATCTGGAGCATCGTAACACTGCATGAACTCCTACATAAATATTTCCTCTTGCAGTTCTTAGAGAAAAACCCATAGAATTTAAGACTGAATAGCTGATTGTCCATATTTGAGAGATGATACCATGGACTGTGAGAAGGTGATTGCGTAGGGGAGGCAATTTCCTGCAGCACTGGCCCCAGACAACCCCACGCATGAGGACCCCATCTTGCCCCACTTTCTCAGTCTGAAGAAGTTGAAATGCATTTTATCTATGTTAACCACTGCAGAGATCCCAGTATTTTGCTATGAGGCCCTTTAATGAAGAAATAGCCTTTTTAGAGCCAGTGTTGTTGTGCTAGTCTTTCCATCTCTGACAGCAAGTATTGGGAGTATTTAGAATGAAGCGTCTCTTCCACACTGCTAAACTAGATAACTTTCCTGAACAACTACGGCAAGATTAAATTATTTTATTGTTTAGCTTCAATGCGGGGCAGTGAAAGTAGATGAATTAATCATTTATGCTGCAGGCGCCATCTGCTGGAACAAAAGCGCCATGCAAATATTGAAATCGTTCCAACAGTGTTTTCGCAGAGCTGCAAAATTAAATGATTGCAAATATTCTTATTGTGCATTTTTTAAAATGGCACTGTTTGATTCATTTTTTTAATAATCATACTTGTTGGGTACTCAAAAGAGTTAAATCAAGTTTGAGAGTTCTGGACTGCAAGGAAGTATTTTCTGATTATTATTATTTTAACCATCTAGCATGAACACAAGAAAGGAAGCCCACTGACGTTTCCTATATTTGCTCATATCATTAACATCAGAAACCAGTCCAAGAAATATTCTGGTATTTATGCTCTGGTTGAACCATAAGGCTGATCATACATGTTGCTTTAAAAGTTGGATTCAAGCAAAAGATTTGACAAAGTTCCCCATTATATTTTGGTAGGCAGAACAGATTCAGTGTGGGCTAGATGAGCATCACATGGATTCATAGCTGGTTGGAAAATACTCAAGAGTGCTCCTCAGTGGTTCCCTATCAGACTAAAGGGAGGTTTCAAATGTAATGCTGCAGTCTTCAGTCCTTGGCACTGCACTCTTTAATACCTTTTTAAAATTGGTGCTAGATCAAGGGGTGGAGGAAATTCTTACTAAATTGGCAGCAGTGTTTGAAACTCCCATTGTTGGTGGTGCATTTTGCAACAAGGAAGTCCATTAGCATGAGCAGTTTCTGAGCTCTGGTTTTCAGATTAAAACTGCACAGTGGAAGGAAAGGAAGACCCTTTTCTGCCTCCCCACTTCCTGCTACTCTCTGAAGACTGGAGAAGAGACCCTCTTAAGAATATTAGAGGGGTGGGCAGGGGAAGCATGGCTTTGTTTTTTGCAGTCTTCAGATGAGGACTAGACCATGGGGGGAAATGGACATAAGATTTTAGCTGCAGTTCATTCATTTTCAGCTTTGTATTCTTGTTATAAAAAAGGACGCCTAGACATTCATTCTGCTGTTGCGCCCACAACCTAGGTTTAAGGTGCCATTTAGCTCCTAGCTTTCATATCTCAGTATATAACACTGATTTGCAGATGACACAAAGAGGGAAGATCAGGCATAGGTAAAGGGCCATTAGGTCCAGTCGTGGCCGACTCTGGGTTTGGGGCGCTCATCTCGCTTTATTGGGCGAGGGAGCTGGTCATGTGGCCAGCATGACTAAGCCGCTTCTGGCGAACCAGAGCAGCACACGGAAACACCATTTACCTTCCCACTGGGGCGGTACCTATTTATCTACTGGCACTTTGACATGCTTTTGAACTGCTAGGTTGGCAGGAGCAGGGACCGAGCAACGGGAGCTCACCCCGTTGTGGGGATTCGAACATCATACTAACACAACATGAAATCCAACATGTGGTAAATGGCAGAACTACAGATTGCAGTTGTGAGTATCTCCAAGTTCAGGAGTGGCCCAGCTCCTCCAGGCGGACCATTAATAGGAGCCTCCTGGAAAGGAAGAACCATAGATGGTCCTCCTACCTGCAACTAAGCCTTACTTCAGTTACAAGCTCTTCTTGAGCGCAAGTGATTTTCTGTACATCTTTGGGTCTTGCCAGTGGCTTCATCCCACCAAGTCTCATTTCTAGTTCCCGCTTGTTCCTGGGACAATTCTTTTGGCTCTCAGGCATGAATCCTGGCTTCCATGTGCATGGCTCTTCTCAGCCCTAACAGTGCACCACTCTCTCAGGTCATAGAATCATAGAGTTGGAAGAGATCATCTAGTACAACTGCCTGCAATGCAGGAATATGCTTCTGCCCCATAGAGGGATTGAACTTGCAACCTTGGTGCTATCAGCACCAGGCTCTAACCAACTGAGCTATCCAGGTCCATTCCTGTCTGCAAGGTGTCCTGTGATGTAGGGCTTGGAGGAATTGGAGATGGAGATAGTGAAGAAGCTTGGAAAGTGTAATGGGAAGATTGGTTGTGTGTTGTTTAGTCATCTTAGTCATGTTTGACTCTCCATGACCCCATGAACCACAGTATGCCTTGGAAATGCTCACTTCTCAAAGCTTCTCCCTTTTTATGTCCATGGAGTTTTCTTGGCAAAATACTGGAGTGGTTTGCCATTTCCTTCTCCACATTTAGTCTAAACTCTCGGCTATGACCTGTCCATCTTGGGTGGCCTTGCACGGCATAACTCAAAGCTTCTTGGAGTCATTCAAGCCCCTTCACTACGACAAGACAGTGATCCATGAAGGGGGAAGATTAGATACACAGTTAAAAATACCAGCCCCAAGCTGCAGCTATGATAATTTGTGAATTAATATAAGCCAGAATACAAATCCTTTCACCCTCCAGTTGTTGGACTACAACTCCTATCTTCCCTAACCTTCCTAGCTGGAGTTAATAGGATTTGGGGAGTCCAACATTTGGAAGACCAGGGGGTCCCCATCCATGATATACAAGTGACACAAAGAGACGATGACTGTGTCCGATAGGGTGAATCGTTGCCTAGAATTTGCACACACAGATGCATCTTTGACTCATTATTATAATTTTAGAATCCTTTACTGGGTTGCAAACCACAAACAATTTTGTGTTTGGTTTTCTTGTAATTTTCCAGGAAGTAAAAAAAAAAACCAAAATTAGTCAGGAACTCGGATCTATTTCTGGAGCAGTAGACGTGTTCAGAATAAAAGCAATCAAATGTCTGTTTTTGCAGCAGATTGATCTTCATGATATCAGTATGATCCATGCATTCCAAAGCTTTCCTCCTCAAGGCTTCTTGTAATTGAAGGAGTGGCACTAATTTGACTCAAATAACTTAAGTAAAAAAAAAAAACTTGTAAAAAAACCTGAGGCTCGTTCAAATATGGAAATGTAGTTTTTATGGGTGGGTTTTTTATGATATTTATGTATAAAATAATTTGCAGGTGACGGAGGAAAAGCCAAACCAGATTTTTAAGGTCAAGAGCCAGGAAATTAGGCTGTGCTATGAAGCCGCTGAATGTTCACAAATGAAATATTCAGAATGCCACGAGAAATGAAAAGTCACTTAATTTCCCCTGCATTTAAAGGTCCCAGTAAAGACTTCAGAAATGAGAATGCTTTCCAGAAACAGATTGGAGAACTTTGGGGCAGCTGCTAAATGAGTCAGCCAGGCATCTGCTGGAAGATTTGCTTTCGTTGCCTTTTTAAATCAATGTTTTCCTGTATTGATAACACTGTACCTCAAGCTTTTAAATGATTATACAATGGAAGCTGAGAACCAGACAGAAAAGTTGTAGAGAGCCAGGATCTGTAAGACGGCTTTCTCTCCTCTGGATATTTTTGACCTCTTTCTTAAAAGTTTGCCTATTTTATATCTCTAGTGTTGTTGTTTGAACTGATGGGAGAAAGGGAATATGGTGCTGGCAGTGTTCTATATTAAAGTACTCAGCAACAGTGTTTAAAGCCCTTGGGCTCCAAATGTCTGAAAGATTGCATTCTTCCCCACAGAGCCTCTCACGTATTAAGGTAAGCACAAGAAGGCCTCTTGGTAGCCCCACCACCCTCAGATGTTAAGAGGGTGGTGGCCCAGGAGAGGGCCTTCTCTGGGACAGCCCCTAAGTTGTAGAATTCGCTCCCACAGAGGTGGGTCTGGTACCTTCACTTCAGGGATGAGGAACCTGCAGTGCTCCAGATGTTTTGGATTCCCAATTTCCATCACTCTCAGATAGCACGGCCAATGGTCAAAGATGAGGGCAACTGTAGTCCAACATCATGTAGAGGTTCTCATCCCTGAAGTGGGATTCATGTCCTCACAAATGGCAGATATACTTTTCAGTCACATTGGTCAATTTGATAGCCATAGCTATACAGTGGTGCCCCACAAGACGAATGCCTTGCAAGACGGAAAACTCGCTAGACGAAAGAGTTTTCCGTTTTGGAGGCGCTTCGCAAAACGAATTTCCTATGGTCTTGCTTTGCAAGACAAAAATGTCTTGCGAGTTCCTGTGGGTTTTTTCCCTCACCCCCCTTTTTCTAAGCCGCTAAGCTGCTTATCCACTTATCCGCTAAGCCGCTAAAAGCCACTAAACTGCTAATAGCACTAATCCGCTAAGCCGTCAATGGGCTTGCTTCACAAGACGAAAAAACCGCTAGACGAAGAGACTCGCGGAACGGATTCTTTTCGTCTTGCGAGGCACCACTGTATTTTTATGGTTAATAGAGTAGCATTATTTTCCTGTTGGGAACAAATTTTTGGGCCCATGGTGTTTTCCCCTGATATGTGGTGCTTTTTTTTATCTCACCATGAGGATTTTTAAAAATCAATTTCGTTCAAATTGAATATTAGAGCATGGGTCACTGTAGTCAAGTGGCATAGACACTCTGTGCCACTGTGGCCTCCATGACAGTTTGGAACAAGGTCTACCCACAATAATGTATACATGCATCACCCCACCACAATCGCATTTTATCATTATAACTAGTTTGGTTAGGTTGAATGGGGATTTGAACCTCATTCTCCATGGTCCTAGTTCAAAGCTCTAACCATTTCACCACACTTTGCACTTACTTTAAAATTGTATTATCTATAATGCATATTACACTGCTTGTCTTTTCACCATTCGCCCCACAACAGAGCTCCCTGAAAAGGATCCAGTTGAAAATATTGACCTAGCTCTACTTTACATCACTTCCTGCCAGGGGTGCCAGGGGGCACATTTGAATGGCAATGCCCATCAACTTGGGGGGGGGCGGCCCCCTCAAATATTTGATGGGAGGCCCAAAGGGACCTTGGCCCTTAGGAGTTGGTTCCTATGCTTCCTGGTCATTTATTTGTGAGCTCCAATTCTGTTGCCATTTGCCATTGCTTTTAAGTCATGGCAATTTGTGAGGTTGGCTGAGAACTTTCACCTCATGAGCCCCTCCTTTCTATCGCTGGCCATTCTTTCTGATTCAATAAGCAATGAGATCGCTATCTTCCTGGGTCTGCATAAGGCATGCAGAGGTCACAAGAAATTTCACAGTGGGCTGTAGGCAACAGCTTCCTAAACCAAACATTTCATCTGAACTAACCATGATATTGTTTAGAAAGACAATTCAGAGCCAAATTTCAAGGCATGCTTGCTGCAATATAAAGGTCATGTTGTTGTGTATTTTTAGCAGCGGCAGGAACAACATAATAACAAAATACTTAAAATATATTTTCAAGAGACATTCATGGCCCATTGCTCTTTAAAAATGCTATTTCATATCTTGGAAGGAAGAAGAATACACCCCAGTAACTATCTCTCAGAATGTAATAGCTTTGTGAACAAGAAGCGGCAGTTGTTTGAATTAATTGCTGATGGCTGACACATAGACAAGCACATTTTTTTTTTAGTATTCTGACCTTTTTGAAGGTTTCTCAAGCCGGAAGGGCAGAGTATTGATAGAAACATCACATGTGCTGTGAATATCTATTCCTACCTTGGACTTGAAATAACCATTTCCTGTTTTGTTATATTTCCAGTCAAAGTCTCCCCCCACCCTTCTTGCCATTGGCCATATTCACCATTAAAAAATGGGGACAGCAAAAATAATGAAGTCAAATTCAACCTCGTAACAGTTAGCAGTACTGTGGTTCTACTATGCCTTATCCATTATACAGTGTGATGGAACCACAAGCATCTCTCAGTTTCATGGTATCGTTCAGTAAATGCACATGCGTTCAAAATGAAGCTTCCCACTCCAGATTCTTTACTCATTTAACTAGCTTTGGGAACATGCTAAGAGGAAGTAGTTCATGTGACATAACAGTCTTCTTCAGGTGCTTGCCTGAACATGTGAGGAATAAAAGTATGTAGAGGGGCAGGAGTGCATATAAAACTCCCCACCATCAGGGTCCCTGTGCGGGGTCCTCTTAAACCATCACATACTGAGCACAAAGGCTGAAAAGCACCTTCTGCATGTGTTCAGCTGACTGTAGCTAGAAACACCTGTGAGATCAGGAATCCTGCATTTCACAGACCTTCCAAGTGTCCCTACTTTCCAGGGACAGTCTCAGATTGACAGAAATTGTCCCGGTTTCTGATTTGATCCTAGAATGTCCCACTTTTCCTTAGGACATCCCTATACAATATACAATATCTTTATTGTCATTGTCCCATACAGAAAAAGGAAATTGGAAATCAACACAAATCATTCAAAACCCCCTAAAAACTCTGAAACCCCATTTTAAAATACAATATACAATTTTCATCAGAGGAATGTTGAAGGGTATGGAGTTATGCGATCCTTGAGCCAAGGAGATTAGTAACTGAACAACCTTTAGGAGGCATCTGAAGGCAGCCCCATATAGGGAAGCTTTTGAAATGTTTAATGTTTTATTATGTTTTTACATATGTTGGAAGCCACCCAGAGTGGCTGGGGCAGCCCAGTCAGATGGGCGGGGTATAAACAATAAAATTATTATTATTATGGAATAGGATGTCCCTATTTTCATTGGAGAAATGTTGGAGGGTATGTTATCAGGATTCCCAACTGTGACGAGGCTCTTAACCAGGGGTCAGCAAACTTTTTCAGCAGGGGGCTGGTCCACTGTCCCTCAGATCTTGTGGGGGATGGACTATATTTTTTTGGGGGGGGGAATAAACGAATTCCTATGCCCCACAAATAACCCAGAGATGCATTTTAAATACAGGGTGAGTCTTTTAAAAGAGGCCCCTTGGAACATGTGTACTCTGTATCCATGAGGCCTCTTTTAAAGGACTTACTCTGTAAAAGCACACATTCTACTCATGTAAAAACACCAGGCAGGCCCCACAAATAACCCAGAGATGCATTTAAATAAAAGGACACTCATGTAAAAACACTGATTACCAGACCGTCCGTGGGCTGAATTTAGAAGGCAATTGGGTCGGATCCGGGTCCCGGGCCTTAGTTTGCCTACCCATGCTCTTAACAATGTTCAGTTGGGTGCTCTTAGAAACCTGCTTCAGATCTTCATACTCAATGTGTGAACATCTGAGGTGAGCCTTTCATGCACAGATACTGGGGGTGGGAATTTTGTGCATACTCCTCCCCCTCTGTGCACTTCAACCCTGATGTTAATGCGATTAAGTTTAAATCTCCTGTTTATCTTGTTTGTGAATGCAATCATGATAATATACTATGGGGGTGCTCAGCCATACACAAAACAAATAATAGACACAAGGTCTTTAAATAAATATAAGGCGTTAAGTCTTTGCTTCAGACCTTCCACATCTAATTAGCTGAGGCAACCCATTTCATCAGTTCCACCAAACATGTTAGGTTATTCCACCCCTGTCAGATGATCTCTTTCGTCTTAATCTTGGCAGCACAACATACAGAAAGATTCTTCCGGTAAATTGCCATCTTTCTGTTCCATAGAATATCTGCACGTTAATAAGGCAACTGGTTTCAACCACACGATTACAGGAAATATACCACAGATGTTTCTGTTGGGGAAGTCAGATCTGTGTATGCATTTTGGGAAGTGTATGATAGCAAAGAGAGAGAAAGAAGAAGAGTTGATTGCAAACAATCCTCTTTCATTACTGCTGATCGCAAAAGGCTTAAATGTCAAAGCATCAAGGAGGGAGCCAAGATTTAGCAGGAGATACTTAGGAAGTGCTAAAACAATAGGTTGACAAGGGATGCAGAGCAGTCAAATAAAACCAGATCCCTCTTGAAACGGTTTTGGAAGAATGGGAAATGTTTTTCATGTGTGTCAACGGGGCTAGCCAATGCTGTGGATATTTTTGAATTAATCCCCATTATTGAAAACAAATTAATTTCATTGAACCTCTATACCTATGACACTACTTAGAATCAAAGCAGGAGGATACACCTGCTCGGCTGCAGTTCAAATAACCAGCATTATTTCATAGCCTGAAACTAATGGTTTCCATCTGCTAAACCAAACATTTCTACCAGCTCTTAAGAAAAACCGCTCTGCAGAACAAAGGATGGTCTTGAGATATATATACTCGGAAAGTTGCTTTTAGGGATTCTGGAATTCTGTTGCTGTTCTGATGGGGAAATGTATTTACAGTACAGTTGCCTATAGATTTTATTCTCCATAGGATACTAACATCTCTAGGAAGTTGTCTTTCATTTCTTCTCTTTGTTTCCTATCCTAGCTAATGTTTGAATAGAGATTTCATTAACAACTTTTGCAGCACTAGCAAACTGCTGCCTCAAACACTACCATCTAAAGAACCTTCTGGCATCTTCCCTTGAATGGGAGGTATATTAGTGGCCAACATTGTGAAAACCTTTTTGGAAAAAGTGTATTTCTGAGGTTTGATGGCTCATAAAACCACGTTTTTGGGAGCAATGCCATAACATTATATATCAATGGAAAGATACTTTAATGAAGAATGTAATGCAACAAAGTTTGTTCAATTATCTGTATTGTATCAAAAGTTATAGGCAAATAACCAGAAAAAGGAAGCACAACTTGCTTAGGTTGATATGCAGTAGTTTTCCTTCTTTTGGATCTAGCCAATGAGCACAAGTGTTTAGAGTACCAATCAGGTGTTATGAGCCATCAGAGCTCAGAAATACACTTTCCCCAAAAGGTTTCCACAATTTTGGCCACTAGTGTATATTACCTGGGAGTGAGCTCCATTGAACCCAGTGGTCTTACTTCTGAGTAGACATGAGTAGATTGCACTGCAAACCTCAGATAAGTATCTTAAGGGGTCTCCAGTCTGGCAGGTGCCCTTATTTGCTGTCTCCCCCTGCCTTACCTGGTCTGTTATAGTCAGCAGCTACTTCCAGCTTCTCCAAGCTTCAGGAAACCACTTCAGAGACCCAAGAACTCTTGACTGAGTCAGCTGCACCCTGCTCAGGAGCAAACCTCCCTGAGCCAATCACAGCTGAGCTACCTGTACTTTGAGTGATGCTCTTGAAGTTTCTAATAAATTTTCTTCTGTAACTGCTTGCTATCTGGTCTGTCATTACAGACTGCCCATCGTGATCTGGGTGGTTTATTCTATCAAGCCTCCTGAAGTTAATAAGGCCCTTGTTCCCATTTACCCCTGTTGCTCTGTAATCAGAATGGAGTAAATGACAAACACTGGTTCTGATCAATGTTTCTAAGAATGGTACTGATGATAACATGGTAGAAGCTTATTAAAGGGCAAAGATGCTATTTTAAAAAAGTAAAACACCAAGCTGACCTAAAGAGAACAATGGTTGTATTGTCAGATTCTTACTGTTTGGAACCCATAGTCACAAATCCTCCAAGTGTCCCTATTTTCCACGGACAATCCTGGATTTACAGAAGCCATCCAGGTTTCTGATTTGACCCTGGAATGTCTCGCTTTTCCTATTTTCACCGGAAAATGTTGGAGGGTATGGAGTTATGCGACCCCCGTGCCGAGGAGATAAGTTACTATACTGTACAACCTTTAGAAGACATCTGAAGGCAGCCCTGTATGGGGAAGTTTTTTTAAAAAAGTTTGTATTATGTTTTTATATATGTTGGAAGCCACTCAGAGTGGCTGGGGCAACCCAGTCAGATGGGCAGGGTATAAATAATAAAATTATTATTATTATTATTATTATTATTATTATTATTATTATTATGGAATAGGACAAGCCATTGGAGAATTGTTGGAGGGTATGTAGACATGTTCATGGGATAGTTTAATGACC
The DNA here is from genome assembly GCF_964252035.2 of Podarcis erhardii. Taxonomy (NCBI): domain Eukaryota; kingdom Metazoa; phylum Chordata; class Lepidosauria; order Squamata; family Lacertidae; genus Podarcis; species Podarcis erhardii. Next base: position 27,252,071 of record NC_138513.1, read on the forward strand.
GGTGTTTCTGTATGCATTTGTGGGTCAAAATGTAACACTCTAGACAAATGTATGACAATGCAAGGAGATTTAAAATAAAAAGGCTATAAGCTATGAACACAATGTTTATTCTTGCACAGGCCAAATATTCAACTAAAATATTTGGATATGAGAGAATGACTGATTCAGACAAAGCAATGTATTTTATATCCAAAACACACAAGAGGATTCCTGTCTGTAATTATTTTCATATTTTACTTTGTGGATTAAGCCTGCAACAGGTTACTGTGGAGAAGAACCTGGATAATACAATGCCCACTTAGTCACCTTGCGTATAAGGCAGAAATGACAGCTAATATCAGTTTTTAACCCTTTTTCCACCTTGATGCTCTTCTGATGTTTTTGGACTACCACTCCCATTGACCCTGACCAACAACCAACTTGGCTGAGGCTGATGGGAGTTGAAGTTCAACAGCATATGAAAGGCTCTATGTTGGGGAAGGATGCTTCTATAATACAGTATCTAAGTCAAAAATTTTCTGGTGTGAGGAAAGGATCACCGATTAACCTCACGAATTCTTTGACAACTGAAGCCCATATTATAAAATAAGCAAATCTAATATGTAATAGAAAGGCTGGTTTCTATACCCATTGACATGAAAGTTTATTTTTCATGCAAGAGTTGCAGTAGGAATAGGCAGAACACAGTTAATCTGGTTCATGTGACTTTTGCTGTAGACTTGATTGTAGGGTGCTCCCTGGTTGGCTTATTCCATTCCTTTGCAAACTTCAGAGATGTGTGAATGTTGAATAAGAACTGTGGTTTTGGTATAGTTTCAGAAAGTGCAGGTCAGGTAGGTTCACCTTTAAATGTGAACTGAATCAAAATTCTCCCCCCATCCCTGGACAAAACCCAGTCCTTTAGCTGTAAGTGCAAATTAGGCAATCTGAAGGTTATTTTCAGGCTTTTGCGCTGACATGGTCCTTGAACATGTTGCTTGGGGCATTAAAGTGAATGCTTTATGTCATGAGATGGCACATAAACATTGCCAGTTAATTAAGTATATAAATGCATTTCAGAATGGTTTCAGCTTTCAGAGGACCTCTCTCCTTTTGAAGTCTTTTCAGATTCAGTTCTTCTTTTGTTAAGAGGTGTTTTCCAATGATCAGCCCAGTGACGGTAGTTGACGGTTCAGAAAGGAGGAAGAGAACTTAAATTTACTGTCAGATACTGTATTTTTGTAGTGAGCTTCTTTAAACGTGTTCCAGATAAGGGTTAGAATAATCAGCATAATGAAACAATTTCTAACAAGAGCTGCTATTAGATTTTTATTTTTGTTTAATGCTGTATAATAGTTTTAAGAGAACATAGAACTCAACTGTGGGACCATTTTAAATATTTTCCCCTCCTGGGGAACCTTTGTGATGGTACAGCATCTGCCAAAATTAAAATGTTCTGGCTTTTCTTCTGGAGAATATAAGCACATCTCCGCAGCTGGCTCCATAAAATGGGTGGGGCTAACGGTAATTAGTCACAAATGACATATCCAGAGATGCTTATGCAGCAGGTTTACATTAATGGTTAACACAAATGATACAATCTTTTCATGTGTTCTTTAAGAAGCATCAAAAGTTTGGTTGCAAGCATTCTGGTTTTGTGCAGTCCTCTTTTTTTGCCATAAATTTCCAGCTGGGGTGTGGGACTATATGTGAAATGTAATATTTAAGTGTCTATCGTATGTTTTTAGTGGCTGTTGATTACTCCTCTGCAGGATTATTAGGCTCCTATAAACCCAATTGCCATGTGGTGAGGGCAGGTTTGGGTGGGGGGATTGCAGCTGTGGAGGAGAGTGAATAACCCTTATTTTGCAATGCAGTTGTGTGTCCCCCCCCCCATCTCCTATGTCAGTAAGGCTTCAGGGAGAAAAGTTCTATCCATGCCTCATTGCCACGTGGAAAGGTTTGTAGCAGAAAGCATGAGGAAACAGAGGGAGGGAGGGACACACACAGAGTCCCCAAGATATTTCCTCTGGGGTATGTGACCCTAGGAATAGACAAATATGTTGATTTCTGTTTTTCTCTCCATTTCTCATTTTTCCACTTTTAAGTTCAGTTCTCCACATTTCTGCATCAGTTTGTGAATTATTTTTTCAAAAGGTCCTTGTGAAAAATAATCAACATTTTATGATATTTTTTTCTAATAGGTTTTTTTGGGGGGGGGGTTAACATTTGCCAGATATACACATTTGGCAATAATAGAATACATTTTTATAATGCAGCAATATGTGCATTTTTATGACCCTTTCCCCAACATACAATTTTTGTACATATTATTTGATTGAAGAACTGCACCACAATATTCAGAGAAGTGCAAATTTCATAGGATTGCTATGTTTCGTTTCAGTTTCAGAAAATGCAAATTAGATAGGTTTGCATTGAAATCCAGAATGAATTTCTACCCCGTCTTATGTGAACCTTAACATAAAAAAGGTTCCCACTCCTGCTTTAAGTTACATGTAGCTATTATGAAAGGGTCTGTATACTGATAGCAATTGCTGCTCTGCATATGGAGACCTGGATTGGAGAAGATAGCTGAATATTTATGCCATTGATGGAGAGTGTGTTGGTTTGCCACCAGCTTTCGAAATGCTCCAAAACAAAGCACACGTGCATATTTCAGCATCTGAGACTCTCCTACCAGTTGAGGCTAGTTTTTTATGCCTTGCATATTAGCATGGAAGGTCAGGCAGATGGTCAGGAAAATGGTATATCCATCAGCGACTTGACTGTTAGCTGCTGGAGAGGAGCAGCCCATTGCATGCAAAGATTTCTCCATATAAGCCCTTTCCACTAGAAGGATGGAAAAAGTAAGTGGTCAAGTTGCACACATGAAATGGTCCTTACATATAAGAGAGAACGGCTCCACACGAGTGTCACTGGTGTTTATGCAGTATTTGACGTGCTTATCTCCATACAGTGATGGATATAAAGGCTCTGGAATCCAAGCCTTATAAGGAACAGTTGAGGGAGTTGGGTTTGTTTAGCTTGGAGAAGATTGAGAGGTGATGTGATAGCCATCTGCAAGATATCTTGAAGGGCTGTCACATAGATGATGGAGCAAGCCTATTTTCTGTGTCTCCTAGATGGTAGGACCTGAACCAGTGGATTCAGATGTCGACTAAATGACTTTCTTACGCTAAAAGCTGTTTGACAGTGGAATGGAATCCCTCGGAGGGTGGTGGACTCTCCATCCCTGGCGGTTTTTAAACAGCATTTGGATGACCATCTGGCAAGGATTCTTTAGTTGTGATTCCTGTGTTGCAGGGACTAGATGACACTTCCAACTCTACAATTCTACGGTTATATATCTGTGATGCCTGCATACCAGAGAACTGCAATAAGCAGTAGCTTCCTTGTGCTTTTCCACTGCGTATTTCAAGATGTACTTCTTCTCCCCCTCGCTTTTTACATGTACATTCAGCAGCATGGGGTGAGCACTAGTGAAACTGCAGTAGCTTGTAAGGTGTGAGGCATCTTGTCAGTACGATGTCTATGTCACCATGCATCCAAAATGCCCTATTTAATTGTACTTCATTGCTGTGGGATCTAAGTCATGACTAACTTTCCCCATTGATTTCAGTGGGTCTGTTCTTACCATGACCACATCTGAATCCAAACCCTTAATTTGCACATATTGGGTTGGATCCAGACTAAGTTAGCTGAACTTAAAAAGGTAAAGAACCCCGACAGTTAAGTCCAGTCACAGACGACTCTGGGGTTGCGGCACTCATCTCGCTTTACAGGCCAAGGGAGCCGGCATTTGTCTGCAGACAGTTTTTCCAGGTCATGTGGCCAGCATGACTAAGCCGCTTCTGGCAAAACCAGAGCAGTGCACGGAAACACCGTTTACCTTCCCACCGGAGTGGTACCTATTTATCTACTTGCACTTTTTGGCGTGCTTTTGAACTGCTAGGTTGGCAGGAGCAGGGACCGAGCAACGGGAGCTCACCCTGTTGCGAGGATTCGAACCACCAACCTTCTGATCAGCAAGCCCACGAAGCTCAGTGGTTTAGACCACAGCACCACCCGCATTCCAGTAGCCACCCGTGTCCCAGTAGTTGAACTTGATTCCCATCAAATCCAGTGGGAGAAGATAATCATTGCTTGTGTTGCATTAATTTGTGATCTAATCACAATTCACTTAGTCTGGATTCCAAATCGTTATCCTTTAGGTTTGCTAGTAATTGTTCTAGTATCTTATACCTCTAGGAAAAGCGTATGCAAATCTAGTATTCTCTAGCTACCACCATTCTGGAATATTCATGAATTTCAATATTCCACAACAGTATTCGTGAACAAATCCAATATTTATGTCCACCATAAATAAAAGATCCAAGCTTCATCCCCAAAGCATTGCTTTCTTCATATCTAACTGGTATTTCCTTTGCCATGGTGACAGCAGACCTGTTGGCTCCCTCAGGGGTTCAAGTTCTGTCTTGCTTTGACACTCCCATTTGGCACTTTCCTTCCTGTAAGCAACACCAGTCTCTCACAAAATCAAGCTTTCAAAGTGGAGTAATGGCTGAAAGGAATGACCTGGCAACAGCAATATTGGTCTAGCCCATCCCTTGACAAACGGACGGCCCCTAGATGTATTGGACTACAACTCCCATCAGCCCCCGCTAGTGAATAAGGAATAATAGCATTGCCCTAGAACAAAACTAGTTTTAACATAACATATGGCTAGCAGCTGTCAGGGCACGTGGATTTGATCTCATGGGAGTGGTTTGTTGTGTACGGTGAATGTGCTTTCCACAGAAGGAAGGAAGTTAATTCAGTGACTATACAGCAATCCATAGCAGTTTAACACTCGTTCATAGCTTTCAGCATGCTTAATGTAAAATGAAACTTAAATGCATCTAAAGTTCTGCAGGATAATTGGACTGTATGTTGGACTGGTTAACTTCCCTCTACAAATTTGTAATTGAAAGCAAACACTTCTAGAAATGTGGTATCATAAGGTGCCCCAAAATGGATTGCCAAGTGATTGTTTTTTGGGAACTCATTCACAAGAAACTTTATTTATCTTTGTCGTTGCTGTTCATTTGCCATGGACTCATTACTAGGTAAGCACTGTCTGGAGGTTATAGACATTCTGCATCTAAATCCAGTTGGGACTAGCAGATTAGAGATGAGCATCTCTGTATGGAAGATCATTTTAAATGCCCATCTGCTGCAGTGTGCATCAATGAATAGATTGGCTGGCTTAGTTGTAGTTTTTGGATTCAGGTAAACCGACTTCGGATCTTCCCCATGATCAGAAACCCTGTTTTATCAGGGTTCTGGGTCGCAAGGAGTTCTTGGTCAGACCTCCCTTCTCCATGCAGACAGGTTTGGCAGAGACGATAACTTTTGAGGGGAGCCTGCATGTGCTGACTCCATTCTTTAAGCTAACATACATTTCCCTTAAACATCTGCAAAATGCTTATGATTCTTCAGGAGCTAAAAGGACAAAGTTTGGGAGCAGAGTATAATTTCTTAAGAATGCCACCTTCCCAAGAATTATAATGCCTGTGGTTTCTTGCAGGACAGGGACAAAGCTAAAACATTTAGACCAATTTCAGTATGTATGTTGACATTTGCTCAGTGTACAGCTTTCTTCATGAAGTTTGGAGACTTGCTAGGACCCTTTATACACTGCAAACCTCAGTTTTTGCATTTTTCTGTTATATTAGTGGCACTCGCTCACTCTGAATCAGCTTTTTCCTTCCCTGATAGAAATGCAAGAAGGCAGTTATGTACCTGAAAACAACATAATCATGCCTTTTAGTTTGGGACAGATAGTGCTGTTCATGATTTGATCAATAGAGGGCACCAAATGAGAGTTTTGCTCGTTGAGTTTCTTCTCTTTTCTTTACTCTCTCTTTTTGGTTAAAAGCAAGATTACGGGGGGGGGGGGGGGGAATAAAGCTCAAATTTATGCAGGCGAGGGGGTGGGAATGTTCCCATAAAGTGCAACCATTATACTAATTACTAAGAAATCTAAATGAGTCCTTTATGAGCATGTGATCTGTTTAATAACTCTTAAACAACATTAAACAATGCAATTCGTTATTTATGTCTGTGTAATTGCCAGTGGATTTCAGTGCAAACACACAGATATGCACACACCTCAATAAAAAGGATGCTCTCCTAGAGAAGGGCAAACAACTTAATAGGCAATAAAATGCTAGTTCCCCCTATAAAAACTTTTATTTGTCTGTTCTGCAGACACATGATTAATTGCATAAACTTTCTGGGGTAATTAGCTGATTAGAAGGGGTAAAAATAATAATCTGTAGAATATTTTTCAAAGCTTGTTCTCCAAAGAGGTTGCTGATACAGACGTTTGCATGCAACATTGGTTGAATCAGATGGCTCAGTCAGTAAAGCATGAGACCCTTAATCTCAGGGTTGTAGGTTCAAGGTCCACATTAGGGAAAAGCTTCCAGCATTCCAGGCAGCTGGACTAGATGGCCCTCGTTGTCCCTTCCAACTCTATGATTCTTATCTCACAGTCTTCCAACAGTGTACAGTGAGCACATGGGTTATCATGCCCACATGTCTACATGAGAGACCTTAGGCCCAGTATTCAATTGTGGCCCTCCAGGCCCTTGGGGCAGGGGCATATGAAGTGGGGGGCGGAGAGGGTGGTCCGCCCCGGGTGCCACTTTGGGGGGGGGTGACAGAATGGGTTCCTCCGCCACTGCCTTGGGGACTCCACCCAGACCACACACCCTCTCCAGTCATGCCCCTCTCTAACCCTGCTTTTCAGCCTTCTTGAGCACTTCTCCCAAGCAGAAATTTGTCCTTGAAATCTGAGAATGCCCCTTGCTTCCTTGACTGGAGCATAGCTAGAAGGCTGCTTGAGACTCTGCATAAGTAACAACCCTACTGCACAAAGATAAAATTTATTTTTGTTGCTCTGCCCGGTTTTGCCCAGCTCACACTGCCATGTGCCCCACCCCTGGTTTGTAGCTTGTTCTCCATGCACTGAATGCTCTTAAGTGCCCCAAATGCAAAAGCTGCACAACATGCAAACTCTGTATGTGGCATGCACTAAGCTGCTGCATACACTCTTTCACTCTTATCAACTCTACAGGCACCTTAGATTTAGCATTTTGATCTAGCCAGCTCAGATCTAGAAGTTGGGCTCTATTTTCATGATGCTGGTAAAGATGAGATATTGCCTAAGGGAAGTTTTTGGGGTATCTCTGCAAGCAGGTGTGAGGCATCCGTGAGAAATGTAACTACATTCAGTTGACAACATCTGCATTTGCGATTCTGTCTAGTGCCAGCAGAGGAAGGTGGTTGTAGTGCTGTAAGTTTTGATTTCTGGCAAAGCCGGCATAACAAACTGGCATTTGGTGTTCAGGATTCACCAGGAGATAGTTGAAAAAAAAAGGTGGGCGGCTCCCACCAGTGTTTCTGTGACAGTAGCAGTTCCCCAAATGCTGTCACAATCACAGAATACAGAAATGTGTTTCTGCTGTTAAGAGTGGAAAGAGTGCTTAACACATTTCCATTGGTTCTCTTTCTCTCTCCCTCCCTCCTCTCATGTGTGTCAAAATTGTCTGCTCTCAATTGCTTGCCCTCCTGCAGGGGGGAAAGAGATGAGTTGCACTCCACCAAATATGAATCACACTCTCCCTCCAGCTGCAATTCTGTAAAAGAAAGCTTTCAGGAGGCTGACAACTGCCTTGCCTAGCCTTGCTTTTAGATGGGTGCAGCTATCTTGGGAATATGGTGCATGCAGAACAAGTTGTTTATGTGAGCTACACTCAGTGGTTGGGCGGCCCTTTCATGGCCCAGAAATGAATCTGCAATAACATCCACAGATAGTTGTCCACCCTAGTATGTATGTATAACAATAGCAATAACAATAATTTATTATTTATACCCCGCCCATCTAGCTGGGTTTCCCCAGCCACTCTGGGTGGCTCCCAACTAAATATTAAAAACACAATACAGCATTAAACATTAAAAATTTCCCTAAACAGGGCTGCCTTCATATGTCTTTTAAAAGTAATAGTTGCTTATTGCCTTGACATCTGCTGGGAGGGCATTCCACATGTCGGGCGCGTCTACCGAGAAGGCCACCTGCCTGGTTCCCTGTAACCTCACTTCTTGCAGTGAGGGAACGACCAGAAGGCCCTCGGCACTGGACCTCGGTGGCCGGGCTGAATGGTGGGGGTGGAGACACTCCTTCAGGTATACAGGACCGAGGCCGTTTATGTGTATGTGTGTGTTGCTTCTGCCAACCTAGCAGTTAATATTCTGTTGGAAGCCACCCAGAGTGGCTGGGGAAACCCAGCCAATGGGTGGGGTATAAATAATAAATTATTATGATTAGTCAAAAGGACACTAGTGCTAGTAGATAAATAGGTACAGCTGCAGAGGTAAGGTAAACGGTGTTTCTCTGCACTCTGGCTTCCATCATGGTGTTTCGTTGTGCCAAAAGGGGTTTAGTCATGGTGGCCACATGACCCAGAAAGCTGTCTGTGGACAAATGCCAGCTCCCTCAGCCTGAAAGTGAGATGAGCACTGCACCCCATTATTGCCTTTGACTGGACTCAACCATCCAGGGGTCATTTTCCATTACCTTTTACATATCCCACCTAGCTAGAATTTCTTGCATGTTGAGATTGTTAGGTGCATTCCTCTTGGTTTTGTCACAGTCTGCTGAGATTTTTTGTGTGTCAGCTATGGAGAGGGCCTTTTCAGTTGTGGTGCCGTTTATAGAATCATTTTCCTTCTGAAATCAGGCAAGCATAGACATCAATAAGCTTTCACTGTTTGCTATGGTCTTGTTTGTTTGTCCAGGCATTTGTGGTTAGCTTTTAGTAGAAATTGGCCTGTTTATTGCTGTTTTGAAGTAATTTGTGCATATTTCAATGTGTTGATTTTTTTAATTAGAAATGCACATGTACTGCTGTGAAGCACCCTGGAATCAGTGGTGAAGAGTGGTGTAGAAATGTTTTAAACAAATAAAGCTGATCTGCCTTTTTACTTGTTTGCATGTTTGTATAAGTTATTATATATACGTGTGGCATCTCGTAAGTTGGGGGTTAATCAATGGCTTCCATTGATGATCCTGGACTCCCATTTTATTCTTCAAAATTGGAGTGACTGACTTTTTAAGTTAGGGCATGTGTTTGGCTCTCATCCAGATGTTCTGAGACCACCCATATGTCTGTGTAGTTATCCAGTCTTCATGGTTCCAAACAGAAAGTTGACCAGACACAAAATGCTGCCTGACTGAATGGCAGAGCTTCAAAGAGGTCTTTTGTCGGTGCAGATAAAAGCCTCTTTGTCCAGTTTTGGGATAGATATCAGTCTTTTCCAAATGGTGGACTACAGTATGAATTCTCCCTCGCTTCAATCACTGAAGTAGCATCTGGATATTGCAGGGAATTCTGTATGTTCTCCCCCCCCCCCAGGCTGAACTCAGAGCAGATCTGCAGTTCAGCAAAACACATCTCCTGTTGAGATCACGTCGAAGCCACTATCTCTCACGCAAACATAGCAAACTCTCTGCACTCTAGTTAATTTTGCTAATAAGCTTCTGGTTTCTTGGGCCATTAGACATTAAGACCAGTTTTTGTGTGTACAAATAAGCCATTAGGAAAAGGGCATGTTGATTAGCGGATGTTCTGGTAGCCCTAGATGGAATTCATTTGCATGCATAGGCTAGTGGCCAGATGCTCTATTTAACATTTTCTAGAAATTTATTACAACTGAGCAATCTGAGTTTAAGATTACTGCAGGCCAACATGACTACTTAAAAGATACTTTGAATGTGGACCACTTGTATGAGTCCATTGGAAGACTGGCAACAGGAGTACATGCAAGAGACATTTTGTTAGATTTCTGATACGCTATTGCAACTAAAGAAGGTGGTAACTTACCAACTTCTTTAGTTAGGGATGAGAAAGAAATCTGATTCATTTAGCATTTAAAGGCAGATTTATCTGATTTGCAATTTTCAAAACAAGATGTGAACCAAAACACAACCACCCTTTAAAATTCACACCGCTCTGAATTTTGCAATGCAGTTCTCCAGCAAAGCAATGTGCATGAAAATGCATGTGCTAGTGTAGTATGCAGAAAAATGCATATATTTGTGGAAATGACTTTAAAAAATGCATTATAGGGAAATTGCTTTGCAAAAATGTGCATATCAAAAAGGAGCATGCAAAAATGTGTGTGTTACGAGAAATTCACACTTAGATGCTATTTAATTTGCATGAAGCCTTTTAAGATTGGGAAAATGATAACTAGAGAGAAACTGATATTGACACATTCTGTAGTGAATCTATCTCCCTGTGAATGACATTAATGCCTCAGATCTGCAATTCTTCCACAAAATGAGCTTCAAGTGAATATTATTCTTAAATCCTTCTTTTTATCCAATTTGGCATCACATTGTTTCTTCTGAATTTAAAATACCCAAATTAACAATGTTTCCCCACAAATGTGGTTGGCAAGAGAGAAATTTGCTGCTTCTTGTTTATTTAATATATTCTTTTTATGCTTTTCAGTCCAAAAGTTTCCCAGTGTGGCTAACCACTCATAATGCACTGAAGCAGCCAAGTGCAATCAGAATTGACAATGATAACTTTAAAATAGCAAAATTAGATGTTAAAAAAACAGATAAACCAGAGTTATCAAGAATAAACAGCTTTTTGAAAGCTGTGGTGGGCTCTTCAAGCATCAGAATGATAAAGGAGATCCTCTCTTAGGAGAATATTCAAAATATAGGGTCTTTTCAGTGGTGACACCCTATTTCTGGTCACTATCCATGGTAGAGGACCCTGAAGAGGACCTCAACATCCAAGCAAGTTCATTGGAGCAAATACTGGTATATTCTTAATAAAAGCAATTGATATCTCACAATCCATCTACTTGCCATTCCTTTGAGCCACTTAGCAGGAAATAAATCCTTTAGAGTTGAGGCAGGAATGGGGAATTTATGCTTCCCCTGATGATGTTGGACTCCAAATCCCATCTGTGCAATGGTCGAGGATGATGGGAGCTGTAGTCCAACTACATCAACAGAGTTCCTATCGCTGATAAAAGGGAAAGCTATAAATTAAATTGTCAGAGGTAAGCTTAACTACCCATTTGATATTTAGTTTCAGGGTTAATCCTAGTCTAGGGGTCAGCAAACTTTTTCAGCAGGGGGCAGGTTCACTGTCCCTCAGACCTTGTGGGGGGCTCGACTATATTTTGCAGGGGGGAAATTAATGAATTCCTATGCCCCACAAATCACCCAGAGATGCTTTTTAAATAAAAGTACACATTCTACTCATGTAAAAACACACTGATTACAGGACCGCCCACAGACCAGATTTAGAAGGCGATTGGGCCAGATCTGGCCCCCAGGCCTTACTTTGCCTACCCATGATCTAGTCCACCTGCCTTTCTTCAGCTGAGGCCAGTTAGATGTACTGAGAAGTCCACAGGCAGGCCATCCTTTTCAGTTGTCTGGGACTGATGGGATACGGAGTCCTTCGACATCTGAGGGGAACCAGATTGGGGAAAACTGGTGCAAAAGGGCTAAAAGAATGGAAGGAGTTTGAGTAATATTGGAAAAGAGAGGAAGAGGGATATGACTTTAGTCAACATTTTGGATGCCTTTCTGGAGTTTTGATCCGGGACAGCAGATGTGCTGCTTGGTAGGGAGTACTAGGCTGTTCCCAACTTGTAAATAAACTCAAATATTACTGAAATGGCTAATGATCTCTCTGTTCCAGAGGAAGCCAAGCCCAAGTAAGCACTATTCCTAGGATGTCTCACAATGTTGGTAAGGGCAACATGCACCATTTTATATTGTGGCTGAGCATACTGAAGCTCTTGGGAGGGACAATTTGAAGAGGAGACAAGAGGAGGGAGTGTTTAGCCCTTTCCCCCCTATAACTTCCTCCTTTCACAATTCGTATTCAAAATGAATGTTTCCCACATTGCAAACCCTGCCAACCACATTTTAACAAGTTAAAAAGGGCTACTGCTCTTTTTGTTTTGTGGCCTGAGGCCACTCATAGCATGCTTGTTGATCAAGCAGCACTGAAAGAATTCATCGGTGATCTAAGGATTTCAAAGCATCTCCTTGTGACCTGCAGATCAGAACCTGTCTCTCTAGACCCGGCACTTTTATTGCTTACCGTTAGCTTATCTCCTTTCACATCCTCATTTCTTTTTTAACCTGAGGAAACTTAGGACAAACAGCTTGAGCAGGGATTGTAAGCAGAAGTTCAAATTCCTATCCTGTCGCCCTTCAGTTTGTACTGCAACATACATTTACCCATAGACTTTCCTGTCCTTTCCTCTCCAAAATGGGGGTGCACCAAAGATGATTCAGTTTGAGACCCCATTTTGGAAAGCAGATCAGTCTGACAGAATGTTTCAGGCACAACTTGTTTTGCCTCAGGGCTGAATCAGAACCTTGCTTTGGAAAATCAGAGGTTTCCAAAATTTTCCCATTGACTACATGGAGAAATGGCCAGGGGTGGAGGGAGTGTATAACCATTTTGGCATAATTAGATAAAATTTGCAGGCATTGTTGCCCCTTCTATAGGGATGGTGCCTACTGAATTTCAGAAAGATGGGGGCAAGGGTAGTCTTTAAATTTCTGGGGATTAAGAAATGCGTAGACACTGACCCCTCTGTGATTTCTATTTAAAATGTACATTGTTGGGGTGCAGAATTTAGGAAGTTATGAAGAATGAAAACATTTTGAGGCCTTGTTTTCCACTTAATTGACAAAACCACGACATTAATTTATATTTAGAATAAAGTCTTTATGGACCATGTCAGGTTTGCTTTTGAGTTTCTGGCTTATCTGCAGGGAAGCCCCTTTACTAAAAAAAATAGTTGATAAGAATAAATAAGTTTTAAAAACTTTTTCTCTGGTTGTATGACTTGGGGAAAAGAAGTTCACCCATCCACGCTCACCTGTCTGAAAACAACTTAGTAAGATACTGTCATGTGTATGTATCTAACACAATGAAGTCAGAGAGGAATTACTTTCACTTGCTTTCCCGACCAGGATCTGTATTGGTCTGTTGGACTAAAAAATAAAATTAAACTCCTCTGCCTACTTATTTGAGAGTAACACCATCAAACCCAGTGGGAGTTACTTCTGAGTAGACCTGTATTGAACTGTGAATCAGTGATGCCCATGATGAAAATTGAAGAAGGGTGGTCTTTAATCAGACTAATTAATTGAGAACATGTTTGTATGATGCAAACAAGTGACAGATAAATCTTATGAAACAAAGAAACAAATATTTGGCTCTACTCACCATTGCCTGTTGGCATGTGGCCCCTGACAGATGACTTCTGAGGGAATGTGGCCCCTGACAAAAATGTTCTCCACCCCTGCTCTATAGGAAAGCGGTAGCTTCATGCCACAGGCCAGTTACCATACTTAAACATATTATATCTCCTTTGTAAAAAAAAAAAGTCTCCACGGTATATTTACAGCTTCTTTCTCCAGGGACAGGAAATAGCATTAGAATTTTGCCTCTCTGTTTAGCCCACACAGAGATTTAGGCAGAGATAATAAGAAAATGCTCTGCAATTATGCTCGCTCACACAGTATTAGCCTTTCAGATATGAAGCTGAAGCCAAAAGGAATAGCTCAGCCATTTAGGGTATATATTTCCCTGGCACACTGTTAATATTACCAAAGTCATTAGCTGGAAGTCATTTGCGCTCAGTCATTTTGCCTGTTAATGAGGCACTACTGAATCCTCCAGACATTAATTCCATTTAGGGAAACACAAAGGCAATCTGTACCTTACATCAAACGATTATGACTGCAGTGAGCGTGAGGAATTCGGCCGTTTGTAGGGGGTTGTTTTCCCCACAACAGACCCTCTGAAGGGAATTATGCCGTCTTTCAGATGTTAATTTGTGAAGGAAAACTCAATAGCTAATAAAGACAATTGTGTCTGTATTGTAAATATTAGGAGCACTGTGAAACCACCACCCTGTTCTTTTTTTGTTTGTTTTTGTTTTAATAACAAAAAGGAGTGAAATAACGGGTTGACAGAGACCATTTTCACAAATGACACCCACATTTGGGTTGAGCATCTTCTCATAGCTGGTAACTGAAGTGTGAGGCCTACATTTGGGCTAGAAAGTAGTTTAATTGTTAAATTACTGTATGGTTTCATTTAGTATCTCTTTATTGCATTTATATCTCACCTTTCCTTCAAGGAGCTCAAGGCGGTCTGTGTGGTTCTCTTCCTCCCCATTTTCCTCTCGCAGCAACTCTGTGAGGTAAGTAAAGCTTGTGACTTACCCAAGGTCACCTAGTGCCTTTCATGGCTGAGCAGGGATTTGAAACCTGATGTCCCAGGTCCTAACCCAACATGTCACCACATTAAATCTTCCTTATTTTCTCTTCAGCCCTGCCAAGATCTGCACTGCACAACTTTGGGGAAACAAGGACAAAACCATAATGCCAAATCTAACAAACTTGTTGAAGGAGGTCCTGGACCCTAGACATTACAGGGGAAGAACAAAACACTATCGAATAAAGTGAAGAAAGGTCTACCTCACATTCTTTTAACCTCTAATGGTATTTTTCAGCAGCTTGATCCTATATGTGTCCACTTGGGAGTCCTGAAGGCTTCAACCATGCCTCCTTTCAAACAAATGGCTAGAGGAGTTATAGTGTGGCAGGGCACTCCTATACACACTTACTCAGAAATAAGTCCTTTTGAGTTCCATAGGGTTTACTCCCAAATAAATGGATGTAGGTTTGCAACCTAAATCTGAAATTCTATGCATATTTCTGTGAGAGCAGGCCTGAATGAATTCAGTGGGACTTAGTAGAAACTGACTTCATTATGGAAGGATCAGATTCAAAATGTATAGTTTTCTTAATGTCCAACTTGGCGGAAAATTGTGTTTTTTAAAAAAAGTTCTATAAGTAGCATTGGAAATGTATCAGCCAGGAATGCTCTACCAACATAACTGCTGGCCAAGAGGTTTGGTAAGTTGTTTACCTGTATAGTAAGGAAAAATCCTGCCACAGAAAACAAGGGAAGATTCTCCACATCACTTGGCAAGACAATTCAGATGACCAGCTTACTGAGTGACTATGCAGAAGTGGTTTCCTGTTAACTGATTCAAACAAAAAGGATGCAGGTGATTCTTTGAAAAATTGTGCACTGTCTATGTGTCTGCATTTGAGTATTGGGATCATTCTTGGCAATCCTGCTCAGAACCATATCCCTGTAGATACCGTTTTCTCGTTTGTTGGTATTGTTTCAACTATTCAAAGAACGTAAACCTTGTCCCACAAGCACAGTTGCTTCCCTCCAAACTCCTTCAAACAAAAATAAAGGCATTTATAGTTAGTGTTTCCATTCCCCAGACATCACTCTCAGATTCAGACATCGGTCATGATGCTCAGAAAGGCAGCATCTATGCTTTATCATATCCAGTGGAAACAACGGATCTGTTCACTTTTGAGAGCCACTAGGATTTGGCTTGCAGAATGATGGATGATGCTTAGATTTCATTTACTGTTGATGCGCGTGTCCATGTTTTCCTTGGCAGTAGTTCTACTTACAAACTATTTGGCAATTCAAGCAGACAGAAGATGCCAAACCAGAGATATGCCTAATTCCATTTCATTTTATTGTTGTGTAGCTCTGGGGATTCTTTGCTGACTTTAGTGGAATAGGGTTCCATGTGCACAACTGAAATTAGAATCTGAAAAGAAAGTCTAACATTCTTTATGACTGCTGTTAGTGAATGGGCTATACCAGGTCAGCCAGAAGTTGTTGGGTTACAGCCATTTTCTGAGTTACCTAAGACATCTCGAGCTGTTAAACCACCATTACTGTTAATACGGCCATTGCAATTCCCTCCTGTAAAATCTGCCCTTTGGCCTATTCCTGTCAGGAATTCTCTGTTCGTTTTGCATGAGCTCCATGTTCTCTGAATTTGTTGACATTCATGAATCACTGTGAAAAAGCTATGGATTGCTGAATGAAAACAGATACTTATTTGAAGGAACATAAACATTTTCCTCCATCACCCCTTCTCACAAATGCTAATTGTGGAGAGCTTTTCCTGGTATAGGTTCTGGAGTTCCAAAAACATTGTCTTTCCATTCGAAAACTCTTTTAATGTATTTCTGTTGTCTTACTTGCTTATGTTAACAAACAGCAGAAAAGTCTCTGTAAGAATTCACATTTCAATGCAAATCTGAGGCACACCTCTATCTATTCATCTATTGAGAGGTTTAAGGCTATAAGACAATAGGCTTTTAAACCAGCACTAAGGATGTGATGTAACTTTGAGTCAACTGCCCCTGTTACACAGTGCAATAAACTTTGCAAAATATTTACAATGCCCAGATGGGTTATCTTGCTAGATCCTGTTTTGAACAAGGAATGGAATCCATGGAAGTTAACAAACTGGCACTGCTAAAACTATGTAGCACTGATATTCAGAGCTCTGCAATAAAAGTGTTAAGACCAGTTCTTCATTGCAAATATTAAAAAATCACACTACTGATTTTGGCTTGCACAGAGTTCATCACCTTAACCAGTTGAGGAAGGAAGAGGCAGTTCAATCTATCTTTCTACAGCCATGTCTTTACCTGCCCTTTATGTGATGTCACACAGGACTAGGAATGGATGGACCTGTCAGTTTTGGTTCTCTCAGCTTCGTATTTTTCAAATCTTAATTCTAGTTCTCCATAATTCCACATCAGTTTGTGTGGATCATGTCTTTCAGCCTGGACACTGAGGTCTAGCTCCGAGGGCCTTCTGGCGGTTCCCTCACTACAAGAAGAGTTACAAGGAACCAGGCAGAGGGCCTTCTCGATAATGGCGCCTGCCCTGTGGAATGCCCTCCCATCAGATGTCAAGGAAATAAACAACTATCTGACTTTTAGAAGACATCTGAAGGCAGCCCTGTTTAGGGAAGTTTTTAATGTCTGATGTTTTATTGTATTTTTAAAATTTTGTTGGAAGCTGCCAAACCCAGCCAGATGGATGGGGTATAAATAACAAATTATTATTATTATTATTATTATTATTATTATTATTATTATTAATTCCAGGGTTTCTGTTGGCAAGTTGGCTCTTGCTTTTTCTAAATGACACCCACTTTCACAGCATCACAAAACACAATCAGATTAACAGCACTGGTAGAGATGCCCATAGAAACTCATTTGCATGTAAGGCAAAATTATGGCGTTTTAAGCAAGCCTGGTATTTACTGCCCTTCTGAACATGACTGGGGCTTTTAGCATCTCCCAGCCTGCGCAATGTGGTTTTCCTACTGAGTCATTGTAATGCTGTGCAAAATGTCCACTTTGACAACAGGCAGGGAAAGGGTTACTCTTCTGTCCCTGAGGAATGGAAGGACCACAGCTGCATATCCTCAGTGGACGGCTTGCCAGAGAACTGCCTAAGAGAGAAACTACGCTGGACTCAGCTGCAGCGAATTCTTATTTGATCATTTCAGTCGCTATATTAAAGTAATGTGCTTTGTCACTTTGCCCTTGTGCTACTTATATTATATCACCATCAATATGCACATTGTTTAGAGAGCAACGTTAGCAAAACTACACACACACACAAATTAAATTTCCCTAAAGGAAAGGAATGAGAATAAGAAGTGCAAGTTATGCTATACAGGTAGTGAGGGGCAAGCGAAACATCAGGTGATTTGCCCTTCAGATCAAAAATTTGCTTTATGCTAATTTCTTCAATTAGCACTAAGCAAATTTCCCCTATTGGACAGAAAACAATTACATAGCACAGGAATACATTTTTAGAAGTCAGTTTGCTAAATCCTAGCCAGACATGCTCAAAAATGTTTTACATTCTTCACTAAATTAGAATAAAAGGGTGCATATGCATTTGGAACTACAAAATACACATAACAAAGCATATTAAACTGCTTTTAATTTACATTTAAATGAAGACCTCTTTAATAAATTAGGCTATCATTTTCTATGCAAGCTTGATAATATCATCATAACCCATTGCTGAATTATGATGATTCAGCTGTTAAATTTCCAAACTAAGCCAAAAATACTTGGCATTTACTAACAAAAAAAATCGAGTCTTTCCTAAGGCTTCTCGGATTTGGCTTCAGAACCTAAGAACAACCTAAAACCTATGTATCTTATTTTATAAAAAGTGTGCTCACTGTGCTTATTAAAGGAAGATGTGATTTCAGCACTGAAGACTTGCCTTGTTAATTAGCTAGAAAATGCACTGCAGATTTTTATATAATATATGGGATGATCTGATGATGGTCTAATCTCCCAAGTGGTTCAGAGTTATATATCAAATGCTTTTTTGTGGCGGATTAACATGAATAGGTTTCTGCAGGAAAAGCATGCTTTATGAAGAATTTTCTGTAAACTAAGCTGTTGTTTATTACAAAGAGCCGGTGACAGAGATATGAACAAGAACCATAACTCTGAAAAGGAATACTGAGAACATGGAGCACATTCAGGCCCAGCACGTAGTCCAAACTGGCATTCCTATCAAAGATGTTGCCATCAGGAATGCATAGGCACTCTGGCAGATGCTTGATCAATTCTTTTCTTGAAACCATCCAAGATGGCATGTTCCAAAAGCTACCATCCAAAGATGGTATTTAGGTCTGAGAAGCAGGGCAGGAAAAGTTCCATTTCAGTTCTACTTGTTATTTATATATTTTTATTTGTAATGCAGATAATCTAAGTGAAACAGTAGATTAGGCGTGGTTAATACAAAACTGTAGACATTTGCCTAGCTGTCCGGATCACGAAGACAATTTTTAGGCTATATCCTCAAAAATGTTGCAAATCTCTCCCAGTTTTGTATTATCCACAAAAACGATAACTGTGCTTCTTCATCAGAGTCACTGATTAAGATAATCACCACACAAATCAACATATAATATGAATGTTTGTTTAATAATATCATCTGCAACACTCTCTGCATGGGTTTCCTATAGCCCACTGATGATTTGTTTCCAGGACTAGTTCCAATGACTGATTATGACTTTTAAAGTCTTCCTGGTTGGAACCAGGTTATCTTGAGGCACGTGGGTGGCACTGTGGTCTAAACCACTGAACCTCTTAGGGTTGCCAATCGGAAGGTTGGCAGTTCAAATCCCTGCAACGGAGTGAACTCCCATTGCTCTGTCCCAGTTCCTGCCTACCTAGCAGTTTGAAAGCACGCCAGTGCAAGTAGATAAATAGGTACCGCTCCAGCAGGAAGGTAAACGGCATTTCCGTGCACTCTGGTTTCTGTCACGGTGTTCCATTATGCCAGAAGCAGTTTAGTCATGCTGACTACATGACCCAGAAAGCTGTCTGTGGACAAACACTGGCTCCCTCGGCCTGAAGGTGAGATGAGCACCACAGCCCCAAAGTACCCTTTACTGTACTTAACCATCCAGGGGTCCTTTACTTTTGCCTTTTTTTATCTTGAGGACAACCTTTCCCAGTAGAAACCTATCTACTTGCTAGGTCATCTGTGGAGGCAGTCTTACATGTTCCATCCATCCTGTTTGTCTGTCACAACTACGGACAGAGCCTTTGTGGCAGTAGACCTGGTCCCTGGAACTACCAGATGAGAGATGCTTATGTGCCTTTCACTGAATGCTGAAGATCATTCTTTGAGTAAGCTGCATGACTGAGCCTGACTGTAATGCTGAGTGCTACTTATTTATTTAAAAGCATTTATAAGCCACATAATATTTAAAAAGTGGTGTACAACATAAAAAGAATCATTATTAGAAAAATACAACATAAAACCAGCAAAATGCTTATATAAAAGCATATTGAAAACAGGAACTCAGGGAATTCATACAAATAAAAACAGAATCTGATCTCATGAGTCAGGGAAAGCCTTGAGAAGAAGATAGGTCTTTTAAAAAGACATCTAGATCAACTGTTGCTTGCTGCTCTGTGTATGTTGTTGCTGGTTGTTTTGTTTACTTATTGCTGCTCTGATGGACTCTTCCAAAAATTATTTTTTATTAGGCTTTCAAATATGTAAGAACATACGAACAAAAAAGAACAGCATATACAAAAACAAAACCCAAACAAACCTCAAGACCTTCCCAACACAGTGGTCCCTAAAAATTGTATTGCAGAGTTGGTGGATCTTTAGGAACCAGGTGGAAGTTGCCATGGTCAGATCACAACATAGACATTTCAGGGAAAAGAAGAAAAGAGGAGAAGTAAGAAGGACAAGGTATAGAGTATAGGGATTTTGCAAAGTTTTTTGCAGATAAAATCGCTCAGATTCGGGAAGAAGTAGACTCCACGGTGGGAGCAGGGCCGGGGCGGGAGAGTGCTAGAGTTTTGTCTAGTCAAGTTGAGTGGGATCAGTTCCAATCTGTTACCTCCGAGGATGTGGACAGGCTGCTTGGACGAGTGAAACCAACCACCTGTCTCCTAGATCCTTGCCCATCCTGGCTTATAAAAGCTAGCCGGGAAGGACTGGGCGATGGGCTTCGTGGGGTGGTGAATGCTTCCCTCCGTGAGGGAGCCTTCCCAGACCCGCTGAAAGAGGCGGTTATTAAACCGCTTCTTAAAAAACCATCTTTAGATGCGGCCACAATGGCCAACTATCGCCCAGTCTCAAATCTTCCATTCTTGGGCAAGGTGATTGAACAACTCCAGGCATGCCTGGAAGAAGCGGACCATTTGGATCCCTTCCAGTCAGGATTCAGGCCTCATCATGGGACTGAAACTGCCTTGGTCGCCCTGGTTGATGATCTCCGGTGGGCTAGGGACAAAGGTGAGAGCTGTTTCCTAGTTCTGCTGGATCTCTCAGCGGCGTTTGATACCATCGACCATAACATCCTTCTGGACCGTCTTGAGGGGCTGGGAGCTGGGGGCACTGTTATACAGTGGTTCCGCTCCTTCCTCCTGGGCCGTGTTCAGAAAGTGGGGGGGGATGAGTGTTCAGACCCCTGGGCTCTCACTTGTGGGGTGCCTCAGGGTTCTGTCCTCTCCCCCATGCTTTTCAACATTTACATGCAGTCGCTGGGAGAGATCATCAGGAGGTTTGGGCTGGGTGTTCATCAGTATGCGGATGATACCCAGCTCTACCTCTCTTTTAAATCAGAACCAGTGAAGGCGGTGAAGGTCCTGTGTGAGTGTCTGGAGACGGTTGGAGGATGGATGGCGGCTAACAGATTGAGGTTGAATCCTGACAAGACAGAAGTACTGTTTTGGGGGGACAGGAGGCGGGCAGGTGTGGAGGATTCCCTGGTCCTGAATGGGGTAACTGTGCCCCTGAAGGACCAGGTGCGCAGCCTGGGAGTCATTTTGGATTCACAGCTGTCCATGGAGGCACAGGTCAAATCTGTGTCCAGGGCAGCTGTTTACCAGCTCCATCTGGTATGTAGGCTGAGACCCTATCTGCCTGCGGACTGTCTCGCCAGAGCGGTGCATGCTCTGGTTATCTCCCGCTTGGACTACTGCAATGCACTCTACGTGGGGCTACCTTTGAAGGTGACTCGGAAACTACAACTAATCCAGAATGCGGCAGCTAGACTGGTGACTGGGGGCAGCCGCCGAGACCATATAACACCGGTCTTGAAAGACCTACATTGGCTCCCAGTACGTTTCCGAGCACAATTCAAAGTGTTGGTGCTGACCTTTAAAGCCCTAAACAGCCTCAGTCCAGTATACCTGAAGGAGCGTCTCCACCCCCATCGTTCTGCCCGGACACCGAGGTCCAGCGCCGAGGGCCTTCTGGCGGTTCCCTCATTGCGAGAAGCAAAGCTACAGGGAACCAGGCAGAGGGCCTTCTCGGTAGTGGCGCCCGCCCTGTGGAACGCCCTTCCAGCAGATGTCAAAGCAATAAACAACTACCTGACATTCAGAAGACATCTTAAGGCAGCCCTGTTCAGGGAAGTTTTTAACGTGTGCTATTTTAGTGTATTTTTGGTTTCTATGGAAGCCGTCCAGAGTGGCTGGGGAGGCCCAGCCAGATGGGCGGGGTATAAATAATAAATTATTATTATTATTATTATTATTATTATTATTATTATTAAGGAGAGAAAGCTTAATGCAATTCCAAGTCTCTTGCCCATAACTGACATGCATTTCTGCACATCTGATGTATTGGCACATTAAATAAAGTTCCACCATATGGCACTAAATGTTTGTGGTTTCTTCTTCCCTTGCAATAGGCGTATACTGTGGGTATTTTCCTCCAATATTGCAATAGTCCAAATATTGCTGTACGAGGCTTGAAGAGACAAATGGTCCAGATTTTTGAGTTTTTATTTGACAGTTGAGTCTAGCAGTTCTTGCTAGGTTATTATTTGAAGGTCCACAAATCCACAGAAACAAAGTGAGTGGCTTGGACTGAATATTCTTGTCTGGACTTTCAAACAGTGACTATGAAAACAACTCAGTCACATAAACAATCTTTTCCTTAATGCTCATAGAGATTTCCTTGTGGACCATAGTCTAGGCATTACCTCACCATTCACGTTTTGCTGTTCTAAATGATTTTGTTAAAGCGTTAATTGAACTTGTACTGTTGAGTGCAATCCAGTTGGCGCTTAGAGAAGGTTTGTGGTTTTTTGATCCACAAGTTCCCTCAATTAATGGAAGATTAGGGCGATTTTTGTCTACCACATGCAGCCCCCAGTAGTCTTTGAAACTGGCCCAGAGAATTGATGGACCCTCTAGAACCAGGTGGAAGTCGCCATGAAAGGGGGATTGCAGGGGGGAGGACAAAACACCAAGAATCACCCCCCCCACACACACACACTCTTCCATGGGTGGAAGTGTCCACTGGATCAAAATCCTCCTGTGAGTGCAATTATATTCTAATTAGACTTCACCCATTGCTTTTCCTAAATGTTGTGAGCCACCTTAGACTGGTTTTTAAAAGAAAGGTGGGATGCACTTAAAATATATATATTTATAAGTAAATAACTATAATTCCGTTGATTAAACTTACTATAAACTAATTATTTACAAATAGTTTTCATTATTTGCTTTGCTTCATTGTGCAACGTTTAGCAGTCTGTTAGAAGGTTGCAGTTTCCTGGGAGCATGTAAAACATCACTATGACTGCCAAACCTTTGAAGCTTCTAGACTGGTTCTTGCAAAACCCTTCCTTTTCAACCGTTTTTTGTTTTTGAGGTTGCCAACCTGGCTGAGGAATACCGCACTGCATCTCTGCCTCCGAGTACTTACATTTCCCAAGAAATGTGCTCATGCCTTTAGCAACATAACATAATCGTACATTGTGTTTAAGTGAACACCCGTATTCTGCTCCCAAAAGTAATGTGATTTAGGGCTATGGTCTTCCAATAGTCTTTTTTGTTTTTGTTTTTGTTTTTTTTACTTTAGTCTTTGGCAGAGAGGAGAAGAAATAAGCAGAACAGCAGACCAGTAGCAGAGCCATAGCTAAGAGCCATAGCTAAGCAAGAACCTCCGTCTCGTTGAAGTATCTGTCAATGTCTGGTTGTTGTCCCCCTCTGTTTTACCTTTTATTTTTGGATACAGGAAGGCTTTTGGAAGGATCTAAATTCCCCTTCTTTTCTGGATATTTTTATAAAAAATATTTTTTGTGGTCCTCAATAATCAGTTCATTCCTTTTTTCTTTTCTTTTTCTTTTTGGCAGAACCACAAATTTTGGTCTGAGGAGTTGTGTTTTCCCCTCTGGGATTCTTTTTTTAAAAAAATTAAAAGTCACCTTTTGGAACAAGTCTTCTCTGCCCTGTCCATTTTTTATTGTATTTGTTTTTCCCAATTTGAACTATAAAATGGTGATTTTCTTAAGTCAAAATGAGAGTACCCCTAAACATTTTTTTAAAGCAAAAAACACTGTACCTTGCTACTCCCCCTCTAGGTCAGCAGCAGCAGCAATGCCACTGCCAGGAAGCTAGTGGGAGCTGATCTGTTAGGGTAAATGGGTCACTGCCCCACCAACCTCAATCTGTCCACAGTCAGCCCGCATCTACGACGACTCTGCCTGTTATTGGCTCTGGCTCCACCTACTGTTGGTCTCTGTGTCTTCCACCCTACCAGCCACTATTGTAGGGGGCTACTGCTGTGACTCCACCCCACTGGGCAAGCTGCTCCTTCTGCAAACAGATTAGACCGGATGTTCTACAGGTGTCGATTATTACAACCCGCTGCAGCTCCTGGGTCATTCATCCACTTCACATAAATGAAGGATTTATCCATTGTTGCCTTCATACAGTTCTACTAAATGCCTCTTGTTTCCTGGGTGTCTATGGAATCAACCAAACATCAATGACCTCCTTTATCAATTGTAGCACAAGCCCTAGTATCACCCGCGAAGTCTTCAAGCAACCCGGGTTTTCTTTTGTTTTTCCTTCTCACAAATTCATTTGGGCCTGGGCTCCAGACTGTCTGGAGTCTATGCTAGGCCAAAATAAAGCTGGATTGGTCCTTGGGTAGCTCTAGTCTTGCTAAGAGACCTCTAAATTCTTGCAAGGCAAGAACTGATAGCATCACCTCAACCCACATTGTGTGTTCCCAACCAGTTGCTCTGTCAAAGGAAACTGAATTGTTCTAGCATGATTTGATCTTTATATAACGACAATAGTAGCTAGTAAATGCTCCATTTCCCATGAGGGTAACTTAAAAAGTCGTTTTATTCTTATTTGCTGGAATGCCATCCAACAAGGGGGGGGGGAGTGTGGAGAGGGAGAAGGCCTGCAATTCCCTAAATTACTTTTCTTCTTATAGATAGGCCTCTGTTCATCTGCCAGGGCAGTATACGACCGTTAGACGGGCAGTTCTTTGATGCACTAACTTCTTCAAGATGCCTCGGGTTTATTTCCTCAGACCTCAGTGCTCATTCAGGCAGGGGGAAAAAACATTATTTGATATGCTCCATTATCCTCAGCTGTGACTTTTCTTCTTCCTTTTTTCTCGACTGCTGTTAATCCCCTCGTCATCACAAGGGCCTCCTTTTCTGAAGGCAGAAACTTAACGTTGCTGAAAACTTAACACGCAATCTTAAAACACACTATAGGGAGCAGGAGTGCCAACTTGGCCCCACAACCATGGGTACCTTCATGGGGAATTTTGTGGGTGATCAGGCACCCAAGGGCCCAGGGAGCAAGCCCTCAATGAATACAACAGGACTTCTATTAAGTGAAAATGCTTAGGATTGCAATCTCAATCCCTTTTTTTATTCATCATTAGCATCTTAAGCAATGGGCCCAGTGGCTCCCCCTTTGCTTCTAAGGCAGCGGTGAGGAACCTGTGGCTGTCCAGATGTGCTGGATTACTGTTCCCTTCATCCCAGACCACTGGGGCCATGCTGGAGTCCAACATCAGGAGGTCCACCGGGTCCCAAAGCCTCCTCTAAGGGTGGGTACCTCCTTTCAAACTTTTGCTGCCTTGATCTTATTCAACACACTGGTGGTCCAACAATGTACTCACCTGACAAGGCAAAATACGCATGCTTATTCAGAAGGAAGCCCTAACTGGGCTCCCTCACAAGTGTGTGTTTATGGTTGCAACACAGATAACCTGGGTTTCCTTTCACTTTAGGGTTTCCAGACCACTAAAATGATCTTTGGGCAGCTGCATCCATTTTGGGGGCTACTCCCTACCACCACCACCTCCAAGTTCTTTTTAATCATGAGTGCCCTTGTGTCTGCACTGAGTCAGTTCAGAACTAAAGTTCTACTTTATAGAGGACAGTCTTCTATTTGCAGGTGCCCTCTATTTTGGGGGTGACTGCTCCAAGTCTAGTTTACGAATAAAGAATCCTATAAAGGAGAGCAAACTGTGATTGTGAACATATTAGCACCTGGACAGCAGACTAAGCAAGCATTCATGCTCTTGTTCCCCATGATGGTGAGTTTGATTATATTTCTGTTTAAACTGCAGTATTCCCCCCCCCCCCTAAATTGGCAGCGATGCATATATACTAACATATGGAAATCAGTATAACACTTTTCATGGTATCATCTTTTTCCGGCAGTGCATAATTGGCCACCTTGGCTTCCACCCACTTTTAAACCCCCTTGGAGATTTAGCTCTCTTTTCCATGGGACTCAGCTTACTAGCTTTATACAAAATAAATAACATTGCTCCTCTAAACTCCTCCTTCCTTTGTGTAGCATCTCAGGTAGCATGCTCTCTTTGCACTGCCTAGCATCCTCTTTTTGCTTCATTCTTTGATCACGGACTCTCCCCCTCTAGCTGTCCCCTGCCCCCACTGTGCAATCCTATTTGGTTCTAATCAGAAGTAAATCCTACTGAGTCCAGTAGGGCTTACTCCCAGGTAAGAGGGTATAGGATTACAGCCTAAAGCAGTTTCTGACTTTCCTGCTTTATTGTGGCCTTGCTCCTGTGACCCTGTCACACTGACTCACGGGCCTAAGAGATATTTCCCATGCTGACATTTTTCCTCTGGGATCCATTTTGCCCTTTTGCTGTAGGGATTTGTCAAGATGAGCTTGCCAGTATTACTCACTGTTCTGAATTAAAAGCCAGGCATTCCTGATCCATAATATAATGCTGGTGCTGGTCAACAGTGGGGAAGAGGAAATGAAGAAGTAGGCAGAGCTCTAAAAGCCACCCATTTCATTAATTAACATAATTCACATGCATAACTATTGCTTGCTTATGTTTATTACCTATCCTTTTAACCATATAGCTGGCTGCTCCTAATAAAGAGTCTGAAGTTTTCAAAATCTTGCACATTAGATAATCAAATCCTCCTTTAGCTAGCTGTCTATGTTAGAAAAATATGCAGCCAACTCGGTATCTGACAGGGAAATATGTAATTGGAATTAGCATTTCCATCTGGTTTATTTACTGCACGCAAATTACCCTCTGATGTATCACGAGAGCAGAAGACCTTAAACGTAAGTGGTGTTAGTTGCTTTGCTGTAAGAAAGGATTAAAGCAATTTAATGATAGGCTGTAGTATGCGCTAATGAGAGCATTTCATTGCAGTCTAGCTACTGAGGTTTATAGACATTTGTTCTAATGAAGGTGCATCACCGCCAAACATGTCTCCTTTTCCTTTAGTAAATGTCGCTGTCTGGCATGGACTGAGAAACACAGACTGTGTTTTACACTTCTCAAACTATCCCATTTCTAAGGGAAAGCCCAGACACTGGCGTCTCCTTAGAAATGTCAGCATCTAGGTAGAATCCATTCAGTATCAGGCCATGTCTGCTTTATGCATTTAAAGCACTATTATACCACTTTAACAGCCATGGCTTCCCCCAAAGAATCATGGGAGCTTTTTTTAAAAGGTAAAGGGACCCCTGACTGTTAGGTCCAGTCGTGGACGACTCTGGGGTTGGGGCACTCATCTCATTTTATTGGCCGAGGGAGCCGGCATACAGCTTCCGGGTCATGTGGCCAGCATGATAAAGCCGCTTCTGGCAAACCAGAGCAGCGCACGGAAACGCTGTTTACCTTCCTGCTGGAGCAGTACCTATTTATCTACTTGCACTTTGACATGCTTTCGAACTGCTAGGTTGGCAGGAGCAGGGACCGAGCAACAGGAGCTCACCCCGTCGCATGGATTCGAACCGCCAACCTTCTGATTAGCAAGCCTAGGCTCTGTGGTTTAGACCACAGCACCACCTCACAGAGCTACCATTCGCAGAGTTCCCTGGGGAGAAGGATTGACTGTTAAATCTCCCTGGGTATTGTAGCTCTATATATAGGGGAATAGGGGGGTCTCATAACAACTCTCAGCATCCATAAAACGACAGTTCCCATGATTTTTTTGAGGGAAGCCATGGCAGTTAAAATGGTAAAAGAGTACTCTAAATGTACAACACAGAAGTGGCCTGAGTTGGAGCCGTTAAATAATTTTAGTCTCTGGATTTAATGTCCCCACAGGGCCCCCTTCAGGGCTGGCCCAAGACATTTTGGTGCCTGAAATGGAAAGAAATTAGCAACCCCTTCCCCACCCCAACCCCACATGCAAGACAAGGCCAACCAGAGGTAGTAGATCCCACAAACATATCTTCCTGGCCCCTGACAGTAAAAATACAACAATCAATTGTCTAAAACACCCACCTCAGTGTGCCTAATGACAGGACTGGCCCTGCTTTATTTACTTTGTCAATTTCACTTGCTTGAACATTTTTGATGCCCTGGCAATTGGAGGCCCCTCTGCTGAGTAGGGACCTGAACCTTTGCTGCAGCATCATGGCTGATGGCAACACACTTCAGCACTGAGAATGCTTTAAACTCTTGATCTGGGGAAAAAAAGGAAGTGCATTAATGAGACTGGGACTTTCCTGAATTAAAAATCTTGTCTGCCTTTCTGCAGCCTAAAAAGAAAGTTTCATGCATAGTTACTTAGGAGTAGAATCTCAAGTATCGTTTAGTGGATTTGTTTAGTGGACTCAGTGGATTTGTAACTGGCTGACTGACCGAACCCAAAGGGTGCTAATCAATGGTTCCTCTTCATCCTGGAGAAGAGTGACTAGTGGGGTGCCACAGGGTTCTGTCTTGGGCCCGGTCTTATTCAACATCTTTATCAACGACTTGGATGATGGACTCAAGGGCATCCTGATCAAATTTGCAGATGACACCAAACTGGGAGGGGTGGCTAACACCCCAGAGGACAGGATCACACTTCAAAACGACCTTGACAGATTAGAGAACTGGGCCAAAACAAACAAGATGAATTTTAACAGGGAGAAATGTAAAGTATTGCACTTGGGCAAAAAAAATGAGAGGCACAAATACAAGATGGGTGACACCTGGCTTGAGAGCAGTACATGTGAAAAGGATCTAGGAGTCTTGGTTGACCACAAACTTGACATGAGCCAACAGTGTGACGCGGCAGCTAAAAAAGCCAATGCAATTCTGGGCTGCATCAATAGGAGTATAGCATCTAGATCAAGGGAAGTAATAGTGCCACTGTATTCTGCTCTGGTCAGACCTCACCTGGAGTACTGTGTCCAGTTCTGGGCACCACAGTTCAAGAAGGACACTGACAAACTGGAACGTGTCCAGAGGAGGGCAACCAAAATGGTCAAAGGCCTGGAAACGATGCCTTATGAGGAACGGCTAAAGGAGCTGGGCATGTTTAGCCTGGAGAAGAGGAGGTTAAGGGGTGATATGATAGCCATGTTCAAATATATAAAAGGATGTCACATAGAGGAGGGAGAAAGGTTGTTTTCTGCTGCTCCAGAGAAGCGGACACGGAGCAATGGTTCCAAACTACAAGAAAAAAGATTCCACCTAAACATTAGGAGGAACTTCCTGACAGTGAGAGCTGTTCGACAGTGGAATTTGCTGCCAAGGAGTGTGGTGGAGTCTCCTTCTTTGGAGGTCTTTAAGCAGAGGCTTGACAACCATATGTCAGGAGTGCTCTGATGGTGTTTCCTGCTTGGCAGGGGGTTGGACTCGATGGCCCTTGTGGTCTCTTCCAACTCTATGATTCTATGATTCTATGATTCTATTCTATGATTCTATGATTAGTTATTGTGTGTACAACTGCATTCTTGGATGATAGCTCTACCATCTGAATCCTATTGTTTTGTCGTGGACTGCTTTGTTTCATGTTACAGGCCATATCAAAAGTGTTGCTAAAACTGAGATATTTAGTCGTGCTGGCTAAAACGGCAACATTTTATTTGTTTAGCATTTCAGCATATTACATTTTCCAAGGGAAACAAGCATTCCTTAAGGGTCCTTGTTTCTACTGTGAAATAGAACATGACACATTCCCACAGGAATCGGTTATAACTATAGAGCAAAGCCTTTTCCTCTAGGAAATTTCCATACCCTCCATACTGTCGCAGAGGAAAATTGGGACACCCTTTTTTTTTGGGTTGTGCTCTTGCAGGAGCCGGGTGACTCTTGTGAGATCACGTCCCCCCCAAAATGGGTGTCTTTGGGGGCTACACTCTCACAGGAACCAAAATGGGACATCCCAGGATCCAATCAGAAGCTGGGATGGCTTCTGTCATTCCTGAATGTCCAGCTCAAATTGGGACAGTTGATGGGTATGAGCTTCCAGACAGCACAACAGGCAAAATACAATGGTCCAATATGCAGTCCAAAAGTGAAAGCAGAGAATGGAGTATGAAAGGAGTCAGATCTCAGCACACCCACAAAAACTCCTTGTTGACAATGGGGATAAGTGTTCAATGACAAATGCCCTGAACTTTTATGTATACCAGGTGTGGGGAACCTTTGCCCCTCCAGATGTTGCTGAACTACAATCCTATCATCCCTGGCCATTGCACGTGTTTGCTGGGGCTAACGGGAGTTGTTATTACTATTATTACTATTACTATTACTATTACTATTACTATTATTACCAGTGCTATTTTTCTAGAAAAAGTGGTGCTGGAACTCACCATTAACACCTCCTTCGTTCTCTTAGAATGGAAATGGTGTCCACCTGAGAGGTGCCGGAACTGAGTTCTGGCGAGTTCCCACTGAAATAAATCCCTAACTATTACTTTTTTATTATTATTAAACACTTTCTAAACCAGTCTCAAGATTTACATATAAGAGGAGATTTTTTTCAGATAAGTTCAGCAACCTCTGAGCCAAAGTTTCCTCACACCTGGTGTGTACCCATATTCCCTCCATCTGGTGAAAACTGAAACCACAGGTGATTCTGGAAACAGATCAAAGGCACTGAGTGAAACATCTATATCACTACTCCTTTATGAGTGTGTATGAAACAAATTGCCTGGAGATACTGGAGCTATCCAAGGAAGTCAAGCCTGGTACCATTACCAGGAACTTAAAAGGAATCTGGTCTTTGATGGCCTCCTGTGCTAGCTGATCTTTCTCTGCCTTAACTTTGACCTGCATAATCTGGCAAGGTCTGAGACGCCACTCTTCCTGGCCCTGCTTAGGTTTGCTGTGACCTTCAGTGTCTCTACATTGGTTTAGATTATGATTAGTAAAATTATGTACGGTCACATCCATTCCATATACTTAACACATATAGCTTCCCACAAAACATCCTTAGAACTGTATTTTGTTAAGGGTGCTGGGAATTGTAGCTCTGTGAGGGGGTAATCTGCAGTTCCCAATATTCTTGGGGGGAAGCCGTGTGTTTTAAATGTGCAGTGTAGATTTGACTAGTGACTTGGCCTTGCTTGTTGCTGTTTTCATTAACGAGTAAGATTACATTTACATATAAGCACTTAATGGAAGGTAAAAGTGGGATGTTTAAAAAGTAGTATTTTAGGAACTTATGTATGTTGCTGTCTAAGTTTGCTGTCTAAGTTTAGACAGCATCTTAAAAAGTAGAGACATCACCTTGCCAACAAAGGTCCGTATAGTAAAAGCTATGGTTTTCCCAGCAGTGATGTATGGAAGTGAAAGCTGGACCATAAAGAAGGCTGATCACCGAAGAATTGATGCTTTTGAATTATGGTGCTGGAGGAGACTCTTGAGAGTCCCATGGACTGCAAGAAGATCAAACCTCTCCATTCTTAAAGAAATCAGCCCTGAGTGCTCACTGGAAGGACTGATCGTAAAGCTGAGGCTCCAATACTTTGGCCACCTCATGAGAAGAGAAGACTCCCTGGAAAAGACCCTGATGTTGGGAAAGATGGAGGGCACAAGGAGAAGGGGACGACCGAGGACGAGATGGTTGGATAGTGTTCTTGAGGCTATCAGCATGAGTTTGAGCAG
Organism: Podarcis erhardii; assembly: GCF_964252035.2. Taxonomy (NCBI): domain Eukaryota; kingdom Metazoa; phylum Chordata; class Lepidosauria; order Squamata; family Lacertidae; genus Podarcis; species Podarcis erhardii. The sequence continues at coordinate 27,283,726 of NC_138513.1, forward strand.
ACTGTGGGAGGCAGTGGAAGACAGAAGTGCCTCGCATGCTCTGGTCCATGGGGTCATGAAGAGTCGGACACGACTAAATGACTAAACAACAACAACAACATGTATGTTGCAGCTCAACAAGGCCAATAACACTGCCTGCAAATAAACAGCAAATATTTCTTTTAGCTAAATTAACCTATTGGAACATATTTCCTTGTAGATACTTAGCTTTCTCCTTCTTTGCAAAATAATGGAAAAGGGCACCAACTCCTACACATTTTCTTTTAAAAGTGCAAATAAAAATCATTAAATCATCTTAGCATTTCTAATTGTTTTTGTAAAAGCTCCTGGCTTTCACAAATGCAATAGAAAAGGTCAGTTTACATTCTTTTCTTTTTTTTACAAAGAGGATGGCAAAAGTTTGCAGTCTGGTCTTTGTAACATGAACACATCAAACACATTTCACAATTTTTCTTTTTAAGAAAAAAAGAGGAATAATTGCAAAACGTTCGCTTTGCAGATGTGTTTGTTTAGGTTGTTTAGACCATTGTCCATTCGGTTTCTACATAAAGAGCTTGCAAACCTACCGACATCCCTGTGGTGTCAAAAGAAATTAGGTGAATCTGTTGGCTGAAATTTACACTCATGAAAACAGCCATTGGAAGTTTGAACCCCAAAGTGAGAACACCAAACATTAACAAAGTTAAAATGTTGGCCACTTTAAAAAAGAAAAGAAAGAAAAAAGCTTGAGTCTGTAGCTTCTATTTGAGAATTGAGTCACCCAGGGTCATGTGGATTGAATTCAAATGGGGACAAATGCAAAGAAGATCAAGGGCCATAGCAACTGAACGGGCCAGGGAGAGCACAACACAATATTTATGAGGTCTCTGTAGAAAAGGTGCATGACTTGAATCACTTGCTACTCTGAATCTTTCCATTTCAGTTTCTATCAATTTCTCATACTTCCAGTCTTCAGTGCAGTTCTCCACATTTCTGCAGTGATTTGAAACTTAAAATAAAAACATTTCTCCTGAAAATTCGTAAGCAGTTTAGTAAGACTTTCTACTAACAGAAGGATTTTTGGACGCAGCTTTGACTTCTTTTGCAAGCAATTTCACCCCCTCATGTAATGCCCTTTTGTACATTACTTTCATTAATACATTCATTGGAGGACTGCATGGCAACATCTGGAGGAGGGCGAATTTGGTGGCTGTTTGCTTATCCTTTCAAATAATGCAAATTCAGCAGGTTCTCAATTAAATGTGAACTGAATCAAATTGCACCCTGCCCCCCCCCCATCTCTAGTTGCTACTGCCAGCTCTTGGCAGCGCACAACAAATATACATTGTACATGCTAATCTGTGGAGGGATTGCAGTGGATGTGGATAGTCTTACAATGAAAGCAAGGGGTGGAAAATATCAAACCCTGCAAAACTCAGTCCCATAGTGGCAGATAAGCATATTGCTTATCAATCAGATTCAGCTTCCTACCTTGACCTAGACCCAGCTTATTACAGGATAAGGAGATCCTATGCATCCCTCCCATTGAACTGGAACTGGTGCCATTAATATGCTCTGATGAGGGTGGTGCTGTGGCCTAAACCACTGCGCCTCTTGGGCTTGCCAATCAGAAGGTCAGTGGTTCGAATCCCCGCAATGGGGTGAGCTCCCATTGCTCTGTCCCAGCTCCTGCCAACCTAGCAGTTTGAAAACATGCCAGTGCAAGTAAATAAATAGATACTGATGCAACGGGAAGGTAAACGGCATTTCCGTGCGCTCTGGTTTCCATCAGGGTGTCCCATTGTGCCAGAAGCGGTTTAGTCATGCTGGGCACATGACCTGGAAAGCTGTCTGTGGACAAACAGGTCCTTTACCTTTACCTCTGATGGGCATGATGTGTGATGACTTTCAGATTGTTCGGCAGCTTCTCTTAGACTACTTTGTGACCTTGCTTTAATATTTTTTTATTTCTTTTAAATGATTAATTTGATATATTTGATGTAAAAATTATATTTTTCTTAGCCACCTTGGATGTATATTTTTTTATAGGAAGGCGAGATATAAATGTTAAATAAATGAATGAAATGGTCATCGCTACTAGAAGTGGTTCCAACTGTGCTGTGGCTTGAACTATAGATGCCCTTTAAAATTCTTTCATATCTAATAAGTTTGTGAGGAAAAAGAACTTGGTGGTGAGGCTTTTTCATGACAATATGTTCTTTTGTTCAAGCCACTGGCCCTTACTTATCTTTGGGAGAGTGTTTGAAATGCATTCTTCTTGATTTACTCAGCTATAACTATTTTTTTTTAAAAAAAAGATTTAAGGCATAATTTTTGGGGAGGCTGATACTTTGCTTATGTTCTCCACTTCAAACTGGCATTTATTTTTGTCTCTGTGGGAAGAAACTATAAAACACAGAATTTTGACTTCTGGTGAAGGAAGGATTAGGAGCGAGATGGTTCCATTCAACTTTTTTGTGCTCAAACCCCACCCCACCCCCATTTGGAATAGAACATATTGCCTTCGGGGCAACTAATTTAATCTTCCCAGCTGAAATACAAGACAAGGAACTATTATTCACCCTAATTAGACCCTTTAAAAAGGGGAGAACGAGAGAAAGCAAAAGGAGGAAGTTTCATGAAGCCTCCCAAATTGTTTTTCTGGTAAATGTGATTTTGCTCTTCCCTTTTTACTGATAAATCTGAAGCTGAATTGTACGTATCCCTTACCAAGGATTGCCGTCATAGATCTATTGCAATGCAACCACAAAGGAAGTGAAATAAGACCACGTAAGGACAGAAATAAGAATGAAAAAAAGAGAGAGATAAATACTTTTCGTTCCTCCTGAGGCAAAAGAGAACTTGCCCATTGTTGTCTGCTCCTATTATATCACCTTCTTTTGAACCAAACATGTGGAACATTTAACAGTGGGTTAGGATAATGAGGCTAATGATAACTGCATTTAATTGAGTTAGGAGCCAGATTCTGGCAGCAATGTTAACATGAGAGAACTGAATACATTCTGAGTTGCTTGGGGCCTTCTCAGATTTTGTCATTAGTGTCACATCTATGCCATGCATTTAGAGGACTTTCCTGACACTTTAACAGTCATGGCTGCCCTCAAAGAATCCTGGGTGCTGTAGTTTGTTAAAGGTTCTGTGAGCTTTTTAGGAGATTCCTATTCCCTCACAGAGTAGCAGTTTCCAGAGTTCCCCAAGAAGAGGGATTGACTGTTAAACAACCCTGAAAACTGTAGCTCTGTGAGAGTTTTTTTACACATGTTGACTTTGTGCCTATGCAAAATACCAGTCCATTGTGTGCCTACCCTTGGAACACATGTAAGGAATCTACACCATTTGGGATGAAGAGAGGCAAAGAGGACCAAGAACAGATATGGGAAAAGACAGAAACTCTCTTCCAAAGAGGAACTGAGGATTGCCCTGATTACAGCCTCTTTCTGCTTATGTTTGCAAGGGATTGATGGGAATTTGAGGCCAATGACAATGGAAGAATAACTGAAGCTTCCAATGCAGCATAGAATAGTTCAGGCATAGGCAAACCTGGCCCTCCAAATGTTTTGGGACTACAGCTCCCATCATCCCTGACCACCGGTCCTGTTAGCTAGGGATAATGGGAGTTGTAGTCCCAAAACATCTGGAGCGCCGATTTTGCCTATGCCTGGAATAGTTCATCATAAGTGAACCCTAATAATAACAAACATTTCCCAACAAAACTGATCAGCGTTGGGTTTGTTATACAGTCATATCTCGGAAGTTGAACAGAATCCGTTCTGGGAGTCTGTTCGACTTCTGAAACACTCGACTTCCAAAGCACAGCTTCTGATTGGCTGCAGGAAGCCATGGAAGCCCCCTCGGACATTCAGCTTCCAAAAGAACGTTCAAAAACCGGAACACATACTCCTGGTTTTTTATCGTTTGGGAGCCGGAATGTTTGACTCCCAAGGCGTTTGGGAGCCAAGGTATGACTGTACAATGTTATCTCAGTCCGGAGGTAGAACTAGACTTTATCTTGCCAAATGCATGATCCCAGCCCCACATTAGTTAATTTGTGGGGAGGAAGGGTTATGGAAGAGAACAGTACTTAGTTCCACCTGCAGCGGCTGTTTGATCTGCTTCACCAACCCCAGCTGATTTTTACTTCTAGTTTAAGAATCTGGATGGGGAAAAATACAACAAAAAAATGTTTTAAATGACCAGGAGGTAGTTTCAGGGACAAATCATTGGGAAGGAGAACAGTTCAGTATCCCTTTCTACATACTCACATATTCTACCGAGCAGATTTACCTTCTGCTCTTCATTTCCCTTAAGAAGGGACTCCTTCTTATTTGCCTTGTGACATCTAGATCCAATCCAGAGCTCAGCTGCCATAGTGGATTGATCTTGAGCGGTTCCTCCAAAGTTTTGATGTGCAAAAATATCACTTAAGTTCTTAGCTCCCATCTGCAGCCCAGCGCTAATTTTGTTTCCCCACTTAGGTTTGCAAAGGGGTTAAATCGAAACAGGAGAGCAGTATTCAGCGATTACTCACACTAATCATTCTGATATAATAGGTCAAGATGTCTGACTGGAGACAAGCTAATGGAGAAAAGGATGTCATATGTTTACAAACATTTCCGTTAACATGCTGGAATGGCAAGCTTATTCATCGCAGGCCAGAGCTCCCAGAGGTCAATTGGAGGGAAAAAAGAAAGAGGGGTGATATTAATCATACCGACGCCTGATTGTCTGATACTTTTTGACATATTGTGGAAAAACTAGCTGCAGTGAATTTTGGCAGGGATATCGGGGGGGGGGGGTTAATGAAATAATGTTTTTGTAAGGCATTACCTTTTATCTAGTCATTTATCTTTGGCCCATTAAAAGTTTCACATATTACAATGTCAGATTTAAAATTGTGCTTTTGAAAGAAAACTGCACACCATAGTTCATCTCCCTGCCTCTCTCTCTCTCCTCCCTCTCTGTGTCTCTCTCCCTTTGACATTTTTAGTGCATGCCTTGGCGATTCAGAATGGTGCAGGGTAAAAATTAGCACTTCAGAGGCCACAAGCTGTGAGTCATCTGGCAATGAATGGCTGGCCTGCTGTGATGTCACCGCTGATCTGTTTGGTGCAGAAGGTATGGTTCATCTAGCTCATGGCCACTGGCGGTGCCAATGCTCAGAGTGCTAAAGGAACTTGGGATGCAAATCTGTTGGTTAAACCACACAAGTCTCACCTAGGCCCTGTAGACTTTCAAGTAGCACTTTCTAGGTGCGAGTCAGTTGACTGGTTTTGAAACTTCTTAATGTTCCAGGCAGGAAAGATTTTGCTGCTGTCAGAATGATGGCACCTTTTTCCTGTCACCCCAAAACTGCTGCTAAAATCAAAACAGGAAAATATCAAGGAGAATAAATTCTTCCCATAGTAGAATAAAAGATAAGTCAAAGAGCAAGATGACTAATTCAGCAGGCCTATATTTAGACAACCCAAGATAGATCCAAAAACTCGTTTGATGAGAACCATCTCTGATGTCTGCCTTTCCTTTCACTGTCATCTGCTGACATTAAACTCTGAAGTTGCCTCTGATGTCAGTTTTGAATTATTTGTTTCATGATTGCTGAATGCTGACTCAAAAGTTGCCTGGAGAGGGAAGTTGTGTGTGTGTGTTTTATATATAAAAAGGGAATCATTCATATCTCTTCCTTGCCAGAAATGCTTTAGAAACAATGGAACTGTTCTAAATATTTCGTGACCTTGCCTAGCACAAGCTTTTCTGCTCCCTTCTTGAATGCTCATAGTAACTACTTAAACATTCTTTTGATTTCCCTCCCACCCATCACCGCACACCCACCCGTGAAGAAATATTGGTGATCTCTTGTAGCTATAAATGTGAATAGTTGTTGCTAGATTCAGACAATGTCATTATACATATCAGAGGTAGTGATGGACCAATACTCTCAGGTGTGTGGGAGTTGGAATTATGAGTAACATTGGAATATTTCCTCCCTTGAGAGTAAGTCTTGTTGAACTCAGTGGGGCTTACTTCTGAGTAGATGCTTATATCATTTTGCACAGAAAATAAGGGATATACCACTTGTCTTATCTACAAGTTGTGACTCCAAAATGGGCTTATTTTCTATGTGCTATGTATTATTAGTAAAGATGGTTTCCTCAACATTTTACATTTCATGTGAGATAGACTGCAACAAGAACTAAAGATGATTGCTAATGAATGAACTCAAACTACCAACTGGCTTCCATGGAGCTGAAACAGATCTCCTAAATCCCTGTCCCAAGGATAACCAAGTCTGCAAGTTACCATTTAATGGGGATAATTGTTAAACTGGCTGCAGTCAACAACTTACCTTACTTGCATTTAGAACTTTAAAAATAAACAGATCTGGTCCAGAGTAAGTTGCCTGAATATTTGAGCCTTAATTTTCTGGTAACCTAGTACCTATTCAGTTCTTTTTGTGTGTGGATCTGAAAAGTAAAGAAGGACAATGTTAAGCCTCTCATCTTAAGATGCATGTATCAAACACTTCCAGAAAGTCACAAATGTATCTATTTTATTACAAAGGCACACACTTGGCAAGACAGCATGTGGAGTCTTGCCGAAAATTGCATTGCAATACAATAGCCTTGTGTAATCCTTTGTAAGTGATGTTGGAACTTTATATTCGCTAGCAAACATTGTGAATCCAACAAACAGAGAGAGCAGAAATGAAACTAATGGGAAATTCCATCTCCATATAAATTAGCAATTACGTAATGCATCATATTAAAAATGGAATAACTCAAAAGTGATTGCAAACATAAGAATGTCACGGCATGAAAAGACATACATTTTAAAGAATAAATGAGGTGGGGTAAAACAACAAAACCAAACCTCAGTGAAATGTAGAGAGATGGGTTTTTCGATCTACTAAAAAAGAAACCTGAATGGATGCTGTGATTTATTACCAGTGCTTTTTTTCTGGGGGTATGCATACCCCTAAACATTTTGTGAATCTAAGTTTGGCCTCATTGAGGGGCAGTACTTCAATATGAGTAGGAAAATGAGAGCACCCCTAAACATGTTTTTTTTAGAAAAAGAACTGTATATTACCAACAAATTAAGCCTGAAATCTACCTACCCCTAGAAACACCTATTGCTTGATAGAATGAACAGAGGTGACAGGATAGAAAGACCCAGGGAGTCAAAGCATGCAGCAAAATTAACCTAAATCTGACCTTAATTAGTGACAGAACAGCCAAAAATATGGGGAAACGGACAATGACCGCAATTATATTGTGCTTCATAAAGTCAGACAGATTGTTTGGCAAATCCCTCCGTCAAGTTTGATTGTCTTTTTGGTTCTAGCTGTGTGATCAGCACAGGGCACTGGAGCACAAATTCAGCAGAAGGTGTGGGTGTGTGGAAAGCAGCAAAGGTAAATTACTAAATGTTGAAATAAGTGAACTAACACACATTACTGTATACTATACCACTGTATGTCCCTTGTATACTAGGGCTGTGCATCGGATCAAGCTGAATCCTGGATCCTAAAGCAAATCAGGCCGATTCGGGTCAATCTGGCTGGATCTAATTCAGCTGGATCAGACAGAGGCAACCCCAGTTATCCCCAGGTTGGATTGGGTCAACCCAGAGTGATCAGGAGAGGTCAAGAAGGTTGGTGGCCTGGTGGTCAGGAGCGGAGGAGAAGGAGACGCATTGGCATCTCCTTTTCTCCCCACCAGCCACATGTTTAATTAGGTTAAACCCCGATTAAACATGCTGGGGGCGAGAAGGAGGCATGTGTCTCCTTTCGCCCCCGCCCTTGACCTTATGTTTAATTAGGGTTTTGATGCCAGTAGTATGAAAAGCTTTTTCTGTTGGAATCATAGTGAAGAGAGAAAGATTTAAGCTTTGCCACTCAACTTTGCCACCTCCCCCTTACCTGGTTGTCCCCAGGTTGTTCTCTGGATCTCCCTTCATCTGCTATTTGCATTTTTTAAAAAAATGCTATTAAATTGTGTTCATGTCTTGTATGGCCCTTTCACATTTTAAAATTCACTACTCTTGCAATTTCCTCTTTTCATTAAGCTATTCCCTTGTTTACTAGTTGAATTGTATTGTCAAATTATATCCATGTGATCGTTTTCTTTTAAATCCACTTTTCTCTCCTAATTGTTCTTAATTGTGTTGGCTTCAATTCCAATAGCTACTCTGGTTTCAATCTGATTCTGTCATCTCCCTCACCCCAGGCCCTGAACAGAATGGTACCGTTCTTGTTCCTTTCTTCTTAAGACAAGGCCACGTCACTTTTCTATTTCGTTCAGAAAAGTCATGTGACTCTATCCTTGAGATTTCCTGCATTTAGTGCTGCAAGGCTTCTGAAGCCTGTTCTGAGCAGACTTTATAGAAACAGGCTCATTTTGCAAGTTTCAAGTAGGGCATCTGAATGCCCCGTGGAAGGGGGGAAAGTAGCACAGAGTTGACTGAAAAAAGATTTTCACTTATAGGTTTTGAAGAACACAATAGAAGACAGCAGATACTTGCCACATAGAAGAGGGTAAAAACTTGTTCACTGTTCCCCTAGAACAGGGATTGCAAATCTTTTTGGGTCCTTGAGTTCATGTATACACACACACACACACACACACACACACACACAACCACAACAACCAAGCCCATATTGCAACCTAGTCTGCTTGCTACAATAGCGTGCTTCTTTTGACCCTAATTTCAGTGGATAGATGGTGGGGAAGAGAAGATTCTTTGGGTGCTAAGAAAGGCATCTGTGGGCACATGTGTTACAACCTCTGAACTATACCTGATGGGGTTAACTTACAGGATTGTATTACTATTATTTATTAAATTTCTTCACCACCCTTCTTTATCAGCAGAGTTGCTGGGACTTTGGATCCACTCCATGATGTCCTAGCTGGGAGCTTACTGCTGGCTACCAGCAATGGGAGAAGGTGATGCATTTATTTTTATTTACTTAATAAAATTTATGCACCACTTGATTGTGATAATAAAAAAGCACATTGAAAGCAGTTAACAAAGAGATGAAACAAGAAAATCAAGAAAAATTACAGCCATACTTTAAAACATGCCAAAGTTAAAACACTAAAACAGATCAAAATTACCTTCATAGTCAAATCAGTTCTGCCGTGGGGTTCTGCATTGAAATGAAAAGCTGGCAAGATGGCATGCAGGACGTGAGTGGGTGGACTGTGAAATCCACCCCATTCAAGTCCAAAACAAACACAACCTGCCTTGCCTGCATTTTGCCATCTTGCCAGATGTTTCTAAGTGTTTGTTGAACATACACGGCATGAGTCAGCAGGAGCAGGGAGGCAGTGCCATGACAGACAGCAGCTAAGCACCAGGGCCAGAGATTTCTGTTCTTCCTCGAGTCATGGTTACCTAAGCAAACTGGGCCCAGGATTCAAGCTTAACTGTTCAAACATGAAATGGGTGGCATAACAATGCAGCCTTTACCCGCAGATGACTTAATGCATCCCGAATGAAATGTTTGCTTACTAGAAGCCAACAAAAGCCTGGAGAAGAAAAAGCTCTCTCAAACACACTCCTGGAATGGGTCACAACTGATTTGCTGTTACCTTTGCGTATTTGCATTAGAATTCCTCCTCCCCCCACATCCTCTAAGATTACTTGTGCAATCTTGCTGAATTACCCTGGCATGTGGATGAAATGTTTATAGGCCAGTCCCATGCACATGTTTACTTGGAAGGCTGTATCACTGTCTTTAAGCTATCAATGGCTACTTGCTAAGATGGGTACATTGTGCCTCCATAATCAGAGCCAGTGGTGCTTTTGAACACCAGTTGCTGGAAACTGCAGGAGGCCATAGTGGTCTTCTGCTCAGGTCCTGCTTGCTTGGCCACTGTGAGAACAGAATGCTGTAATAGATGAACCAATGGCCTGATCCAGCAGGTTCTCCTTACTCCTAAGGACAGAGGCACTGGGTTGCCCCGAAGATTGGAGGGCCTGTGGCTTGTCATGCATGTGTAATGTTGCACACACAACCTGCACATGATGCAGGAGGTCAAGAACTCTGGAGGAACTGCCCACTGGACCTGTGTCATGCATTGTGCACATGACATCTCGTGTGCACAACATATGCAGGGTCGTCTGAAGATTCAGGGGACCTGGCCCCATTAAAACAAATTTTGAGGGGAGGTGAAGTCCCTTTGGTCCCCTAGAGTTGGCACCACTGCCTAGGTATTTGTGTCAGGAGCAAATCCCACACTCGAGTAGGACCCTGGTAGAGACACATGCCCGACTGGCATGATCTCTCCCTCCTGGTCAATCATTTGGGAGCCTCAAAAGCTTTCTTCAGCCTGAACATCACAGCGACCAATGCCAACCGGCACTGACACACTTAGGGACCTGCAGAGTTTGCGCATCAAGCGTAACAGACCTCAGCAACTCAACATTTTGGCTAATCTACTTTATTTACATATAAACACACAGAGAGCACTACAACATGGCTCCCTCTCTCTCTAGCATCAGACAGCAAAGAGGAAAAGAACAAAGGACAATAGTCCCACTTCACGGAACACAGTAACACAAACATCCTGTCTTCGTCACTTCCCACTCTGTGGAATCAAAACATATACCGTCATGTGATAGAAAAAAATCCCATGACTGCAATCATGGAGCAGGAATTCTAACAATTTGTGCAAAAGACCACAGCCATGGTCATATTCTTAACCATGGAAAATGACTGCTATTGGTAACAATGAAACCATAAAATCCAGCATTGAAAACACAGACATTCTAGCCAAAACATAAATCAAACATTGGCAAAACTACCCCAAAACTATTGGGATGGGGCAACCATGGAAGGTCTGTTTAAAAAGAAACCGCATTTTCATAAAGTCAACCATGTCAGCCTCTCTCTTGTCAACGGTAACATACAAGGGTTTGTCTTTTCCATAACACAAATCTAGAATATGAAGCTGAAGCCACTGTCTGATCTGTGTAGTATTCTTGGACATAAATCCTGCTCTAGAATCTAGACCAGTCATACTGGAGCTATTTTTTCAGTGGTAGAGGTATCACACCAAAGATCATAATCATTCCTAAAACATTAGGTACCATGCACAAATTAAAACTAATCCATTTTAAAGCCCCAAACAGCCTGGGATCAGTTTACTTGTGGGATCACTTCCCCTCAAATATGCCCAATTAACCACTATGAGCTGCACTGTTAAAGGTGCCACATAGTACTTGTAAGAAATCTTCTTTTTTTAGTGTGGCAGCACCTACATTTTGGAACTTCCTGCCTAGTGACATCAGGTAGGTGTGTTCGCACCTAGCAGCTCCTGCTTAAAACAATTTTGTTTATGCAAGCCTATCCAGACACGTAGAAGCTGCATGTGTGTGTTTTTTATCTGTTCATTTTTATCATCTTTTGAATGCTTTTAAGTACCTGTTTTTAACTGTTTCTTCATTGAGAATTTTAACATTGCATTTTGGATTCTTGTAAACAGCTTTGAGGTTTTCCTACCTGCAAGTGAAATATAAATTTTGCTAAATAAATAAATAAATTTCGGACAGCATCAAGAGGGAATGTAAAATGAAGCTGATGTAGGGAGTTTCCCTTAGATCAGGGATGGGCAACTTGCACTCCTCCAGACATTGTACAGCTGTTCCTATCAGTCCCAGCCAGTCTAGCTATAAGTGAGGGATGGTAGAATTTGCAGATAAATTCTGCTCACACATAATTCTATTTTTCTGTGCAGATAAATTCTGTTCTGTTTGAAATCCAATCATTCTCATGTGCTTTACAACATTTTTGGCATCTATTTTTTGTAAATAGATTTTTGCACAATTATTTATTTCATTTATTGATCACTTCTGATGAGGTATCTGAAAGAGATTTACAATGCAATAAAGGCATTTACACCCCACTTGTCTATCTAAAAGTTAATCAAAGGTGTCTAACAATCTTCCTTATAATGATGCCAAACCTTCAAAGATAACTAGCTCGACTTTCACTGATTCCAAATGTGTCTGCTCTAGGTATGACTATGTATGGATCCCACAAAATGAGTACAGTTGTCTGTTAATAAAGTCCATCAGATTTAAGCTGCAGTCCTATCAATGCTTACCTGGGTGAAAGTCCCACTGACTTCATCTGTTGTATGTAAACTGCCCTGGGATCTTAATTAATGAAGGGTGACTTAGAAGTTGAATAAATAAATACATAAGTGAAACATTTATCACTAGATATGTACATGATTGCACGTAAAGCATTACTTTTTATTTTTTTGTTGTTGATTCAGTTTATATCTCTGCCTTCTTCCCGAAGAAGCCCAGGGTGGAGTGGGGGACCCAATAATAGCTTCCTTAAAATAAATAAAAAAGCATTAGAAAACAGGTAAAAACATAATTTCAACCAGTGAATTCAGGGCTGCCAGCCTAACAGCAGGATGAAAACAGAAATATTTTTAATTCAACACATTTTTTGCAGTAGGAATGAAAAGGACATTTGTTCTTAGATCTCGTAATTTCGATTGTATGTTTGGTTGTTTCTAGGTCATCAGGAATTGTTTCCTGTAACAAGTGTTCTCATTCTAGTTTTAAATGATGAAAATGCTGAGACAGCAATAACATGCCCCCCCAAAACTTTTTTTTCAGTCAAAGTATTTTATCGGGGGGGGGGGGAATCACCTAAATTGTTCTCTGCTTCCCTTAACATTTAATTATCCTCCTTTGTATCATCTTGGACAAGTCTTCTCCTGTTTCTGTCTTTGAAAGTAATTGCAACCATACCCAACTTTATCATCACAGCATTTGGCTGGGATTTACAATTACGCGGCATACTTGTTATGTGTTTGGCCATTGGTTTTTCCACGTCTGTGGTCACCGTGAAGTAACTACATCCAGCCTCCATTAACAGGAGCAAAAAACGTCTCATTTATCAGTTATGTTTATGGGCATTGATCTTCTAGCTGGGATGCTTATCTGACTGAGATTTCTAAAGTTTGGAAATATATGTGCAAGGATATTTCTATTTCCATTTTGTAGGTGTACGCTGCAGCTGGAGTTATTTTCCTGGCATGTGCCCTGATCCACGTATTTGAGGCATTGTGCATAATGAAGCCTTTCAATACCTGTAATAGTTGCCAGTCCTCAAAGCAACTACAGTGGTACCTCGGGTTAAGTACTTAATTCGTTCTGGAGGTCCATACTTAACCTGAAACTGTTCTTAACCTGAAGCACCACTTTAGCTAATGGGGCCTCCTGCTGCCACCACGCAGCCGGAGCACAATTTCTGTTCTCATCCTGAAGCAAAGTTCTTAACCTGAAGCACTATTTCTGGGTTAGCGGAGTCTGTAACCTGAAGCGTATGTAACCCGAGGTACCACTGTACAGGCAACTCTGCCTTGAAATCACTCATCCTATTGCTTTCCTCATCCTGCCATTCAGATAAGGTGCTGCTGGTGCTCACAGCCATGTTACATCTTGTCATTTTATGCCAGAAGAAGGAAAGCATAATGGGGACAACAGCTTTCTGGGTGCCTAAAGAGGAGGTAAGGACAGAGATGGATGGGGGAGCTAGTGGCTCCCTGTGGCTGCTTTGCTAAGAGGCAAGTGCATGAATCAAGGCACACATACCTGCTTATCACAGTTTGCAGTCTATGAGCAATTTCCATAAGTTTCCCCATACAGAAAGGCCTTCCATGCAAGCATGCGAAACAAAAAGTCCAACTTGCAATTCAACCTTGAACTGAAGCCTTTGTGTTTGTTCATAAACGGCTTCTCTGTACGTGTTTTATATGGGCTCGCGTATTTCCTCTCTCCAAAATAAAACATGATCCACTGGGAGTTGTGAAATATGAGACATTCTTGGTTGAATTTTACCCGCAGCATTCAACCTGCCATATCCAATGTTTGCCTAAATGTTTGCATTAAGAGTGGGCTCCAAAGCTGGGTTTCGGCTATTGAATGCATTAATTCTGAATTCTCAAAGATCCAATAACATGGAAAGAATAGATAACTTGGAGATAACCTCCCAAAAGAGGCAATTGAACAGCTTTTAGAGCTTGTAGTCTTTGGCACAAACCTCAAAAGATCAAACAATAAAGCCTAACATCTTTTGATCTTTGTTTTACGACCCCTGCATGGTTTTCCCACCCCTCCATCCCCACCGCCACCTAGTGAACGAGCACAGCTATTGCGCAATTTGTCTTCTTTGGAGAATACTATATGTAGGCATCCAGGAAAGGAATTCTATAACTGGAAGAGGAGAACAGACAAGAATCTGCTGTTTAGATCTTCTACCATAATATAAAACACAGGTGGGGAAATGGATCTGACCCACATCCATGAGCCAAGGGGGTGTGGCTGTCCACCTGCCAATTGCCCGACATGACAATGAAATTAAAAAAAATGTGTGCAGCATTTCACAAGAGCAGACAAGAGCGTCTCGCAAGAGGTGACAAACAGCTGATAGTCGGCCCCCAAGAAGCACTTCCAAGGGGCTTTGCAGAAATCACCAATGCCTGCAAAACTCCTTTCAGCCAAGCCCAGCCTTTGCCTGTCCCACACCTGACATCATTTTCTCCCAGAAAAAAGGGAATGTGACCTAGCCGAGTCTAGGAACAGAACTCTCTGGTTTTAACTTCTTCATGCACCAACTAGCTTTCGTGCATTGTTACGTTTGTCTGCAATTTCCCACACAAAGCAGTGGAGTTCAACAGGAAATTGTGCAAAAGTCTTCTTACATCCCTAAAAGTTACTGAGAGGTGTGGAGGTAATGATCCAAGCAGCCAACAAGGGACAGTTTGCTGATGTGTATGTTTAGATTTGAGACATGAAGTTGCTCTTGGGGAATGTAAAGTCCAACCAGGGGGACAATGAGTGGACAGAGAGCTCATGGACAGGACTAGGGAACCTGGTGCCCTCCAAGAGTTATTGGACTCCATCTCCCATTATCCCTGACCACTGGCTATACTTGCTGGGGCTGATGGTTGCTGGAGTTCAACAACATGTGGAAGGTCACAGATATCCCATTCTTGCTCCAGGGCAACAATATGCCAGACACTGTCTCTGGAACAAAGCTGTGCTGAAAAAGAGATGTAGGAGCAGGTGTAACATCTATAAAAGAAGTAAACCAACATAAACAAAGCTGTAGTCAAGGATATGGCACAGGAGCTAAGACAGGAACTATCACAAGCAGGAAAGTGAGAACAAGCTATAACTCCTTGTGTGAAATCTTTTTCACATGGCTTGGAACTTAGATTCTTTAGCTTCTTTCTTTTTAAAATGGACCAAACAATGAATATCAAATGATTCCCACCCCACCCCCATGGTCTGTTATATGATCCAAGTTGACAGGAGGTCTAAGGAGAATAATTAGTAAATATCCCAATGGTATTGATCCATATCTGATTACTTCAGAGCAGAATACACATTTTAGCAAAGCAGTCGTAAGTGTCGAGGTATCACAGTTTCACATAATTTGGTGGATGAAAAAAAGAAAGAAAGGAAAATTCAAGTATTGTGATGGAAGTAGTTATGTGAAAAAAGTATCCTCTTGTTGGTTTGTTTTAAAAATCATAACCTTGAGGACTAACAGCTTTTAAGCCATGCTGGCTTAATAATAATAATAATAATAATAATAATAATAATAATAATAATAATAATTTTTTAAAATTTATATCTTGCCCATCTGGCTGGGTTTCCCCAGCCGCTCTGGATAGCTTACAACATATATAAAAACACAACAAAACATCAAACATTAAAAAGCAAAATATCCTATATAAGCAACAAACAGTCAATAGCAATAATGACCGCTCCCCACTTAAAACGGGGGGCGCCTTTTGCGTGGACGCGTGCAGCCCTGGATCTGGAGTGGCCCCATCAGCATAGGCTTTGCCTTCCCTCAGGTGGGATACCTGGAGGTCCCCGCCTACCCCAGTGAGTTGTCCAATCCCACCTGGGGGAAGAGTTGCCAGGGAAACCAGGCCAGGTAAGGGGAGGGATTACCTGCCCACACAATAGAGGGTGGATCTTAATTGGTAATCCTCACTTGGCTCCAGAGCTTCTCCCACCCTACCCACCCTCAGTTAATGTCTTCTTTTGCAGGTTAACTTTTCTTCATAGGTTTTGCAGGTTAACCTGTCTCCACAGGTATGCGGGCGCTGCTACGATAAGGTTGCTGTTAAAGGGCCGGAAAGGAATTTCCCTGCATTGGCAGGTTTCGCCTTTCCCGTAGCAAAACGTCACAACTTTGGCGGTATCAGGCCTTGGGCGGAATCCTTTAGTCCATCTTCCTCTTTGCGGCGGCGATACCAGGGTTCCCCGTTAAAGGGGTTTTTGAAGGGAGGCTTTGGCCGTACGCCGAAAGGTCGTCATTGCTCTCCCCTGCGGCGGCGTAACGGGGGCGGCTATCTCTGCTTGAACATATGTTCTCCAGAGCCGGCCCATCCCCCCCCCACACACTGGATAACCCTGATGCTCCCTAGGTCCCCGGCTGGGGACTAGGGAGGGAGAACGCCCAATGCCTGAGCCAAGGTCTACCCACATTTGAAATTTAATAAAGTTGTGGCCAATTTAATCCCATAGCACGTTGTCTAGAGTCGTTATTCCACATGACGGGGGGGACCACTCGGGATCTGGGGACTCCGCCTGTCCACGCAATAAACAGTTTCCAGTTATACCCAAATTAAAATCACTGCCAACCCCAACTAAACATTTTACCAATACCAACCCGACAAAAAGGAAACAGAGGAACCAAAATTAGAACCGTTTAAAACATTTTAGCCAGTTGCCCCAACCCAAGAGTTGTTCCAGCGATGTTCCTCCGGCCTCCCATGAGGCTTTTAGCTGTTCAAGGTGAGTCTGGGCCCCGCCCCCTAGGCCAGATGCAAATGGGCCTTGCAGCAGAGTGTTTTTTTCCTTTCAGCACTCAGAGGGGAGACAGACAACAGGAGTGGGATTCCACCCCTATAATACATAGGGGCTGCCTTCCTTTGGGGAAATCAAATGCTCAACTGAGGCTGGATCGTCTCCAGATTGAAGTCTTCTGCTTCCATCATAGGGCAGCTTTATGATTCAAGTGATGCTGAATTATTCTGACTGGAAAGTATCTAGGTACCAGTACCTTGTGCATCAAATGCCAGCTGTTGTAGCTCTGCAGGTTAGCAGATCCGTCAGCCCCCAGGAGAAGAGGTGACAGCGTGACTCCGATTAGGGCATCTAGACTTCTGTAGGTGGTTCATTCAAATTAGCTCAGATTCTACAAATGTACCATGCATGCAGTTCTCTGGAAAATATGCATCACTATCCTTTTCTTGTTGCATTTTTAAGAGGCAGCGCAAATATTTTTTCCTACGGGACCGCCTCTCCTGGTATGCCCCACAGAGGAACTTACGATCTTCAAATAAAAACACCTTGAAGGTCCCAAGCCACAGAGAGGTTAGGCTGGCCTCAACTAGAGCCAGGGCTTTTTCGGCTGCGGCTCCAACCTGGTGGAACGCTCTGTCACAAGAGACAAGGGCCCTGCAGGACTTGACATCTTTCCGCAGGGCCTGCAAGACAGAGCTGTTCCACCTGGCCTTTGGTCAGGGCACAGCCTGACTCCCTCCTTTGGCAATCTTTACAAAACTTTAGTTTATGGTTGCCATCAATTTTGATTTTAATTCATTTTTATAATGTTTTATAATGTTGTACTGTTTTAGTGTTGTTAGCCGCCCTGAGCCCGGCTTCGGCTGGGGAGGGCGGGATATAAATAAAATTTATTATTATTATTATTATTATTAAAAAGTCCACAGTAGCACATGTTATGCTGGCTCCTGGATGTCATAAAATGTGAATCATCTGTGCTTAAAATGGCATGTGCATGTAAATATAGGAGGTATTTATAATATGATCCTTCTTAATGAGGAAGGGACTGGACCGTTGATAAAAATCTCCCTGGCTGAAAGTCACATCTTAGCTGCCAGCTCATACTGATTCGTGGTGTGCTTGCAATCCTGCTCCAGCTGTGTTAGAAATCCCTGTATTAAACATAATTAAAATATTATAAATCACCATGGAAAATGGTTTACAGCAGCGATAATCCTCTGAGTCAACTGCTACTGAAGTTGGCCAGTTTGCTAAAAACCACAGGAGACTAAATATGAAAAAAAAGCAAACACTTTGCAAAAGTGTCGGTTTCACTAGGATTATTCCTAATGTACCAGCAGCAGGATTTGTTCAGTCAAACAGAGGGCAAACTAGATACAGTATATGGAGCAACTAAAGGGCCTAAGTTTAGGGAAGTCATGATTGTTTGTTGATACATGTGTCCATTCTGTTCACGCATAAAGCAAGCCAGGAATTCTGACTTTTACATCAAAAAGAGCACATGAGTGGTGAATAGCAATGGGCAAATTTAGGTTTCTCTCAGTTTCAGTTTCCTATATTTCTGCTCTCCAGATTTCCACCACCTGTGCATTTGTGCTGAGCCATAGTTTGACTTAATGTCACATGTGAACCAGGTCACAGTGACATTAAGGTCATGGTTTGTTGTTAGCTTTTGAACCTTGGGTTACGGCTTAACATTGCAGGTGAACCCAGCACCCTTTCTTAACCATGGTTTCTTTTATTATTTCCCCTCGTTTTGCCTAGTTGTGGGGCTTGTGCAAAATATGCTCCTCTGCAGTCTAAGAACAAACTGGTAGCTTCTTCCATGGGTATCATTAGCTGTCAACTTACATATTTGAAAATAAGGGACCAGCAGCCTCTAAAATAAGGGATCAGCAGCCAAAATAAGGGATCAACAATTACTTTGATAAAATACATATTTTGTTGCGTGCAAATGGCTTTAGATACCTATTAGGTCCATACATTACCATATAGCATATATTCAATACACAAAAAACAGCAACAATTTTTTGTTGACAAAGCACAGCTGGACATAGAAAGGACCCCATTACCTTCAGTAGCTTACTTAAGGGACATCATCAATAAGGGACAGCAGCGGGACATGGCGCTGGGATAAGGGACTGTCCCGCCAAATAAGGGACGCTTGACAGCTATGATGGGTATAGGTGTGCATATTTGTGTGTGTGCATGCACATGTCACACATAAGTACAAAAAGGAATTGCTGTCATTTGCTTTCCAGACTAGTTTCTGTATTCATCAGTTGCAACTAGAAAAATGAAATCTGTATACATATTTGACAGTAACCCCATCAAATACAGTGGGACTTATGTCTGATAAGACCCACATAGGATTCAGAATCTGAGAGTGGTATCCAGCTAAAAAGATCCATTAGGGCAAGACTGTTGGGCTGTACAAAAGAACTTCCCTTCCTCCTCTCTCCTTGCACCTTCCATGCCCTCCTAAATTTGTTCTGGAGTTTCCTCCCAACCTTCTGGAGCAGCTTTGGCGAGGGCATAGGAAGTGCACAGGGAGAAGAGAGTGAAGGGAATTTACATGGCACAAGTGGAAATCCTGGTGCTAACAGATCTGTTTAGCTGGATACTGCTGCTAATCTGTGGTAGCCATGGTGAAAACTGAAGCAGGGCAGTTAATTCAGAACACTATGGGCTCTGTCAGGGATGCAGGTGGTGCTGTGGGTTAAACCACAGAGCCTAGAACTTGCCGATCAGAAGGTCGGCGGTTCGAATCCCCACGACGGGGTGAGCTCCCATTGCTCGGTCCCTGCTCTTGCCAACCTAGCAGTTCGAAAGCACGTCAAAGTGCAAGTAGATAAATGGGTACCGCTCCGGCTGGAAGGTAAACGACTTTTCCGTGCGCTGCTCTAGTTCACCAGAAGCGGCTTAGTCATGCTGGCCACATGACCTGGAAGCTGTTCGCCAGCTCCCTCGGCCAATAAACTGAGATGAGCACCGCAACCCCAGAGTCAGCCATGACTGGACCTAATGGTCAGGGGTCCCTTTACCTTTATGGGCTCTGTCGCCACCCAGTACTGGCTTCCAACCTCTGGCAGATTACCTCCATAGGAAGGTTTGGGGCAGGGTGTTGCCTACAGCTGCTGTTGCATACCCTCCAACATTTCTCTGATGAAAATAGGGATGTCAATATTCTTATTAATACTCTGCCCATCTGACAGGGTTGTCCTAACCACTCTGTGTGTCTTCCAACATATATTTTTTTAAAAATCAAACATTAAAAAACTTCGCTATCCATGGCTGCCTTCAGATGTCTTCTAAAGGTTGTAGAGTTACTTATCTACTTGGCTCGGGCGTTGCATAACTCCTTACACTCCAACATTTCTCCAAAGAAAATAGGAACTTCCTAAGGAAAAGTGGGACATTCTGGGATCAAATCAGAAACCTGAACAGCTTCTGTAAATTCAGGACTGTCCCTGGAAAACAGAGGCACTTAGAGGGTCTGGGGTCCTTGTACCATTTTGGATCCACACCTGCAAAGCACTTTAAACTTACACTGTTTATTGTATGAATGGAGTCTCATTGCTGCACCCTGCATTGCAGATCCTGCCTTGAGGAAGAGATTGGTCTGCATGGCTTCATCTCTCCCAGAGAATTCTACTGGTTTAGTTTCTTCTAGGTGAGGCAGCTGTGAGCGCATATGCGCTGTTGCCTGCAACCAGATTCATTTCTCGAAAACAGCTCCTTGTCTCTCAAAAGTCATGATATGAAAACTCAGGGCCCCACACGCTGGAATCAAACAGAAACAATCAGTTTGATGACAACAGCCGCCTCTGAATCGGAGGACGTTTGACACTGCTCCCCCCTTGAGCCATAACTTTGTCAACTTTCATGTGACGTTCAACATATTTAAACCATAAACACATGACACATCTCGAAAAAATCATTGTCGGCACGACAGATTATTTCCAC
This sequence comes from Podarcis erhardii, assembly GCF_964252035.2. Taxonomy (NCBI): domain Eukaryota; kingdom Metazoa; phylum Chordata; class Lepidosauria; order Squamata; family Lacertidae; genus Podarcis; species Podarcis erhardii. The sequence goes on from NC_138513.1 coordinate 27,304,543, forward strand.
TCATGTAATTGACAACAAGAATAAATAAAGCCGAGTTTGAAATGACACTTTGCGAGTCATTATCCTTTTTGTCTCCAAGGAATGAATCTATGGAATGCTTTTGCAAGAAGGGGCTCCATAAGCTATGAAACTCCCTGTGAAAACTGCTAACGGCTGGTGGGCAAGTCATGCAGTTTCAGACACTGACAGATGATGGGTTTCTTTATTAGGGATGTCATAATTTAGGGTGTCATTTTTAATATCCTGGTAATAATTTGCTACAGCTGAGGTGTTCAAAGAAACCCTCCATGCAAGAAGCCAATGTGTTAACGTGGGAATGGGACCAGCCCAGACAACAACGCCCCTGTTCCTCCCAGCCCCCCAGCCCCAACACACATGTCTGTGCATTTAGCACAACTTCTGAAAGTGCTTCTTACATGACACAGGAATTTGCACAGGTTTAGGTTTTCCTCCTCCTGAGCCACCCTGCACAACTGGGATTCCCAGCTGGATGGAGAGGTGTAAACATAAAGGCATCCTTGCACCAAACACACGGATATCAGAGGTGGGGTGGACAACTGGCCGTGGGCAAAGTCAACAGATGTGGTTCTGCTTTCAAGTGCAAATATGGAGGGAGGGTGTTTGAAGAGGGCTATAATATCAGAGTGGCAAGTGACTCGACAGCAAGGGTAACCAATATGGTGCCATCCATATGTTGTTGAACTACAGCTTCCTTCACCCTAATTATTAACCACGCTGGCTGATGGGTGTTCCCATCCGATGACATCTGGAGGGACTTATATCAGCTACCCTTGCTCTAAAAGGGCTTTTTCGTACATGCATATGCTCAACTTGAAAGGCACAAGTCGGTGTGAAGTTTGCAATATTTGCTGGATTGTAGCTCACTAGGGTTACAATAGCCCTAGAAATTTATTTCCTTTCCCTTTTTTAAGTCACCAGGCTTTAGCTAAGCAAAATATAAATAGAGTGGCCTTCAATGAAACATTTCTTTGCATTTTTAAAAAATTCTATTTTTTGTATACTTCATCTCTGCCGATAGAAGTGAGTGTCCCCACCGGGGTGGGGGTGGGGAGCTTAATAAGAGAATGGAGTGTGAGCTTGTATTCATCAGACACTTAATATTATATGAAGGTTTTCTTATACGTTCTTTGGAATGCTTTGGACACTCCTCACTTACCGTCGTCCAATTAGTCTGACATGCTGTCACATCCATGTTTATTGTTTTGAAAGAACCATATCTTGCTATATTTAGTGAAGCTGTAGATGAAGGGCTAGTATTTGCTGTTCTGCCTATGGCCAGCATCCGAATGCTTGTGTCTGAATAGTTCGCGGTCAGTGTCACTTTCTGGACCCATTCTTGGACGCAGATATGAATGGCTCCTGTGTCTTCTGCTGGCTTATACCTCATAGTGTTGTCACAGCCATGCCTGTATGGCACTCTAAGAAATTCCCTTGGTGCAAGATTAAGCTAGAAGCATTTCTTTCTACATGGAAATATTACAAAGTTGGTAAATGTGCACTTCAGCAATGAGCTGTCAGTGCTTTTCAATGGTGCTATCAGAGCAGGAGTTTGGGGGTGAAGCCCAGGGCTGCAGAATGAGCAAGATGACCCCCAAACGCAACAGGCCTGGCTCGTTGCATTTGGAAATTAGTGAAGCAACCCACAGCACCATTTTGTTTTATCTTGTGCATGCTAAAAGCCAGTCCAACTCTTAGTAATGGTCTGCGTTACGAGAGTCTGCTCTCATTAAGTTACAAATGTTGCCTCTTTTACTGGTTTCTTATCTTTGCTAGCATCACCATCAGCCTGAACAATTTTACAGGCTTCCTGTTTTGACCACATCAAGCACTTTGTCTGCATACCCTCGGCTTAGCTTTTTCTTTCTCCTTTGCTCTTTTATAATAATCCCAAACATTAGACAGTGTAAACATAAGAAGCCTGAGATCCAATGTGCCCCTGAAATCAGCAAAACAGACCTTTTCCCAGATCCGACAACAAAATTCTGGCAATTGCTCGATGGCCTACAGTAGTTTATTTAAGATTTACAATTAAATTTAAAATTATTTAGCACTGAGACTAAGCAAAAGAGAGAATGTGTGTAAGAAAACAAATGAACCAAAAAAAGAACTAGGTGACTATTTACTACATTTATATACAACTTTGCCTCCTCCTCTTCCCCATGTTATCCTCATAACAACCCTGTAAGGTGTAGTAGGTCAGGAGGCAGTGACTAACCAATGACCACTCCCTACATCAAATGGAGGGCGTTTTTTGCGGCTCCTTAAAATGCAACCTGGCTTTGCCCCCTCCCACACTGGTTACCTGGAGGTTCCCACCTAACCTCAGACAGTTAACCAATCCCGGGGGGGGGCGTTGCCAGGGAGTTGGCCAGGTAGGGTGGGACTGCCCTGCCCACACAATAGAGGGTGAACTTACCTGGGAGTCCTCAGTCGGGTCCAGAGCTTCTCCCACCCTGCCCTCCCTCAGTTATGCCTTCTTTTGCAGGTTAACTTCTTCTCCACAGGTATGCGGGCGCTGCTACGTCATTGTTAAAGGACTGGGTGGTTTTGCCTTCCCCGTAGCAAAATGTCACAACTTTGGTGGTTTCAGGCCTTGGGCGGAATTCTTTCATCTATCTTCCCTAAATGGGGGGGAGGGTGAAGCAGTGACCCACGCCCCCCTGCTACGGCAATTCCAGGGTTCCCCGTTAAAGGGGTTGTTTTGAAGGGAGTCATTGGCCATATGCCGATAGGTTGTCAGTGGTCTCCCCTGCATTGCGGCGAAATGGAGGATGGGCTCTCAGCTTAAACATACGTTTTCCAGAGTCAGCCCAATCTCCACACATTTTGGATAACCCTGATGTTCCTCAGATCCCCAGCTGGGGACTGGGAGGGATAAACGCACAATGCCTAGGCCAAGATCTCCCTACATCTTAATCTTTATTCACGGTGTGGCCAGTTTTAATCCCATAACACGTTGTCATGAGTCATTATTCCACTAGTGAGTCGCCTGGGCTTGGGGGGGGGGGGGTCTCTGCCTGTCCACACAAATATTACCCAGTGAGTTTCATGACTGAGTGGAGTTTTGCATCCTGGTCTCCCAGATCCTAGTCGAACACACTAACCACTAGGCAAAGTGGTCTTCCTGATTTGCATGCTGGAATTATTTAGGCGCAGTTTTCCCCTACATTTTTATACAAAAAAACTGAAATGTATTTTTAAAGTAATAGTTTGATATGTAGAGAGTGCAAGGAGGTGTTGAATGCATAGATCAGAAGGTTCTATAAAAACTGGCAAAACTGAGAAAAAAAAATCATTGCCAGGTCACATTAGGACAAGTGATGGACTGCTGGGGTCTGCTCTCAGTGATGGAAATGGAATTTGCCTTGCCTTTAGCAAGTCTGAATTTGGTACCCTTTGCTTTAAATGTAAATATGTATCATATGGTTATAGCTAGCATGTCAGCGGCAGCTGCAATCTCTTATGTAATGACTTATCTATAGCACGTATACACTCAGAAATAGTTAGGAGCAGATCAAAGTGCATATCTGCATGTCTTCTTATCACAGATGAAAACCTTAACTCACATGCTAGACAACGTAATACAAAAAGCTGTTAAAGTGCCTGTTTGACACGCATGAGTTGTTGTTTGTTGCAAGGGAGATTAGTAGATCTAATTCAATAAGTGGTCTGCTGTATCCTCAGTTGTTAGGAGCAGTGGAGTCTAGTTCATTATGGCAAATGGGGCACTGCCCCACAAACTTCAGTCTATTCTTAACCAACCCCCATCTGCCTGCCTTCTTACCCAGTCTGCAGGGTGGCACTGCCTCTCAGCTTCCTCCTCCTTAGTTTCAGTGTTGCCCTTGCAGAACTCAGCAGGAAAGACAATGGAGAATTAATTGGCCCTGCCTGCCAGTGGCTCTGGCGCCACCTACTGCTGGGCTCCCTGCCTTCTGCCCAATGGGTACCAGCCACCACTGGTTAAAATTTCCCGGACATAGCCAGTATTAGGCCCATCTTGGAAAGCAGAGACATAACTTGCCGACAAAGGTGCATATAGTTAAAGCTATGGTTTTCCCAGTAGTGATGTATAGAAGTGAGAGCTGGATCATAAAAAAGGCTGATCGCAGAAGAATGGATGCTTTTGAATTATGGTCCTGGAGGAGACTCTTGAGAGTCCCATGGACAGCAAGAAGATCAAACGTATCTATTCTGAAGGAAATCAGCCCTAAGTGGTCACTGGAAGGACAGGTCCTGAAGCTGAGGCTCCAATACTTTGGCCACCTCATGAGAAGAGAAGACTCCCTGGAGAAGACCCTGATGTTGGGAAAGATGGAGGGCACAAGGAGAAGGGGACAACAGAGGACGAGATGGTTGAACAGTGTTCTCGAAGCTACCCACATGAGTTTGACCAAACTGTGGGGGGCAGTGGAAGACAGGAGTGCCTGGTGTGCTCTGGTCCATGGGGTCACGAAGAGTCATACATGGCTAAACGACTAAACAACAACAAAAAGCAGTGTTGTGGCAGAAATTGCTGAAATATCCAGGAAAAGCCTGACATGTGGCAGTCCATGTCAGAAGTGTAGATGTTAGGGAATTTCATTAAAATAGCTTTTTAAAAATCCATTTTATTTCTTGAGATTTTGCAAAAAAAAAGTTCAGCAACTTTGTCCAAATAAGCTCAACAGCTTTTGTGTCCGGATTTTTGCTTTTTGAAATATGGCAACCCTAGGTGAGAAGGGAGTTATAGAAACCAACCAGCTTTGATCATTGTCACATGGTGGCCACAATGACGTTGAATGAGACCTGTGGGAGAGAAACAAGGAGAGGAAAGTGGCTTCAGTGTCACTTGGACATATAATATCTTCCTCCCACCATCTGTTTGTACCTTCTATCCTCTGTGTGGAAGATGGCGATGGATTTTATCTGACTAATTCATACTCAGAGTAGAGTCATTGAAATCACCAGGCTTAAATGAGGCTGCAGTCCTACCTACACTTACCTGCTCAACTCTCTCTCTTTTAAAGAACCTCAGCTATTCTTTAAGCTTTTTAAAACCTTGCCCTTATCTTGCATTGAATGCCCACATTGAAATCAATGGGACTTACTCCCAGGTACATGTGTATAGGTTCACAGCCTACCAGCACCTGGATTTTACCTGGAAACTTCTGTATGCAAAGCAGATGCTCTGCTGATGAGCTTCTGCCCTTCCCCACATGTCAAACAATTAACAATTTATGCCACACTTTCTTTTCCACACACAGAACAGGAAAATAACTTTGGCAAGAGGAAAGTGAACAGGCCTGCTCCTTCTTCTACTCCTTGCATGCTGTTTGGTCAGCCAGCCAACCAAGTTTTCAAGCCCAAAGCCATTTCTTATTAATGTCAAATATTCCTAAGCACTCTTGAGTACCAACTAACTCTACATTCTTTTTATCATCTTATTTAACATGCAGATTGCAGTTACAGTGGTACCTTAGTTCTCAAACTTAATCTGTTCTGGAAGTTTGTTCCAAAACCAAAGTGTTCCAAAACCAAGGTGCACTTTCCCATAGAAAGTAATGCAAAATGGATTAATCTGTTCCAGACTTTTAAAAAACAACCCCTAAAACAGCAATTTAATATGAATTTTACTATTTAATGAGACCACTGATCCATAAAATGAAAGCAATAATCAATGTACTGTACTATAAAATAAAATAAATAAAACAGTATTGTAGATTATAAAAATTAAAATTTAAAAAAAAATCTTACCTGCACTGATGATAGTCATTGTTTGGATGGGGGGCTTTTATCCATTTCTGCAGTCACACAATCAATCAATCAATCAATCAGTAGCTGAACTGGGATCAACACAGTCACAAAAACAAACTAACTGAAAAAGCCTCAAAACAAAAAACGCAATATAAATAGCAAAAAGAAAGCACCAGATATAAGCTCCAAATATCACCTTAGAACTGCAGTCAGAAATGGAAGGCTTGAATTACAATTGGGGGGGGGAGACACAAATTAGCAGCGCAACAGGAAACACAAGGGAACTCAAAACGGAGCATGTTCTGCTTCTGAAAAAAGTTTGAAAACTGGAACACCTACTTCCGGTTTTGCAGCGTTTGGGTTCCAAGTTGTTCGTAAACTAAGCTGTTCAAAAACCGAGGTACCACTTTATAGGGTGAAACAAATATTTCCAGCATATTTCGAAGCCAAAACCCAAATGTTAAGGTTCACATTTGAAACACTGGGTAGCCTGAGACTCTGTAAGCCAATATGGAGTTAAGCCAAACCACCTGATGACATTTGGAAAGATGTTGTACTATGTTCATTTGGCTCCTATTTAAGCATGGCATTGCATTTCTCTCATCACTCTGCATTGCTTATTTCACTTGGATCTTATCCAGTTCCCTTATACATTTTGTGAATCGTGCACAAGCCTTTTGGAAGTCTATTCCTTCCCGCAGCTCAGCTGCACCATTTATGGAGGCCACCAACTCTTCCTAAAATGGGAATATTGTGGGGCGGGGGGGGGGATGAGAACATCACAGAGATGGTCTGAAAGAGAGCAGGTGGCCCAGTAGTAAAGATCCCACACCAGTGACAGGTTAGAAAATGACAGGCATGTTATATCAAATTCCATTCTTTTGGTAACAGGGTAAGAGGACAGCTGTATGTACAGGGTGGGAACATCTCTTATGCCAGCTGGGGCTAATGGTTTTGTGTTTCAGATTTGATACTGAGAATATTGCATTAGCTGGGGTTTGAATGCTTGGCTGAATGGTCTTCTAATTCCTAAAGTAAAAATACTTGCCTTGCCTTTTGCTGAAAGGGTTGTCATCCTAAAGGCATCATCTTAATATATTTATATCTATATTATCAAGAATCTCTTGAGAGCCAATATTTCAGAGATAGTTAACTCAATGCAAAAATTCCACGCACAGTTGATTAAATGAAAGGCAGCACTAAATAACACTCTATCTATAGTACATACTTCATTCATTGCACAGACCTGGCCTGAGGCTTGTTTTAAAAAGCACCAGATGTTTCTTTGAGAAATGTATTTGTCTTTGTGTGATGACAGATGCTTTCTGAAATCACAAAGTATGTAATAGCAGAGTTTGCCATTTGCAATCAGGAAATTCAATTTGTATCCTCAAAGGCACAACTTGAAGGGCAAAACCCAGGTTTTATATGTCTATGTGTGTTTAAAAATGCTATATAGATGAATGCTGTTTAACATTATGTACATTCACTGCTACAACAAAGTTAATTTCTACCGTTGTGGGGGGGGGTTGGTTTTTTAAAGGGAAAACCAATTTCAAAGCCACTGGTGGTGTAAAACATTCTGTATACTTTATATACTGCACGTGATTTTTTTTTATATAAAAAACCCCAGCAACTATAAGTTCCATATGCTTCACCTCAGGTGACCTTATCAAGATACATTTTTCAGAGGTATCATTGTTATCAATTTACGATGGGGTGGAAGGTTCACAGGCTACGAAGGACTTGCTCACAAATTCATTGACAGCTGCACGCAATATTATAACTAGGAAGTGGAAGGGGCAAGCAGAATATAAAATGGAAGAATGGTATAAAGAGGTGTGGGATATAGCTATTAATGATAAATTAATATGTGCCATTAAGGTAAGATGGGGAATATGCAGGAGAAATGATTTTGAGGAGATGTGGAGGGTGTTTGTAGAATTCATACTGTTAAAATGGAAAGGGGTCAAACCATCACAAGAGGTGTTGACATTTTGGGAGGTTGGGTAGTTACAATGGAATGGTCTCGGTGGTGAGGTGCACATTTTTATTCTGATTTATTTATGATTATTACTACATCAAAATACAATTTTTAAAAAGATGCATTTTTCATGGGCAAATAACGTTGCTGCTACTTAGGACTAGCCTACTTGAGGGACCATCTTCTTCCTTCTTCCTTCTTCCTTCCCACTTCTCCAGTCACTGTGGTCTTCAAGAGTTGCATTTTTTACTATGGCATTGTTCCCGAGGTCTCCTCCATAATCACTGGGCCTTCAGCATGCTGTACCAACTCTATGAAAATCTCTGCCTTTGGACATTTGGGAAATGCCTACTGTATTATGTTTTAGGTGCTTGATCAAGACTAATCTAAAAGAGAGCCAGTGTGGTGTAGTGGTTAAGAGCAGTAGTCTTGTAATCTGGGGAACCGGGTTCGCGTCTCCGCTCCTCCACATGCAGCTACTGGGTGACCTTGGACTAGTCACACTTATGTGAAGTCTCTCAGCCCCACTCACCTCACAGAGTGTTTGTTGTGGGGGAGGAAGGGAAAGGAGAATGTTAGCCGCTTTGAGACTCCTTAAAGGGAGTGAAAGGCGGGATATCAAATCCAAACTCTTCTTCTTCTTCTTCTTCTTCTAATCTCACTACACAGCCTAGTTAGTCCCTCTGCATGTGTCTACACTGATGATTACCGTTCACTGTTTATCTTGCATTTTATTTTGTATGTGCTATACTGGGTTTTAGGTTTTCAAATTGTGCACCATTTTGGTATTTATATGTTGAGTGCTATGAAATTTTGGGGAAATAAAATAAAGCAGGGGTTCCCAACCTTTCTATCTAAGAAACTGTTGTGGGTACTACAAAAGAACCCTTTCACAGAAGAAAAACTGGCGAAGCTCAGAACATCCCCAAAACTGGCAAAGCGGCTGCAGACCCCCCAAAATACAAATAAAACACAGACAAAAAGAAGAAAACAATCTGCTCCAGAATCAATGGAAAATATCTAATTTAAAAGAAATCTAGGGAGAGGCAAAGGGTCTTGGGAATTATCAAAAAGCTGCAGCATGGTGACCTCAGGCACCATATTAGAGACCCTATAAATGTAGGATGGAATCCAACAAAGGTATTGCAACAGGAATTTGCAATTTCTACTCCCCGCCCCCATCTGCTCTGAAGGGTTGATGGAGGCAAAGGAGGACATCATCCATCTTCTTGCCTTGGAGCAAACAGCTGGCAGAGGGGGGCAGAATTATGATGGAACACAGGAATGTAGCTGCCTTATACCATGTCAGACCATTGGTTCGGCTAACTCAATATTGTCTGCAATGACTGGCAGCGGTGGCTATCTAGGACAGGGGTAGGCAACCGAAGGCCCGGGGGCCGGATGCAGCCCAATCGCCTTCTCAATCCGGCCCGCAGATGGTCCGGGAATCAGCGTGTTTTACATGAGTAGAATGTGTCCTTTTATTTAAAATGCATCTCTGGGTTATTTGTGGGGCGTGCCTGGTGTTTTTACGTGAGTAGAATGTGTGCTTTTATTTAAAATGCATCTCTTGGTGATTTGTGGGGCATAGGAATTCGTTCATTTCCCCCCAAAAAATATAGTTCAGCCCACCACATGGTCTGAGGGATAGTGGACTGGCCCACGGCTGAAAAAGGTTGCTGACCCAGGGAAATCTAGGATTTCCAGCAGGGAACATTTCCAACCCTCCCTGGTGAGTGATGCTGAAGATTGAACCTGCTGCCTTCTGTGTGCAGAGCAAATGCTGTGTTTCTGATCAATGACCTTGACTAACCTGCAGTTCTCTAACTCTGAGGTCAGAGGGGAAAACCCCACCCTGTCCACGAGAGCTTCCTAGAGTTACTTGTTGTTCAAGCTGTAGTTATGCAATCAAGAAGCCCTCCCTCTGAAAGACCCTTTCTAGCTATGCTTTGCTCTGTGTTGAAGGTGAATTCCACTCTTTTCCACTAGCCAACGAGGAGCAGAGAGTTGTGTATCAGAATTAAACAGATACACATGACATTGCAGCCAGATGTCTTTGGGTATGATTTTTTTATTTTATTTTACAAGAGATAAAAACCATGTTTCTCAGCATGACTGTTTCAATTACGTATTTTAAACAACCTTCAAATGCAGTGCAGCAAATGGATTCAGCCACGATTTGAGTTGATTTCAATGCCAGGTATACATAACAGAGAGATGCTGAGGCTGTGTGTGGTCTGAAATAATTGTCTTTTTTTCCCTGCTGCACATTTTCTCGAAAAGCAAATAGACCTTTGCTTACGCTCTGAGTCACTGCAAGTGTAATGTTACCCAGTTAACTTTAAGACACAATTGGGAGTTGTGGAAAGGGAAAGAACCACTTCAGTCGATCATGTACAGAAAGCCCCACGCCAAACCGACAACAAGCACAAGATATGCAGAGTTCACAGCCTCAGCGCATGAGAAAAAGTTTGATTTACTTCTAATGGATGGATCATTTACAAAAGCAGACCTGTCTTGATCATCAGCATCTCTAAATGTGCACTGGAAAGAACTTAAAAGGCTTGGGGGACACAGATTTGCATACAATATGCCAAGGCTAATTTATATATAGATATGCAGCTTTTGACGGACTTCCAGAAGAGAAAATAAAACCCTTTGGCTCTTGGGCAGGATCTACACTGACCTGTCGAATGTTATTTCGCCCTGTCAGAACAATATTAGATATGTCGTTCTAAAATGTCACAGGGCATACTTGTGAATTAAAACCGTTTTTATCTAGGACTTTTCCCGTCAAATGTAAGTAATGTCCAGCCACACCATTTTCCAAAATGCTGTTTCTTTCCCTGCTGCTGGTGGCTGGTTGCTTTGCTCCGCCCTCTGGTGTCACATTTTAATTCTTCCTCCCTCCGTGAACACTGCCCCTCCAATACCATTGGAGGGGAGGCGGAGTTTGAAGGCAGGGAAAAAAGGTAGAATGTTACATAGGGACAAATGAGCAGTGTTTCACCAATATAGTGGCATAAAATGATTAAAAATTAAGCGATAAAAAAGACAAGGTAATTCATTATGAGCATAAAAGGTGGGACATCATGTGTCTACGTTATCTACGTTATCAAAAGCATTCCTTAACCCTTCCTTAATTTGTCTCAGGGAGGGGGTGGAGATTAAGATGGTGGGGAAGTGGACCTCATTGGTATTGTTCATTGCAGTGGGTCTGGCTGCCCTGAAAGCAAAGCTTAAGATGGAAGGAACAGGGCATTCAAATATATATATATATACCAGGGTTTGTCCTCCTCCCCATATCACCACTCATCTAAACTGGGGATGGGCATATGTTATGATATGGATGCAATGCAGCTGCCAACTGCTAGCTTGAAAACAAAACATGATGGGAATGTTGGGACTGTCCATGGGAAACAGAGGGACAGTCAATTCACAGTGCGAAGCACCGGAATTAGCTCAGAGTGTAATATGAGCTCTTCCTTTTGTTCCTGTACAGGAAGTACAGGAAGTGTTTGTCACTCGACTGCTGGAGCTTGAAGAGAGCAGTCATGTTTTTTGTAACGCTGCAAAGACAGAAATAAAGGCATGTAAATACGTTTCTGTCTATCTCTTTCCCCTGTCGGGGGGCGGGCAAGAAAGAGGGGGGGTGTTCTTCTCACGCTGAGAAGAATTGCCTATCGCGACCTTGCCTGGATCTTGCTGGGGAATGCAGACAGGGAGGTCAACAGGAGATCAAGCCGGGTGCCTGGAGAGTTGCCAGTTACTACTGATATAGGCTTGAATTCCGACACATAACTGACCATTTCTGTTTCCCACAGTTTCTCATTTTTCCAGTCTTAACTTCTGTTCTCCACATCAATTCCACATTGGTGGATTGGCACTTTTGTGTGAAACTTTGCCTAATGTGCACAGTTTTTTTGTAAAGCAAGTCCGCCCTTACATAATGCATTCATTTTATTTACACACGGTACCTCAGTATATGCATGAGATCTAAAGTAAGATACAAAAAATTAATATTGATAGCAGCAACAACCCCACCACCAACAGAAAACCATAATCCTCAGTTTTTGTAGCTGGAGTCAGTCAAGGCCAGGTGGGAAAAGGTCTGCAAGGCAGGGAACAGGTCTTCCAGAACTCACATATGAAATAAGGCCTCTTCTCTTGCATTAGATATCATTCCTTTCAATATTAACAAGAATACTCTAAATTCTAACCACTGTCTTTCTTTGAAGATATTGTTGTTGTTATTATAATATTTCATACATGACTTTTACTGTTTACCTCTAGGAATTTCTAACATAATCATCAATAGTGGATAAAATCTTTCTTCTTTTTAATCACGCCTTCTGATCACTTGAGAAGGGGAAGATTCCTGGACAGACAATGTTGCTGCTCTGCTGTCTAGTATGTCCACTTCCTCTATTCTTCCCATTATATATTGTGAAATGGAGATGAACTTGCCTTGTTGAAAGAAAGAAAAATGGAAGTGTTGTTCTTACTCTGAGCCACTCTGGTGTCTTTAAAAAGAAAAGAAAAGTGGGGTATATAGATAGATGATAGATAGATGATAGACGATGATAGATAGATAGATAGATAGATAGAGTATATTCTCTTCATTAGCAAGAGCCATTCCTCCACTGGTGTCATGGCCCAAGATTCAGACCTCCTGCTATTAGAGGAAGGGTCTCTGGTGACCTGGAGAAGGGAACCTATGAGTTCAAGATCTACCCCAGGCAGAAGCAGATTTAACCGCCAATCCCTCTTACCAGGGAACTCTGAAGGGAATAGGGGTGTCCTAACAACTCTCAGAAAATTTAATAATCTAAAGTTCCCAGGATTCTTTGGGGGAAACCATGACTGTTTAAGGTGGCATGATTCTAATTTAAATATAGTGAGAAGATGGGGCCATAGTCTAAAATGGTACAATCCACACACAGCATTAACACCTTATCTGTGGTTTGTGAGAACTAGGCTAACACTAGAACAATGCTCAAGGTCCTGAGCATAAATGAAGTGTATATCATGGAGGTTCTGCTCCATTTATCTGCTATTTGAATGTTCGTAACCCAAGGAAGTCTGCCATTTTGATGTGAACTGAAGATCTTCGGTTTGCCAAAAGTCAATTTGAGGATATTCAGTTTGCCAACCAGCCTTCCACTTTGGGAACCACAAATAAATCCTATCCGGAGCTTTCTTATTCTATTAAAGTATCAAAAAATTAAGCTATGGGCAGAAATGTCACATTCTACTTGCTCTGAATCAGACCTGTGCTGAAAAATAATTTGTGAGTGGAAAATGACCAGTAGTTAATGCAAACCAAAAGTGAACAAGTTTTTATTGTCTAAAAAATAAAGGAGGAAAAAAGAACACACGAGCTGATCTAGGGTTCCTGTTATTTCCTTTAATCAGAGTGTAAGTTGTTTCATTTTTCCACAGGAGAAGTGCACAGCAAAATCCACAGCATATCAACTTTAATCTCTTAAACCAGAAAGCCGAAGAGAAGCTAATTTGAGAAGCACGGGGGGGGGGGGGCCTCAAAATGCAATGCCAAGCTGGTGCTTAGATCATACTGGATGTTAAAAAGTCTGGGGAAGATAAATAAATCAGCTCTGGATTTAGGGTCACGAGCAGCGGTTCCACCACACAGGGTGCCAAGCCGAGGGGGCACAAAATTGAGAAGATACATATCTGAGAAGATCCATTGGGGGAGGGGCACCAAATTTTGGCCTTGCACATGGCGCCATGTTACAAAAGATTAAGTCTATGCCTGGTGCAGAAAAGACAAACATCTGAGGAAAGAGAGTTCCATAGATGTCGGGTGCCTACCACAGAGATGATAGATAGATATAGATGATAGATGATAGATAGATATAGATAGATAGATAGATAGATAGATAGATAGATAGATAGATAGATGATAGATAGATGATAGATAGATAGATAGATAGATAGATAGATAGATAGATAGATGATAGAGATAGGTAGGTAGGTAGGTAGATAGACTTTATTCGCATTAGCCAACGGCCATAGCAACACATCAGCTTCTCACAATGGGCTTTATTAAAGCAAAAAGGCTAACTGGACAGCGTCTGAAGGACTTGGAGCAACAGAACAATCTGGCCATTATAAAGAAACTCTGTCCTTGGTGTGCCTGCCACAGAGAATAGCTGGTCTCTCTTTATCAAGGTCCTATAATATTCTGTAGGGTCACTGTAAAGAATGCCTCCAGAGCACAGCACAACACAAGATCCTGCTGGTATGTTGCTGGTGGGACCTGGTTTCAAGTCATGCTTTAAAACTTCAATGGTAAGCTTGGGGCACTTTGAATTGTGCTTGAACCTGAACCAGCAACAGTGCAATTCTTTCAGCACTGGAGTAATATGTTCTATTCCCCCATTGGCCAGTTACAAACCTAAGAGCTGCATTTTGGATTAACTATCTTTTTTGAACAGTCATCAAAGGCAGCCCTATGTACAATGCACTGCAGTAGTCTAGCGGGAGGCTTACCAGAGCAAGGCTAGCCATTGCCAGACTCTTTCTGTTTTTGATGACTGTGAATGGAAATAGAATGTGGTCAAATAGGCACCCAACTCCCATCCTGATCAAAACTAGCATGTAATTTCCCATTGGCTCAGTTGTGGTTACTTTTTCATTTACATATATTACAATACGCACACAAAAAGAAGCATGAGATGAAAAGCTGGCTAATTAAATAATGTAAAGTGCTTTCAAAAAGGAAGGAATAGAAATGGCCTTTGTTCAAGAAACTGATTCTGCGAACTTCTTCATCTCAAGTCATGTGGTAAGGCACATGGCCACATTAAAAAAAATCTTTTTTTATCTTTCACACACTTGCACTTCTGTTTCGTCTTACGGCATTGATTCAGTCATTCTCTAAAGTTCAGCTCGGTCCCAGACCCATTGGGGGCACGACCTCTCAGTTCCTTCATTGTGCTGAGGTTGTCATATTGACAAGCAAGTGTTAGATGTCATCTTTCTGCACCAAAAGCTGGCAAGCTCAGCTTGGAACAGCAATGCTCACATCAAAGAGACATCTTGCTGGAGACATCGCTTTCCTCTTCAGGGGGCAAACATTAGCAACATACTGTATAACCCCAAGTAACGTAACTTTGGCAAAGGCTCTCCCTTCAGAAGATCCTAAAGTGACTTTCCAAAGGTCGCTGAGGCTTAGGCAGAACAGCGATGCGAATGTGTACATTTGTATGACATTCCCTTGGAAAATGCTTTTATGTTTTCTCGCTAAATGCCTGCTCAATTTTGTTATTGTTTTTGGCACTTCCCCTTGGCATGAGATGATGGTTTATGTCAGGGAGATCAATGAAGCTTTTTCTTTTTCTTTTTTTTAAACAAAAGAGTCAGTGACTCTGAATCACTCATCTCTTGTGTTATTTGTTTGTTTCCTATTTCCTATAGCTGGCTCGCCCTAGAGATGTGCTCTGTTCTATGTTCTCTGAAATTAGATGTTTTCCATGCAGCCATATGGATCTCTCTCTTTTTTCAGGGGAGAAAGCATCGTTTCAATGATACCTCTTGAAGACTGGATTTTTGACATCTTGAAATTCTACATCAATCTATGCAGTTCAGCGTAGGTCATGGTGGGTGAGGGCCAGGCCAAGCTGATTGCAATTAGTTCCCATTGAAAATTAATGGCACTTAGGTCATGACTGACTTTTAACACTGATTTAAATGGGATATGCAGGTGTTTGCTTGAATGCATTGAGTCTTATGTTGCTTTGCAAGACTTGCAGGTGAACCCTGAGGAACCCCACACTGAGGACTTCATGGGGTTGAATAACATTCGCCAAGCATCACCCTCTGGCAGTGGCATGTAACTAGAGATAGGGGAAAGGAGGAGGTGTGGTGGAGTTGCTAGCTTTTTGCTTCTGAGTAGGGGATGATTCACCACAAGACATAATTTAAAAAGAAAAGGGGGTTCCCTGGACAGAGGGACTGACTGTTCAGCCACTCTGAGAACTGTAGCTCCATGTGGGGAATACAAGTCTCTTAACAACTTTCTCCTTAACAAACTACACTACAGTGGTACCTCTGGTTACGAACTTAATTCGTTCCGGAGGTCCGTTCTTAACCTGAGGTACCGCTTTAGCTAATGGGGCCTCCCTCTGCCACCATGTGATTTCTGTTCTCATCCTGAGGTAATGTTCTTAACCCGAGGTGGTACTACCGGGTTAGTGGCGTCTGTAACCCAAGGTGTTTGTAACCTGAGGTATCACTGTATCTGGGAGTCCTCAGGAGAAGCCAGGGCTGTTAAAAGTAGTGTGATTCAGGTTTAAATGAATAGTGCAGATGGAGCCATAATCAGTGCTTTTTTCTGGGGGTATGCAGGGGTACGCATACCCCTAAACATTTTGTGAATCTTTGTACTTTTGTCCATTTACTGTATTTATTTTCCCTGATTTGAACTATAAAATGGTGATTTTCTTGAGTCAAAATGAGAGTACCGCTAAATATTTTTTTTAGGGGGGAAAAGCACTGGCCATAACGATATCAGAACTTTGCTCTCCAGGAAACATTTACCTGAGAGAAAGCCCATTGGAAACAATGGGATTTCTAGTGGGATGAAACTTTGTAAGAATAAATAGTAAATTATTAGCAATAGCAAGAATGAGTTCCTTGCCCTGTTCCTTCCCACTATAAATGTAAGTATTTAACATTTACCATAAACTAAAGGGAATTTAAATTTAGAAAATGAGGCTATGAGCTTGGAAGCCAAGATTCTTTCTTCTGTTGAACGAAATGAAGTTGCTTATAATTTTCACTCCAAACCACACCATACTCTGTAGTCTTTCTTGTTTCATAGAGTTTGATATGTTTTACCCTCCCAGTATACTTGTGAAATGTAAAAATACCACCACCATGTTTTCTTAATAAGATGTTTTCCCATTTTGTAAGCTCTCCAGCACAAAATGACACCCAACCAAGAGCATTTCAGTTAACATCTGTGTTCATCTTTATCAAAACTGATAATCAAAGAAATGGCTGCAATGTGGCTGACAAAGGGAGTTTCCGTCAGGATGAAAGTCAAATCAGGAAATAAATTGTGTGGGGGTGGGGTTTTTTTTAATATAAGTAAGCCACCCTGAAAATGAATATTATTATGGCACTGACTTCTGAGATATTCATTTCAGAAAAGTCTCAGAAAGCAAGCCTCTTATTTCCATTCTGTGTGCTTTTACATGCTCTGCAATTTCCTGAGCACTGAGAATTTTCAAGGGCAGTGCTTACCTGGGCTGGCTTTTGGCTGATGGAATGGCACTTTGGAGGGTAAGGCTATCAATGGCTACTTGCATGGTAGGATAAATAAATTGACACAGACACGGATATTTTCTTTAAAGTTCTTAGGCAAAAATTTGGCCACAACTTTATTGATTACAGGAATGAGAGCGGTATTGGCTTAGGCATTGGCAAGACTATATCTGACTCCTGCCCCCTTTGCGGGAAGTCTGTAAGGGTAAACCACCCAAAGGGAAATTGCTTCGGGGGAACCCGGCTGCATCTCCCCTGGTGTTCCCAGAGGCCTGGCATGGCCCTCACCCTTCAAGCAGACTTTGGACAGGATCCAGGCCCCGGCTTCCTTTAATGGAATACCCTTGAAACTGGAGGGGCAGGTGATGGCCGACCTCCCCTCCCCCATTCACCATAAGCCAATGCCTAACCGCCTAACCTTACAAAGTTGTGACGATTGCTAAGAGGTAGGCAAAAACCAAGGGGCCTGTGCCAATTTGCCAAATGGAAAAAATTTCTACCCGGCCCCTGACTCAAGCCGGGCAACCAACCAAAGTCCAAAGCAAGGCCAAAGGATCTAAAGTAAAGGGAGGGTGGGCGGGTGTTTGACAGCGCGAAGCAGGAGCCTGGCACACGTCGCGCTGCTGCTTTTATACTTTCCCCCACTATCACCCTTGACTTGATTGGGCAATAGCCCTGGATTTTTGTGGTGCCACCCCAGCGTGAGGGCGATAGCTCCACCCACGCCAGGGTGGGGGGAACCAGGTGGAGAGCCTGCCCGCAACCAGGACCATCTATTAAGATTATCCAATTAACCACACTATGTTCTTCTTCCACACCCTCCAGCCCTCACAGGCAGGTCCTGTTTGTAGGCACCTCACAGTCATGAGGTTGGCCACTGTAAGAACAGGATGTTGGACTAGATGAGCCATCAGCCTGGAGCTCTTCTTGTATTCTTATGTAATATTGGCAACAAGTTGAGCATTAATGGAAACAGACAGCACACAAGTGGTCCTACAAAGGAAGAAATCCACTGTCCCAAATCACACCAGTACCTCCAGATATTGTTAGCTAGCAGATCCCGGCTCAACTCTCTCTTCTCTCAAACTTTATCCCCTTTGTCTCTATTCTTTTCCAACAGAGCTCTAGGTCACTTCTTTCTAGGAAGTGTGCAAAAACTTGTGTCACCCCAGAGAAGTCCCAATATCTCTCCCAAAAGTGGACATTCATGGACAATTACAGAACGTCCTGCCCCAGAACATTCTTCTGTACAACCCTCATATTGTGATATAGCATAAAATCTGCCTTACTCATGCTAACAATCATATAACAGTAATAGAATCATAGTTAGCACAGTTAGAAGGGACCCCGAGGATCAACTTGTCAACCCCCCTGCAATGCATCATTGAGGTATTACAACAGCCAATAGCTGACTGCTCAATAGCTCCACTCCTGCCTCAAAAACTGAGCAAAAAATTTACATGGAAAATGAGTCTGAAGTAGCTGACTGGGACAATCTTTTGTTGTCTTGAATACATCATTTTCTTTGCATGCCGCCTTTCCATAGTTAAAACCATGCTCAATGCAGCTTACAACACGAAAAACAATTACATAATTACAAACAATAAAAGTATTCATAATAAACTATAAATGAAACGTCAAAAAGCGCACAACCAAATTAATCATGTTCTGCATAAATCTTAGTAAGATCTAAAATAAAGATGCACAAAACTAATATCGGTAACAGCAACAACCCCCTTCCCCACAAAAAGCCTCTAGACGTACCCCAGTGTTGACCAGATACCATGACTGTCAAAATTATGATACTTTCTTTAGCATCTGCTCTCCATTTATACATATGTAATGGAACTGGAAGTCAATGGAATACATGTGTGTAAATGATAGCAGAACCAGGCCTCAAGTGTTTTCCTATAGTGTTGATGCCTTTCCAGATATTTTCATTTGCTTCCACAAATTATATAAATGTGTAGAGCTGAGATGCTCTCTCTCAGTGGGCATCTGCATCTTGAAATGTGTTGTGGATCAATCAGTTCAGTGTAAGAATTTAAACAGATCTCTGAAAAAGAAATGGATTAAAAAACCAAAACCACACCCATCATAGATGCAGTACTGGTCATCTTCAAATTGCCTTGAGGTTTTCATGTTTAAATGTCTGATTCCCTCTTCTGTCTTGCAGACTCAAACCTTATTCATAGCCCCTTATTAAATATTATTTCCAAATCCTGTTATTGAGTTTGCTAAATTCTTTTGCCCCTTGTACACACACACACTTATTTCTTATTCATCTGACATTCAAAGGATTGCTTTTTTTCTAACCACAGCAAACATTTAAAATCCAACCTTCTAAGCTCTTAACTTGACTGCACTTCAGTTTAATGGGAAAGCACACTTGCCGATTTGACCTCTGGTTGGATTCTGGTTGAGCGAAATAGGAAAGAGTTTCAAAGTAGACTTTCATATACAACCAGCTGCCAGTCTTTTTTTCTAATTCACTGTGACTCATCCAGTCAATGTAAATACCCCCCCACCCCCATATATATTTTTCACAGTTATGCTTATTTGGCTGGTTTCTAATTGGAACCATTTAGCAGAGTCCTGTCCTTGAGAGCCAGTGTGGTGTAGTGGTTAAGAGCGATAGACTCGAAATCTGGTGAACCGGGTTCGCATCTCCGCTCCTCCACATGCAGCTGCTGTGTGATCTTGGGCTAGTCACACTTCTCTGAAGTCTCTCAGCCTCACTCACCTCACAGAGTGTTTGTTGTGGGGGAGGAAGGGAAAGGAGAATATTGGCCGCTTTGAGACTCCTTCGGGTAGTGATAAAGCGGGATATCAAATCCAAACTCTTCTTCAAACTCTTCTTCCTTAACCACTTTGAGGATGTTGAATAAATATGTCATTTATATTTTTTAAGGGTAAATTACTCACTTTAATGGTAGAATCAGCAGGTTCTGGTCGGGAGGGGGGCGGGGTATGGTATTTCCTTGACTGTTAACAGCAATCCTTGTGAAATATGTTAAGTCATAATACATAATATTGGTTTTCCAAAACGAGTGAAAATGAAGTTCTCATCAATGTGCTATTTGTAATTTCAGATGTAAACCATGGGCAGCCAACATGGTGGCCTCCAGATGTCACTGAACTACAACTCCCATCATCCCTGACCATTGCCCATGCTGACTGAGGCTCATGGGGGTTGGAGGGCTGTGTGTGTGTTATGTTTTAAACTTATTTAATTGAGTTTTGCATTTTGTAAGTCACCCTGCCAGTCGGATTGAAGGATGGGGTGTAAATCCCTACAATCAGGCAATTTATTAAATCTGCATGTGAATAAAATGATAGCTCTGAAACAAAAGGAACACCCTTCCTTTGTCCTTAGATGATGCACGTGTGCGAATTGGGAGACATCATTTTAGGAGAAGTCTTCCATCCCTTGTGAGAGCATGGAATGCCCCTTTTAGGATGGTGTTCTCCCAGTGCTATTCTTCCGGAAAAAGAGGTGCCATTCTCAATGAACTTTGCCCTTGTTCTCTTCGAATGGCAATAGTGCCCACCTGAGAGGTGCTGGAACTGAGCTCCGGCTGGAAAAAAAAATCCCTGGTGAGAGCATCATTTTCACATTAGATCATGGCAGTATATACCAGGACAGCAAACCCCACAACTGACCCATTTTAAGTGGGAAATCCCAGAATCACAGAAGCCATTCCTGGCTTCTGTTTACATCCTGGAATTTTCTGGACTGGTGCTCTGGCGAAAATCCTCGCGCCAGATCACCGAACCAAAAGACACTCATTCTGTCAATAATCATTAGGTTTGTACCAAAACACCTTCCAGATTCTTCTGACATGTCTCAGAGTGCCAATTGGGGGGATGAAAATATTGGAGGGCATGGGGCAGTGCTCTTGTAGAGCTTCCAATCAGTTCAATGGAGAATGTGCAGGGGAACATCTTGGTAGATTGTTCTTTAAATATACCGTAACTGCTTTCCTCCAACAGTTCCTGTTCTTAGTAAATTGAATGTGTTTGTTTTTCACAGTGATGGCTACCCAAATAAATGTGCTTGACATATACCATCATTTTCTGAGAAATGAATCGCACCCAGAATTTATATACATTTCTTTACATCAGATACAGTGGTACATCGGTTTTCGAACATCTCCGTTGACAAACATTTTGGAACTTAATGCCATAAACCAAGAAATAAATGCTTCCATTTTTGAACATGCCTCAGAAGTCAAACTTCCAAGGAGGCTTCCTGTTTGAGTTTTCCATACGTTTTGAGGCTTCCGTATTGAGTTTTCGGTTTTTGAATGTTTCGGAACTCAAACGATCTTCCGGAACAGATTATGTTCAAAAACTGAGGTACCACTGTATAGGGAACCTCCAGAGGTCTTCATGTATTCCAAAGGGCCTTCTCTGCCCCACACATTTTCCTCCCGGTCTTCCCTTGTCTGATGCCAACCCCTTCAGCTGTTAGGTTTTGGGGAAAATCTTTCCATTTACACCAGCGGGATGGGTGGATATGTATGAATGGATATGTTCATGTGAGAGTGGGTGTATGGAGTGCCCTTCCCACTTCTGTTTTGGTCCCACCAGCTTTTTGGCTTTAGCCCCACCCATAACCTGTAAGTGGCCCCCAGAAGGTTAGACATGAATGAATATGATCCTGGGGCTGAAGAAGGTTCTCCAGTCTTGCTTTTCATTGATGCTTTCTCTACTTGTTCCTCCAGAATGAGTCATTGGCAGACCGTCACTAGTCAACCACCAGCCCTCCAGTGCATTCAACACTGAGTTGCTTTAGAGATGGTGTATGTACTTTTGTAACCCCAGAAAATCTTTAATAAAAAACAATTTTTAAAAAATCCCCACTGATCATGACTGAAGAGGACATTCTTGTTTTTCAGCTAACCACTACTATTATGTCATTGACCAATTAGCTGTTTTGCTAATTCCCTCCCCAAGAACCAGTCTTCTCTCTGAAATACATTGCAGAAAGCGGTAACCTGCAAGAAACCTCAGTGAAGTCGCAGGTATTTGGAAGTCCTCCCATTGGAAAACCATTTGAATATTGGAATTGGCAGATTTTCACTTTTTGGGGTTATTTTTATTGCTTTGCTGTGAGTTGCTTTGAACATTTGGTTGGAAAGGTGGGATATACAATAACCTCAATTACTGGGAAATCTTTATTACTGGGGAACAGATGCAGCAGTTGAGCATACACTTTGTATGCAAATGAGCCCATTACATCCTCCATTACGGTTGAAAATGAGCCCCATCTGAAAACCCAGAGATCTACCATTAGCCAGTAAAGACAATATTGAGCTAAATGGACTTAAGATCTAACTTGGTATAGTGCACCTCCCTTAGCCTTGAGACATACGAAGTAACAACAAAGGGAAGCATGGAAGCCCTCCAACCATATGCAGAAGTTTATCTCACGCTGAATAACCATAGCCAATTCCTTACATCTGACATTAGGAAAGAAGACTTCCATGTTGGAAAGCATAAGTTCCAGGCAGGTATAAACTTTGGCATTTCTCTTTAAAAAGAAAGGGGGGATCATCTCTGGGAGCTGGGTTGCAAAACCCAGGTCATAGAATGATAGGATCCCAAAACTGCCATGATCTGAGAGGTGGCAACTGGGGATTTAACATTTGTCCCACCACCTTACTCTGGTCAAAGTAGAGCTTCAAGGAGGTAACCCATATCAGTTGGTCATCTAATAGCATTTGAGCCTTATAAAAGCTTCTGCGTCAAAATTCTTCACTGATCTGAGCAATCAAGAGACCTGATCTCCAGACTCGTCTTTGCCCTTCTGCGCCACGCAGGAGCCAGGTTTGGTGCTCAATGAAGGACTACAGTATATTTTGGCAATTCATCAAATGCCTGCAAACGAGGGTCATATAAACAACCAAGCATTACATTCGTGATGTCATTTTGGTACCAAGCACCCTTATCAGAAGCAGTGGCATGCAGTGAAATTTTTCATAGGGGAACAAATAAAACGGCTTCTGATAAAATAGCTGATGCCACACAAGTAAGGAAATGTGATTTTCTGCTGCTGCTGTCTGTTTAAAATCCGGTTACAGTTAGCTTCATGGGAGTCAAAATACTACAACTCTCATCATCCCTGGCCATTAGCTAAGCTGACTGGAGTTTATGGAAGGCACCACAATGGCTGCCTCCAGAATACCAGAACCATTCTGCCCTGCGCTCCTGGAACAATCCAGTCACATATATCCATTAAGCATGATATTCATTCTTATAAAACCATGATGCATAGCAGCTGTGAGGCTACTGGCAAAGCTAAAGCAGCGCTGATGCAACTGGCTAGCTGGCACTCCCAGTGCAATGCCTCAAGAGTGTTTGCAGGCAGGTCCTATATAGACTTACTGGCTTTTGCAGCCTCTTATAGCACTGGGTCATAAGGTAACACTATTGTTTTGAGCTCAGCTGTCTGAGCATTTAAAAAGCAACGACACAACAGGACGTAACCTCAGAATGAGCCCAATAGACATGTCTGCACAATTTGCTCTGAGCAGCATCTGGAGTGACAGAACACACTTTGTGAGCAGAACTGAAAAGGAAAAAGCTAACACTCCTCCACCATCTGACCTTGCCCTGGAGCAAAAATAAAAATCTCCTTAGGTTCTACTCAATGTCACCCACAAGGTTTAGACAAACAATTCCCAAGTAATTCTAGGGGAAAGGCAAATTAATGCTGAGAAAATGGTTTTCCTTTCCTTTCCTCTCTCTCTCTCTCTCTCTCTCTCTCTGGATCAGCAACCATTATTATTATTTTAGTGCTGTCGCCATCTCCAGCCATTGGGATAGACTTTGCATCTCTACTGATTCTCAACATGTTTTGAAATGTGTGGCAGAATTGCTTTCTCTTCTGCTGTTCATCTAGCTACCTGCAAGCATTGAGAGAAAGCAAGAACTGGGAACTAGATAAATTAAAAACCCTTCCTCTAGTTCTGTATAGATTAGAAAGTTCTGGCTTTCTCAAAACCACTCATCAAGCTTCCTCTAGGCTATTTGCTACCAATTCCATTTGCAGATGGGGTGATGAACTGGATAAGCCAGTTGCTTGTTACAAAATGGCAAGCTTCATCTTCCTAGATGCTTGTCTGCAAGAATTCTTAGGAAGGCGGCTTAAGCACAAATGCTTGAGCACAATTTTGCAGTATTGTGTGTGCTGTGTGCTGGCATCTATCATTGCGTGGACAGGCGGAATCCCCAGATCCCGAGTGGTCCCCCCCGTCATGTGGAATAACGACTCTAGACAACGTGCTATGGGATTAAATTGGCCACAACTTTATTAAATTTCAAATGTGGGTAGACCTTGGCTCAGGCATTGGGCGTTCTCCCTCCCTAGTCCCCAGCCGGGGACCTAGGGAGCATCAGGGTTGTCCAGTGTGGGGGGGGGATGGGCCGGCTCTGGAGAACATATGTTCAAGCAGAGATAGCCGCCCCCGTTACGCCGCCGCAGGGGAGAGCAATGACGACCTTTCGGCGTACGGCCAAAGCCTCCCTTCAAAAACCCCTTTAACGGGGAACCCTGGTATCGCCGCCGCAAAGAGGAAGATGGACTAAAGGATTCCGCCCAAGGCCTGATACCGCCAAAGTTGTGACGTTTTGCTACGGGAAAGGCGAAACCTGCCAATGCAGGGAAATTCCTTTCCGGCCCTTTAACAGCGACCTTATCGTAGCAGCGCCCGCATACCTGTGGAGACAGGTTAACCTGCAAAAGAAGACATTAACTGAGGGTGGGTAGGGTGGGAGAAGCTCTGGAGCCAAGTGAGGATTACCAATTAAGATCCACCCTCTATTGTGTGGGCAGGTAATCCCTCCCCTTACCTGGCCTGGTTTCCCTGGCAACGCTTCGCCCAGGTGGGATTGGACAACTCACTGGGGTAGGCGGGGACCTCCAGGTATCCCACCTGAGGGAAGGCAAAGCCTATGCTGATGGGGCCACTCCAGATCCAGGGCTGCACACGTCCACGCAAAAGGCGCCCCCCGTTTTAAGTGGGGAGCGGTCATTCTCAAAAGACAATGGAGTGCGCCTCTGGGGACGAAGTCAAACTGTGTTGTTTTGCTCCATTAGCAGCACCGAAATGACCTCTCTGGGGTACAAGACTGGGCAGTGTATATAGAGGTCTTGGGCGGACAACAAGACCCTCCCTCTCAGCATCCCTGATGTGGTCCAAAGGAAATCAGAGCAATACATTTGGGACCAGCTTGGCTGCAGGAGTTGCCGGAAGGAAGCGTACAAGATGCCAGCCAACTGTAATAGGGACTCCACTCCATAGGTATGTCAGGTTTGCTCCTTAGCCTTTTCTTCTCCTGAGGAGCACCTGATTTGCATACAGAAGGTCCCAGGTTCACAGGAATCTCCAGTTAAAAGCATCTCAGGTACCAGAGCTGTGCAAGAGCACCTCACCTGAGACGCTGGAGACCCATTGGCAGTAAGAGTAGGAAGTTCTGGGCTAGATGCATCCATGATCTGATTCATTATAAAGCAGCTTGATGTGTGTTTATGAAAGTTGAAACCCAACTTATCCATGCAGGAAGGAAGCAAAGACATTTGCTGAGGTTAGAACCTTTTGGCAACAGAGCTACTACATTTTCTGTGCTCTGTGTGTGTGTGTGTGTGTGTGTGTGTGTGTGTGTACGTGTACTATAACAATCCCAACCCTTTTAGAATCACATCCTGGATGATGTCCACTCTGCAGTAGCTCAGCATGTTCTATTAACACTTCAGAAAAGATAATGTTTCTTAAGAGATAATGTTGCTTAGGAGAGCCTCTTGAAAGCCGAGTCTTGTGAAAGCTTATTCTGTTTGACACTGGTAAAAGGCAAAAGCCCCAGTTAAAGTGAAGTGACAGCTGTTTACATAAGCAGACCCTGGTTACTTTAATTATTCCTTTTTGGCAGGCTAGTAAAAGTTTAATCTTCCCTAAATCCTACAGTAATGTCTGCTTGCTGGAGGGTTTCATTGCCCTGGGAAAATGAAAGAAAACTTCCTCAAGAACCTATCTTGAAATCAACTAAGTTCTGCAGGAAAACTAAAAGGAACTAATGTGAAATGACCGAAGGCCATGAGAAATGAACATGGGCGAAATGGGCCAAAGCACAGGAGGCGAGTGGTTACTGAGGGAGGGGCTTAACCATGTGTATGCAGTAGGAAAAACATGACACCCAACTTGGGATAGAAATGGCCACAACTCTATTGATTACAGATGTAAGTCAGATTTGGCATGGGCCTTGGGTATGTAGCCTGAATCAGCCAACCCATTTGCTGGCTGATAACTCCATTAGGATTGATCCTGGTAAAAGAATACCGCCCCCTCCCCCCGCAATTGACGCAGTGCTCACAGGGTTCCTATTCAGGCACTGATTAGATCCAGATCTGCTTAGCCTCAGCAAGGTGGGGGATTTATGTGCCTTCAGACCATGCTCTTGGGACACCACAATGAGGTGCCATTCTGTTGATTTCAATAGGCACTGAGTGCAACTGGCTTTGTCGGCATCCAACCCAATATACTTAACTTTGACCAGTTATTCTGAAAAGGTTCCCTATATGAATCATAGTTAATATTGGGGAGATCATGCTGTGTGTATGAATGACGCTCCCCTCAGTTGCCTTATTTTGTGTAAAGGCTGAAAGTGGTGCAGCAATGCAAAACATATGCAAGATATTTATGCAGTATGTCACCCTTTTACAAAGTGGCTTCCCACTCCCCACTCCCTCTCCTAGTGGAAAGTCTACCCGAGCTATTCAGAATGGCAGTTAGCATTAATGCATATTTCAGAGAGTGATAGTAATAGAATCTCTCACAGCTGAATGGTACTACTGATTGATATTCAGTGTTGCATGATAAATGTGCATGGAGGCTTATGTGTTGATGTGAAACCCTGGCAAATCATGTGGGAAGTGGAGACACTGAATGTCAAGATACAAGGCAACATAGCAGCCAGCAACAGCTGTTGAGAAGAAAATACTCTTTGGCCTGTATCTGGACTGTGATAATGCAGGCTACGTAGAAAGAAAATAGTTTTGCTGATGGGTTAGCCTTTAAAAATAAGCAGGCACACTTTTAATTTTGGGTTGTGATTTGTTTAGGAATCAAGGGCAGACTTTTGTAAAAGGTCGAAATTGAGATATTTTTCAGGCAACCTTTAATTTGCTATGTTTTCAAGTTTCGGGGTGCACAAACCAGCTGGGGATGGTGGTGTGATAGATTATGGTTTGCCAATCCCAAATAAATCATGGTTAGAGAACTAGGTTGGATTTGGTAAACATATGAGGGTGCCAACTGTACATCATACACACACACACAGAGAGAGGGAGAACACACAGAGAAAATGCATTACTAAAGAAAGGTGGACCAAAAAGGGCTCCAATCTACATAAAAATGCATGTGCATGTGAACGAGGGCATATCGGTACTTTTTGTGGTCCCCTCTGTTTTCATGCTCATAAATGTGGCTGCCATTTTGTGCTATGTCACCCTCAAAGCAGCCATTTTGTGACAGGTACTCAAACTTCCAAATGTGCCTACTGTCCCCTAAAGATTGGCGACCCCTGGTCTATACAATCTGACAATTTAGGAAGCATTTGGTGCTGAGTAAAAACTTCATTTGCTTATGAGTCAAGGGCTTTTTTAAAAGGAAAAGAATTACTTTATTCAGGCTTTTAAAGTTTAAAAAAATGAATTACCGGTATATTTCCTAAATAACTAGGGGGTTCAAGGATATAGAACTGCAGATATAGACACTGGAATATGAAAAATATATACAATTTCTCTCATTAGACTTCAAGGCCTGAGATTTTCCTAAAATAAGGAAACATCCTTCTGAACCTTTCACATATCTCTGATTTTGATTGTGCTAATGTACATAGTTTCTTCCAGGGGTGGTGAAACTGTGACCTGGCATATGTTGTTGGACAAGAACTCCCCTCAGCCATGAAGGCTACAGCTGACAGGAGCAGGAGTCCAACAACCCCTGGAAAGCCACTGGTTCCCTATCCCTGAGTTTGCTTCATGGATGCAACAACTTTACTAATACTAGGTAATATCTGTCCGTCTGCCTTTCTACCCAGTTACACAAATATCAAAAATACTCTGTGCTCTAATCCATGGAATGGAGACAGCAAACATTCCAAAGTTAAGCCCCATCTGATGAAGAGAGTCACTGGTCACAGTCCAGATGAAGCTGAGCACTTTGAAGTCCAGCTGATTTCAAAGAGAGAAGTCTAAGCATCTGCTTAACTCGCTCTCTTAGAAGTGCGCAACACAGCAAGCCTATCCTGATTAGCTTGCTTCTCAGTCTTCCTTTGTTACAATCAGAAAAATATCTATGCCAGCATAGCAAAAGCCTTTACCAGTGGGAAGTTGTGGCTGGGGAAATCCCACCAGTGCGAGGAGCAAAAACTCAATGAACCAAAGATGTGGCAAGGAAAAAGCAGAATTCACGGTCGACCCCCTTTCTCCCAGCCCAGATGATAGCATTGTCATGGCTGCAAAGAGATGTCCAAACTTAAAACATGGGATGGGGATGAGGTTCATAGCTCAGTGGTAGGGCATGTGCTCTGCATGTTGCTCAGCATCTCCAGGGAGGATGAGGAAAGGCCCCTGTTTGAAACCCTGGAAAGTCACTGCTAGCCAATGTAGACAAAGTTGGGCTAGATAGATCAATGATCTGGCTCAGTATAAAGCAGCTTCTGACATCCACATTTTCCTAAACAAATGTGTAGTGCTATCTGACTTTTTTTCCTTTCTCCTGCTCTGGTCTCTCCAGCTGGAATGGAGTTATGAAGTCAATAACAGGGTGGCCATATAATAGTAAAGATGCGGTAGGAAACATTCTTTTGGCAACAAGCTAAGGGGAAGTGACACACTGTATGAATCAGTCATGAGTCATTAAGAGAGTTCTACTCTGAGTTCTCCAGGTTTGTTTGTAGTCATTTGCGTTTTTAAGGCTTTAAGCCAAACAACTGTTGGGGGCCCAGGAGCATATTTGGAAATTTAGGAAACTTTTTTGTGGGGGAGGGGTACAAAATAATACAGATTTCACAGGAAAATAGTGATTGCCCTCAGACCAGCACTGCCACAAACAATAGTGAAAACGCAGAAACTCCAAGCCGAATGAAACACAGACCAGAAGAAAAAAAGAAAAGAAGAAGCAGGTAGCACAAAACCAAAAATACCTTGTAAAAAATGGGAGCGGCTGGAGCCTTAGTGTGTGCCAAGGGTTTTGTTTAGAGCATCATGTGGTGCATGTTGCAAACCTTAGCTCTGAATCATCAACAGAGACAGTGTTTTGCTATTTCATCTCCAAACCAGTTTTTGCCTCTTCATATCAATTGCTGCTTTCATATAACAGTTAGAAGTACAGTAGTGTGAAATCTGAGTGTACTTAGCAGGTAAAGCCCACAGGTTCTCTGAGACCTTTGTTTTAATATAACACAATTACGGTCACAGTTCCCCCCCCCCCCCGGGATGGAACATCCTCCTTTGTTTTTTCAAGAAACGGCTGGATCTTGTCACAATGGTTTAGGTACGAGATATTGTGTCAGACATTACCTAGTTAGTAGAGTCTGCTTACTCATGAGAAGCAATTGCTTTAGGGGTCTGTGACTAATTTCTGACATTATATGGTGTGCTGAAGCACCAAACCGAAAGGCTGGATATGAAGGGGAATAATAGGAAGAAACAAAATGACAAAAAGTCATGTGGGACATTCCTCACAGCAACCCTCGGAGGTACAGTGGTACCTCGGGTTAAGTACTTAATTCATTCTGGAGGTCCGTTCTTAACCTGAAACTGTACTTAACCTGAAGCACCACTTTAGCTAATGGGGCCTCCCGCTGCCGCAGCACCGCCACGCAATTTCTGTTCTCATCCTGAAGCAAAGTTCTTAACCCGAGGTACTATTTCTGGGTTAGCGGAGTCTGTAACCTGAAGCGTATGTAACCCGAGGTACCACTGTACTCTGGACTGATACATAGTGATTGTCCAAAATCAGCCAATGAGCTTTTTGGCTCAATGGTGATTTAAATCTGATTTTTCTACAGAGAAAATCTTCACTTGGCCACCACACTCGCCTAGCTCCCTATAGTAGAATGATCTAATGTACAGTGGTACCTCGGGTTACAGACGCTTCGGGTTACAAACTCCGCTAACCAGGAAGTGGTTGCTCCAGGTTAAGAACATTGCCCCAGGATAAGAACGTAAATCGCGTGCCAGTGGCGCAGCGGCAGCAGAAGCCCCCATTAGCAAAAGCACGCCTCAGGTTAAGAACCATTTCAGGTTAAGAATGGACCTCTGGAACGAATTAAGTTCTTAACCCGAGGTACCACTGCATTTTAATTTAACCAATACCAAGTTCCCCTTTTGCTGTTTCCATCAACTTGTGAAATACTATCTCATACAAGTTCCTTCCTGGTATTTCACAACATATTTCAGTGCTTCTGCTTATTTTGCTATGGAGCAAGAAGAAAAGCAATGCTATTTTTTTTTTTTTTTGGACTGGGGATTTGGAATTATATAGGGAAAAGAAACTTCTTCAAGAACAGACACTTCTTCTTTCTCACAGATGTCAGCAGCAGATGGAAGACATCATGCTTTTATTTAGCCGTCTGCATCATTGTGCACTATTGGAAGCAGTCAAGGCCAGCGCAAGGCATTTTTCTGCCTGTGGTGAAGGACAAGATGGCACCTTCTCTCATTCCATGTATAAAGCCAGCAAGACTGGTAGTTGACACTTACTCTATCACCAGTGTCAAAATAAAACTCAAACTCAAAATAAATCTAGTCAGCTTCTGATCTTAAATGGGGATACCATCTTGCCCTTGCCTCAGGCAGCAAAATTGCTTGGACTGGTCCTGCCTAATAGTGGCATCAATCCTGCCAACAGTTGTTTAGTGGGAAGCTTTTTGTTGCTTGTAAAAAGTTGAAGGATTTCCTTTTGTACATTGTCATGTAGGTTAAGAAATGCAGTCCTAAGCAGTTTGACTTGGAAGTAAGTTCCACTAAAAAGTACAAGGCGGGAGGGAAAAACTAGATGTGGTCCCAGCACAAGTGACAACCCACCATCCAGTTCCCTCTCTTCCTGTAAAAGTTAGCCCCTGGGATGCACAATGTTGGCCTTTGCTTCCCTCATCCCGCTAGACATTATGGGCTGTTCTAGGAAGATAAGGAGAAACATCATCACAACATGATTTTCAGGAACTAAATGTTGTGGGAAGGAGAGGGGGAACCTGGATGAAAGGCTGCAGTTTTTGGCAAACTCACATTTGGCATCACCTCCACTCCTGTTCTTCCTTCCAAATAAAAATGTTTAAGCCTGCAGAACTCTTCTTATTCTGGAAACATTTTTGCTTTTCAGCCAGCAGCTTTACCCTGGCCTTCACTTTTTTTCTTGGCACGCTCTTGCCTTCAGTTATCATTGGTCGTTACGGATGGTGATCATGTGCTGTGATTTCAGAAAAAAAGTTAACTTTGTTTGCAAATGAGAGATAACAGAAAAGCCAATATTTTCTCCGCAAACGGAAATTTAGATTCACTAGAAATGAAACAGCAGTTCTGTTACGATGAGAGCCATGTTGAAATGCATGCTCTGTTATTTACAGATATGCAGGTTCTAAACCAGTAAATGCTATGGGCTCAGTTTTATTAAGTTTAGGTGGGAATTACTGTAGACCTATCCATGTGTAACTTGTATGTATAGCATATCCATTTTGGCAGCTAAATGTGGCTCCATATCCATTGCACAAACCTCTGTTCATACGTAGGAGCTCTGTGCATTTGGGACACATGCACTGTTTCATGTGCTGTTAATTATCATTAGAAGAAGAGAAGAAGAGGAGTTTGGATTTGATATCCCGCTTTATCACTACCCGAAGGAGTCTCAAAGTGGCTAGCATTCTCCTTTCCCTTCCTCCCCCACAACAAACACTCTATGAGGTGAGTAGGGCTGAGAGACTTCAGAGAAGTGTGACTAGCCCAAGGTCACCCAGCAGCTGCATGTGGAGGAGCGGAGACGCGAACCCAGTTCCCCAGATTACGAGTACACCGCTCTTAACTACTACACTACACTGGCTTTCATTAGGGATCAGACAGAAATACTATAAAACAAGGAACTTCCTTTAAGCAACCTTTTTTAGCTTCTAACTCTCTCTGACCCTCCTGTGCTCTCTTTATACCAGGGGTGCCAACATGAATAAAATATTGGGGAGAGGTAAGGCCCGCCATGCAAGATTGATCACATGACACACTGTGCACATGCGCGCGCACACACACACACGCACACCATTTGAATGGCAATGCCCATTAACTCTGGGGTGGTCCAACCCCCTCAATTTGGGGGGGGGGAGGCCAAGGGACTTGGGCCCCTAGGAGTTGGCTCCTGTGCTCTAAACTTTCAGTGCTGAATTACTTCCTGGTAGCCGTTCCCTTAACCTGTGCCATCTCTCTGTGTCACTAAGTTTCTGTCCCTGACTGTTGTCCTAATCCTCTCTTATAAGTTTGGGTGGGGGTGGTACACTCTAAAACCCTAGAAATTAATCTCCCTTTCCTGAGCAAGGTTCTGGAGTGAGTGGTCACAGACCAGATCCAGACTCTTTTGGAAAAAACTGATTTTGTGGATCCATTTCAGTTGGGATTTAGGCCCAGTTTTGGCACAGAAACTGCTTTGGTCACCCTGTATGATTACCTCTGTCAAGAGAAAGACAAGGGAAACATGTCCCTGTTAATTTTCCTCAATCTCTTAGTGGCTTTTGATACCATCGACCATGGTATCCTTCTGCAGCGAATGTCCGAACTAGGGGTGGGTGGCACCGCTTTGGGGTGTTTCCAGTCCTACTTGGATGGTCGTTTCCAGATAGTGTTGCTTGGGGAATGATTTTCAGCCCCATGGAACCTTCAATGTGGGGTTCTGCAGGACTCAATCCCCTATGTTGTTTAACATATACATGAAACCACTGGGTGGAGTTATCCGGAGGTTTGGAGTATATTGTCAGCAGTATGCTGATGACACTCAGCTCTGTTTCTCCTTTACATCTGCAGATGAAGCAGTGGAAGTGCTGGACCGTGTCTGGCCTTGGTAATGGGCTGGATGAGAGCCAACAAACTGAAACTCAATCCAGATTAAGACTGAGGCACTGTTAGTGGGTGGTTCCCTGGACCGGATGGGTGGGAGATCAGCTGCTCTTTATGGGGTTACACTTCCTCTGAAGGAGCAGGTTCATAGCTTGGGGGTACTCCTGGATCCTTTGCTGTCGCTCGAGGCTCAGGTGGCCTCAGCGGCCCAGAGTGCCTTCCATCAGCTTCGGCTGGTGGCCCAGCTATGCCTCTATCTGGACAGGGATAGCCTAACTACTGTTGTCTATGCTCTGGTAACCTCAAGGTTTGATTACTACAATGCATTATATGTAGGGCTACCTCTGAATATGGTTTGGAAACTTTAGCTAGCGCAGAATTCAGCAGCCAGGTTGCTCACCAGAGCAGGATGGTTTGAGCATATTATACCGTTCCTAGCCCAACTGCACTGGCTACCAATGAGCTTCTGGACCCAATTCAAAGTGCTATAAAGCCTTAAACGACTCAGGACCACAATACCCCAAGGACTGCCTCTTTCCATATGAACCTACCTGGACCCTGAGATCATCTTCTGAGACCCTTCTTCATGTACCTCCTCCTCAAGAAGTCCAGAGGGTGGCAACATGAGAACAGGCCTTCTCTGCAGTGGCTCCCTGTGGAATGCTATCCCCAGGGAACCTTCATTATATACCTTTAGGCACCAGGCAAAAACGTTCCTCTTTAACCAGGCCTTTGATTGATTTGATTGACATCCTATGCCCTTTTAAAATGTGGCTTGGGGGGTGTTATTGGGTTGTTGTTTATATTTTGATTATGTATTTTGTGGTTTTATATTTTTATTTTTTTTCTGTGAACCGCTCTGAGACCTCCGGGTATAGGGCGGTATATAAATTCAATAAATAATTATTTTTTATTATTGTTATTTGGGGTGTGAAGCAAGAAATGCAAGCTGCAGAGGAATTCCTCTGCACTTCGCACACCCAAATGAATCAAAGGAGCGATCTTGCTGCCGTTATTTTTGCATGAATGCCAAGTGGCTGTTAGGATGGCATGATATCTGATGCTGAAGCAGAATTGTATTCCAAAGCAGCCTGAATGCCACCAGTCTTAGATGTAATGACGTCTAAAAATAGGGTGTTTGGGAGGAGCTATTATTTATAGAATGTGTGCTCCTGTAGTCACCAGCTTAATGTTATTATTAAACACGTATCATCCAAACTGGAAGATAGGATAATTCAGAAGAAGAAGATGTCTTACAATTATTTGATTAAACAAGTATTTGAGCTTGACCTGGGGGTGGGGGCAGAAAGGACTGTTGACAGTTATTCCCTGTTTGTCTAGGGCATCTAAATCAGGACCTGGCAGTTCCATTTTCTTTCTTTTTTTTACTTCCGCAGCTGTATTTAGAATGTGGTGGGCTCAACCGATCCTTCTTCAAGGTGCAGAAGGTCAGGAATCTGGCAAGGCACTCTGCACATAGTCGACAAGTGGATTTCCTAGACACACCTGTTAAGTGGTTCAGAGGCAAAAGAGTTAACAGAATGGCAGCATTTCTGTGGTTAAAAACAGATCTAGAAGCTTCCTGTATGTCACCAGTGCTATTACAACTCATATTTTTACAGCTCTGTTTTTTAATATTTTATTTCCATTTATAATACAATCTACAATGAACAATGTCAAGCAATAACAAAAAAAATCAGCAAAAAGTTCAAAAGTAACTCATTCCAATTTATTACTTTAAGATGAATGGTGTATAACTCTAGCACCATGTCTCTGTGCTACCAATTTGGGATCTACATTGATGTTTAAAGTACTTTTATGGCAAATTAAAAATGAAGATTCAGTATATAAATATAGAACACTGGAGTTTATTATGATTATTTGGGGTAAGCTAGAAGAAGATTCTGTATTAGAAGGAAACCTTCTGTTTTAGCAAGGTTCTCTGTTGATGAAATAGACCTGGGAGACTTTTGTCCCCTCTGGGGACAATTCAGGGCTTATCTACACCTATCTTTCCTCTTCTCTTTCCAGGCACACAGCACACTTTAAAACTCAGTATCCGAGCACCGTTTCTTTCACCCTGGAGCTTTCCCTGCAAAACTCGTTCTTCAGTGCTCCATCAGAGCAAACGTCAATCTGCGGAAACCCAAATAGACATTTGCTCTGATTTTCGAGGGGGTTTCCGAGGGGGAAACTCTGGGGCAAAACAAACAAACAAACAAACAAACATGCTCTCACTTTAAAGTGGCTTTCGAGTGACTGGGGAAACCCAGCCAGATGGGCGGGGTATAAATAATAACATTATTATTTATTATTATTAAAGTGCACTGCAGATCTGTGCATGGACAGAGCAGGGGAAAAGATAAATGTGGATAAGCCTGCTGTTGCCTTGCTGTTCTTTTTTAGGTCAATTTGCAGTTGGGTCCAAGGACATCCAAAGCAGTGGGAGATCTTTCAAGTGACTTGTTCTAGCCACATATGACACCTGACATCCTTTTGTTGTTAACCTGGTGATCCATTCAAGTTTCATATCATTCATAATTCCATTCTATATCATTTAATAATACTATTAAGCTTTGTGTGTTATTAAACAGAGCCATTTGTTTCAATTACAGCCAGGATTCTGTGGTTTTTATCGTGTACTCTTCTGGGTTGCTACTGAGGAAAATGGAACCTTGACTGAAATCCAATGGATTTTAGTGCCCTGGCCAGGATTGGGCATGGTGCACTGGTGTTGATTGGATCACCAGATTAACACATGTCTGGTGCCCTTCCACATCTGTGCCATAGAACTGTGGGCCTCAAGGCTTGGGGGCAGACATCCAAGGCTCTGTGCAGCAGAACAATCAGGAGGACACCAAAATGAAGCAGGGTTGCGTTCTCGTGTGTCAAAGTAAGTGTCATCTTAAAAACAGGGTTAATTTGCTCAGAATAGCTTGCTCATTTTTTTCTGTTTTATCAATAATATAGAGACTGTTTCCCTTTTTCTGCTAAATCAAATGAAGTTAATATGTAATTGGTTTATTAAAAAAGATAAAGAGAGCCCTCAACCTCTTAACCAAAGTAGATTAATACGATTCCATTTCCTGAAGATAAACTCACACAAAGTCTGATGTATTCCTGGAACTGCACATTGTATTGTGAGCCTTCTTGATCTCGCTATCTTTCGTTTCACATGCTGATAGAATCATGCATAAGATAATCCTGTTTTATCCAGCGCACACTGCATAAGACAATGCATACCGAGAAACTTTTGTCTGTAGAAATAGTATGTACTGGATAAACGTACGTGCTCATTGGCCATGTCTACGTGTCGTTACCCCTATGTGGTGTACAAATTCTGCTAAATAAAGTTAACAAATATATTGGCGGTTCTAAACAGAAATCTTCATGATGGGAAGTGTGAATGACAGAAACAAGAGGCCAAGTTGGCATGGGGAATCCTCCTTGCACAGTTTTGCATAATGGTGATGATGTAGTAAAATCATCCCATTTGCATGATATGTTGGTCTTCAGTTGTAATGAAATCAACTATGTCCGTGATTAAGAACGTGCTCACGTTCACTAGGCAGTAACTGTATGTTATGTACTGAGTAGAATAGGATCCAAAAGGCAGCAGTCTGATTGGTCCAGAACAATAGGATCCTGAAGAAGATAGACACATCCATCAGGTATCTGCTTGTGTTTTTACCATGGGCAACAGTCAGAGGGGAAGGCTGTGTGATGGTGGCTTGTCCTCTCTCGATACTGGGATGACGCAGCAAAGGAATGACCAGCAATTTTGGTGGGCTGATGCCGCTCTATATCTTAGCTAACATTATCATAAGTAGGAGCAGGAGAATGGGAATAACTGGTCGTTCAAGATGTGCAATCCCTCTGTGTCTCATGAAGGGTACATCAAAACAAAGGTATTTTGTCTTGATAGTGAGGGCAAGCGAGGGCAGTTCATCCTCTCAGTCACGTTGTACCCTCTGGCAAGCCCACCGGCAGAATGCTGCTCTTGTTTCGTGAGGAGAGCCCTCCCCGTGTTCCAGAGTGAAGATAGATTCCCTCTTGTTTTCAGCCATAACCTAAAGGGAGCTTTCAAAATATGGAAATAAAGCAGGAGAAGCTGATTCGAAATCACAACAGTATTTGACCTGTCTGCATGCATCAACAATCCTGATTTTAGCTACTAGCAAAAGTCGGCTGTAATCATTCTTATTTGTTTCCTTTGGTTTCTGCCCTGCAGTATGTAAAAGCAATGAAGGGGATAAATATCAGATAAGGAGGGAAAAAATGAAGGCAATGCTTTTTACTATAGAAATCCTTGCCTGTGCATTCTCCTTTTCTTTCCCTGTTTCCTGAATACAGGATGAAAAGAGACTGGCATTCTACAGTGAGGTGAAAGTCATTTGAACACACATCTTTAGCCCTAAGAAGGAATGTCTTAGAATGCAGCAAAATTTTATACCACTTCCACCACACTTGGACCACTTGTTTATGCCTATGTCTTTGTCTGTAAGGCAAGGGTGGGCAAAATCCTGATCTCCTCCACCCCCAGGGGCTGAGTTTGACAGTTTGACAGTCTGGTGGTACCACCTGACATCACAATGAGATGAGGGGACCTGAGTTTTGTCCACACCTTTGATCCGCTGATCATTGGGGCTTGCAAAACATCACACACAGAGCTTTGTGAGCCCCAACGGTTAGCAGTCAGGGCTTGCACACTTTGTACATTGAAGCTATGAAAGCCCCATATGCCCTTTATGGCATAGGTAAAGGTAAAGGGACCCCTGACCATTAGGCCCAGTCGTGGCCGACTCTGGGGTTGCGGCGCTCATCTCGCTTTATTGGCCGAGGGAGTCGGCATACAGCTTCCGGGTCATGTGGCCAGCATGACTAAGCCGCTTCTGGCGAACCAGAGCAACGCACAGAAATGCCGTTTACCTTCCCGCCGGAGCAGTACCTATTTATCTACTTGCACTTTGACGTGCTTTCAAACTGCTAGGTTGGCAGGAGCAGGGACCGAGCAACAGGAGCTCACCCGTCGTGGGGATTCGAACTGCCGACCTTCTGATCGGCAAGTCCTAGGCTCTGTGTTTTAACCCACAGCGCCACCCACGTCCCACCCATTATGGCATAAAGGGGATCAATTTAACAAAAGAATGTATGCAAACATAATTTTGGAGGCATTCGGTCCCTTGGCTTGATTACAAAATCAATACATCCTGCAGCTAAATGATCACTGCATACCAGACATTTGAACAAAGTATTCTCTCTTCTCCAGTCTATAGCACAGTGCGAAAACACTTGGTTTGCATTCCCTGACATCTCCAGGTGGGTCCAAAAAGGCCCCGGTCTGAGATGTCAGAGAGGTACGGTTGGTTTGAAACAGACAATGCTGAGCTACGTAACTTGATCTGGCAGCTTCCTGTCCTCATTTTCTACCAGACTGCTAGATTTTTGTGTGAGAAATAAGCTGAGTGAGAAGTAGAGGACTTGGACAGTAGTTTTAATGAAAGGACTGGGCTCCTTCAGAAGTCAGGGCAGCATATAAATTGAGTAAGTAAATAAATAATGGGAAAAGGTGACGATGGGGGACCTACTGCCAGCTTGTCTGAACATTATACTTTGTTGTCCTTTGTGTGCTATGTAGCGATGGACCAATCTGTCAATCTCAGTTTCTCATTTTTCCATTCTGAAATTTTGCTTGCCACATGTTCTCTAAAAGATGTGATATTGTGCACACTTTCCTTTAATATGCATGTTGGCACACATATATTTCGATTAAGAACTGCATCATATTCAGGAGAAGTGTGGTGTTTGAAGGATAGCTGCTTTTCAGTTCATCTATTGTTTCCAGAAGCGCAAATTTGCAGGGCAATGTGAACCAAACCTAATTTCTCCCAGATCCTTAATTCTGTGCTCATGCAAGTGGTGCAAAAAGGGAAATAAATCCCAACAAACTAGAGGTGTGATAAAAAAAGAGATCAAGCACAGCTGCAAACTAATGCAAAGACATGTGATACATAGGAAATAATTTAGTCAGTTCTGATATGGGCCAGATAGGAATCCAAGACCACACAGTTTGAAGGTTCACTAGCTGGATTCTTTTAAGATATTTTCTCTGTTTTTCTCTAGGGGATTTGGGGAGATAGACCTGTAAATCTGAAAATAAACGACTGTATATGACATAAAATTCCACCATACTGAACAGAAATGTCCCTTAGAGATCTGTAACTTATGTGTTATCTTTCTCTGCAATTCCAGATTTTTTTTATACCATAAGGATATAGGCAGATTTTTGAAAACCCTTTCCACTGTTGTGCTATAGAAATCCTGACAGTTGGCAACATCCATGAAATTTATTTATTTTTAAAATCCTTTTGGTGTCCTTTTGGTGTATTTCTGTCCACATATTTTGTAGGGCTAACTCAGGAGAAATTAGAATATATTTTAAACACCTTCGCCAACTCCTGATAAATTTCATTATAGAATAAATCTGTGGACATCACCACCAAAAGTCCCTTCCTTCCCACAACCTCTCCAACAGTTTGGTGATGTATTGGAAGTAATATGAGAGAGATGATGTCATCAGTGTCGTTTTTTTTAGGAACATTCCCTCACATGTGCAGGTGCTGATTTGTACCACTTTGAGTTCCAAAGTGCTTTCCAGTCCATGCCCTC
The DNA here is from genome assembly GCF_964252035.2 of Podarcis erhardii. Taxonomy (NCBI): domain Eukaryota; kingdom Metazoa; phylum Chordata; class Lepidosauria; order Squamata; family Lacertidae; genus Podarcis; species Podarcis erhardii. Next base: position 27,344,343 of record NC_138513.1, read on the forward strand.
TATACCTTTGTCTTCTCAGTCCTGCCCACTCTTTAAGTGCCTTTTGGTCTGCACTGGGTCCAGACTGCCATGCTCTAGAACAGGGGTGTCCAAGACTGTGATCTACTCCCACTATAAAAAAAAGGTAGTGATCTACCCAAAGTTGTTGAGCTTTTTTGGGGAAGCTTTTCTTTTCTTTTCGCTAAATCTATCAGGATCACAAGAGCAACCAGGATTGACCAGGGACACCCTGCAATTGACCAGTAGATCGTGATCGACCTGTTAGACAGGCCTACTCTAGAACAATGTATTCTATTATTAGAAGATGTCCATGCCCTCTAAAAAAATATTTAGAACCTTTTCCCAAGAGGAATTTATATTATTCTAATTCTATAAATTTGGGACTCAGGTGGCGCTGTGGGTTAAACCACAGAGTCTAAGACTTGCCGATCAGAAGGTTGGTGGTTTGAATCCCCGCGACGGGGTGACCTCCCGTTGCTCGGTCCCTGCTCCTGCCAACCTAGCAGTTTGAAAGCACGTCAAAGTGCAAGTAGATAAATAGGTACTGCTCCGGCGGGAAGGTAAACGGCGTTTCTGTGCGCTGCTCTGGTTCGCCAGAAGCAGCTTAGTCATGTTAGCCACATGACCCAGAAGCTGTATGCCGGCTCCCTTGGCCAATAAAGCGAGATGAGCACCGCAACCCCAGAGTCGGCCACGACTGGACCTAATGGTCAGGGGCCCCTTTACCTTTAATTCTATAAATTAGAAGATGTCAGGCTTCAGGGAATCAGCTTCCTCCCTCTGTGGTAGTAGATAAGCAGAACAAAGGAAAAGGGGTCTTCTTACCAGTTTCAAACTTTAATAATCACAGCGAGAGAACAAAGAACACATCTCCTAGAAATGGCGGTGCTCCCAATTAAGAATCCCACCCCCTTACGTCCCTATTAATCCACATCACTGCTCCATCTTGTAATATGAGCTTGTCACCTTTGTGCTTTGTGTGCTTTCTGTTCTGCCACTTTCTCAGCTCTTCTTGACCTTGGGGAGAGTGGATGAATGCTTTCCAGAGACAGTGAATCTGTTAACCCTCCCAGTGTTTCTTCTCCTAGGTGTTCCCCATCCATTTTCCCCCAGCTTCTGTCTTCTGAACTATGTCCCACTGCAAACCACTGTTCCAAATCTATACTACTTCCCTGCTCCTGGGAAGATTCAGGATCTGGATCAGGGGGAGGGGGAGGGGGAGGGGAGGGGGAGGCTCCCACCATTCCTCCTCAGTACAGCCTTCCTCAGCACGGTCCCTGACAGAAGACAACCACTTCCTCTCTGCATTCACTTATTCCTCTTTAAAAGCTTTATATGGATTATAACAGGCATGCAAGAATTGATCTTAGATATTTCAGACACATAAACTTAAACAAATACATTTTACGCACTTATGTACATGTATGTGTGTGTTTATGTATACACACATATATATGAGAAAGAATAAAATACATCAGTATTTCATTTGAGTGAGCATTACTATATTGTTTCCAACAGGCTGTGTGGTTGAACATCATCCCACATCTCATTGCGCCAGGGCATGATGAAATTGCTCCATTGTTCGATGAATAAATTCTCTGGTTGCTTGCACTCTCTCTCACACTTACAATATTAGTCAACCTAACCACGCAGGCTGGCTCTTATCACAAAATCTCTCCATTCATCAATCTCCTGTCTGTATGATTGTCTCATTCTATGTGCTTCATAATTATGACATAAGCACACCTACACCCCAGTCTGCTTTACATTCGGCTGCAACACCATCTTCTTGAGAAAACTGGTTTTAGATTGCTGATTTTAGAATGCTTAATAATACCAGGAAAGGCAAAATTCTGGCAAATGTTAGTAGTCCACCATGTCCCGTTATGAAAAATCATGACCATTTTATTGGCTTGACCACTCGGCTGCATAAACCCAGTTCAGGCGATGGGAGGAGTGGGTAGCCCTACCTCCAATATGCCCAGTCCTGCTGCCTCTACCCTGACCTACGTACATGTCTGAAGGAGTAATCTTTGTGTATTTGGATGACTGTGTACTTTGAATCCTCCCATCACCAGGAACCATGAGTGATCATAGAACATTCTAACTGCATTTAGCTAGGTCCATTCAATGCCCAAAGTATTGGGGTTGCAGCTAATGGAGATGAGGATGTTGGCATGGGGCTAGTGTGTGCTATTCCACTTCTGCCCCCAATGTGTTTACCATGAGATCGTCCAGAGGACCACTGTTAGTTATCCCCTGTGTTACAGAGACCCAAGTAGCTTCCACTAGATGCTGTGCATTTAGGGTTACTAGTTCCATGCTGTGCTCTTCCAGCAGAGATTTGGCAGGCATCATCAGTACTGACTTTCAGGCATCCCTTGAAGACCATTTTGTGGCTTTGAAACTGTTTATTATCCAGACACTTTCATGATTATTTGTATTTTTTTATGGTGCTTTATGTTTTATTGCTGTGCCTAAACAAGGCTATATACATGAAACCATTAAGGATCGTCATCAACATCAAATACTGTGGGTCAATCTACACTTAACAGTAAGTGTGTAACGTTCGCCAATAGCACCTTCCCTACACTTGCAAATGGAAGCAGGGCGGGGGAGAAATTTTGTTGGGATCAAAGTGCAGGAGGGAAGAAGAAGAAGAAGAAGAAGAAGAGGAGGAGGAGGAGGAGGAGGAGGAGGAGGAGGAGGAGGAGGAGGAGGAGTTTGGATTTGATATCCCGCTTTATCACTACCTGAAGGAGTCTCAAAGTGGCTAACATTCTCCTTTCCCTTCCTCCCCCACAACAAACACTCTGTGAGGTGAGTGAGGCTGAGAGACTTCAGAGAAGTGTGACCGGCCCAAGGTCACCCAGCAGCTGTATGTGGAGGAGCAAAGACGTGAACCCAGTTCCCCAGATTATGAGTCTACCGCTCTTAACCACTACACCACACTGGGAAGAGTTAACCCACTGACTGCATGCTGCAATTCTGATCCCCACTCCCAGCTACTAGTTTCAAAAGGGGGGGGGGTGGAATGGGTCCACAAGTTTTAAAATGATGTGTAGTTTGACCACATGGCATACTATACACATGGCATTTATAAAACTGTATTGAAAAAATAGTGTTGTTTTATTTCTTAAACATTAATTAGAAATTAAACAAATGATGCAATCTTGAGGGTTTAGCTTGAAAAGAGATTTGAAAATAATAGCACATTTCACTCAGTTCCTAATAATGATTAATGGATAGCACAGACTCAGTGCCTGCCCAGCTGTGGCTGGCAACAAGACCAGAACTTCCTCCTACACCCACACACTCCCTCCCCTTGCTGGCTGGTAGTGCATTCATGGTAGTTTTCTTGCGAGGCAAATGGCTTAGGAAGTTCATCCCTTTGCAGGAGCTGCAGTTGGGGATGCATGTCACCTTTGATTTGTCCTCAGCTAAGTTGGCTAAGGATGGAGGAAGAATTTGCAGTATTGGCTGAGGGCTGCAGTACTGCCTCTTGTCCTTTCGTAAAAGGTCAGCTACCGAGCTTCATAGCTGAGTGGAGCCTTGAACCTGGTTCTCCCCACTTCTCCCTAACTCGACACACTAACCACTATGCCATGCTAAATACTTGGGGTGATGGTTCTACTTCTGCCTGGAGTTCCACATTGCCACATATGCATGTATCATCTTCCCTGAGTCACTGTTTAGAAACTGCTGATGCTCACAGGCACTGTCGCTTTTGGTCCAGTCTTAGGGCCAAAATTGATGAGACACCATTTATACAATGAGTGGTGGCTATTTCAAGTGCATTGTAGGTGTGGGTACAAAACTGGATCAGGACCCCAGGACCCCTAAGTGTCCAGGGACAGCCCTCCAGATTTGCAGAAGCTGTCCCGGTTTCTGATTTGATCCCAGAATGTCCCACTTTTCCTTAGGACTCCCCTGTTATCTTCGGACAAAATGTTGGACGGTATGGACTTATGATACCCCCGAAGCAAGAAGATAAATAACTCTACAACCTTTAGAAAACGTCTGAAGGCAGCCCTGCACAGGGAAGGTTTTTTTAATGTTTAATGTTTTATTATGTTTTATACAGTATATGTTGGAAGCTGCCCAGAGTGGCTAGGGCAACTCAGTCAGATTTGTGGGGTATAAATAATTTATTATTATTATTATTATTATTATTATTATTATTATTATTATTATTTAATAGGACATCCCTATTTCCATCAGTGAAATGTTGGAGGGTTTGGGACCCTGGGTTTAACCTTTTGCCCCAATCCACATCAAGTACCTGCTATTTGCACTGGAGAGCCAAGGCTTAAGGCTGCATACTTGGCACCAGGGTGCCAATACAGACTGCATCCCTCCACTGGCCATTGAGCTTTTAGAAGTCATTCGCAGAGTGGCTAATTGCACAAATGACATTTCACCTAGTTTGACCCTTAGACTAGCAGCCAGCCCCGAGCCCCACAAGAACTGTTGAGCATGGGGGCTGAGGAAATGTTAAAAATGAAGGTTACGGCCTTCCAGAGCAGAACCAATAGCAAGCAAGGTGTGAATAGGGGAGCTTCGGGATTTAAATAGTGCAGGAATTCATAGGCCACAGTAACACAGGAAAATGAACTTCGTTTCCCAGCCTTTTGGCTAAGATCAAGTGATGTGTAGGAAAATGAACTTCAAGCAGATTTTGCCCCTTTGAAAGGCAGCAGGACCATTCTGCCATGCACCTGACAGCCATATTGAAGAGACATACAAAGAGGGGGAAGTGTTTCTTTTCTTGGTACATTTCTATCACTTTCCTAATCAGATTGACAAATAGAGCAACTTATTGTCAGGACAGTGGTACAGTGGAAACTTGGGTTGCGAATGTGATCCGTGCGGGAGGCACGTTCGCAACCCGCAGAGTTCGCAACCCGTGGGTTGCGGTTCAGCACTTGTGTGCATGCGCAAAGCGAGATTTAGTGCTTCTGCACATGCACGAGCACCAAAACCCGGAAATAACCTGTTCCGGTACTTCCGGGTTCGGCACGGTGCGCAACCCGAAAACATGTAACCTGAAGCGTCTGTAACACAAGGTACCACTGTATATATGTCAAATAATGATAATGTCCACATCTTGAAAGGTGGGTCTTGTAGTAAAATGTCCGTATGTGCTGTTTTGATGAAAATAACTGTGCTACATGAATTCATATTTGACTGTTATAATGATATATTAAGCCTTTGTTCCTCTTTGTGTGCAAAACAAGTGGGTACAATTCATGAAGTATTCCAGCGCCTATAATATACATTCAAAACCTACCGTATTTTTCCGTGTATAAGACGATGTTTCTTGCCAACATTTAAGGCAGAAATTGGGGGTTGTGTTATACATGGATTGTGAACGCAGAGGGGGGTGGGTGATTGGCAGTGGTGGTGACTGGCTGGGTGAGCAACTGGTGATGGTGACCTCCCCCAAAAGCTCAACAAGTTGATTTCTTAATTTGGGGTTCAAAAAAATTGGGGTTGTCTTATACATGGGGGCGTCTTATACACAGAAAAATATGGTATGTGTTCTGTACAATAAACACACAGATTACTCTGTCTTCCAATATAGTGTACTGCCTGAATCTCTTGCTTGAGATCAAGGGCAGGGAAAGATTTAGCCTATATTGTGCCCTCCATATGTTGTTGGATTACAACTCCCATCATCCCTGACGACTGGATATGCATCTGGGCCCCACATTGGCTACCTCTGAGTTGGAAGACCAGCTGTGGTGCAGGGTCAGTGTCCCATGTGCTGTGCAAAATGCCTCCATCCACAAAATAAAATGAGACCTGTCTGTGTTTAAGCCCATTCTTTGTCCTCGCAGCTGCGTTGATTTTGCAGAGTTGTCTTTGGGCATTTTTAATGGCCCTGCTAACTGGCATTCCTGGTTTCTTTTCTTCAGCCGCCTTTGTGGGACATACCATGATCCACTCGGCTACATCAGCCTAGTCTTGACTATCACATGTTATACATTTTCCATAGATCCATTTCTGTTACCCGCTGCATGATCATGCTCTGCCCTGAAAACATTTAATTTAGAAGTTTCTAATGCAGTTTGTTTCATCTCTTTGCCAAAGGTATCATTCCTCCCCACACATAGGGGCTATTCATCAGCTGCCAGGTCTACAGAGCAGTTCCCAGTTGGCCTTTTCCCTTAAAATGACTAACTTCTGTGCCAGATTCATTCCTAATTTCGTGGGCTTCATAGTCACCATTTGTACTATTTCTTCAGGCTGTAGTTTCCTGGAAATGGTCCCAGAAGTCAAGCAACCAGAGTCACAATGTTATGAAGAATGTTTAGTGGAGTCTCCTGTTCTTTCGCACATTCCTCCTGTTATTACAGCCACTTCCTGCAATATTGATGCAGGAACAGGCTTAACAGGTTGGGCCACATGATGATGATGATGATGATTGTGATGATTATGATGTCTCTTGCAGGTACCAAACGCTAATAAGGATATTTGCATGAATGCAGATCAGCAAAGTGCAAACTTTGGCCATTGCATCTTGGCTCCCAGCAACTGGATTGTTGAGGAGAGCAAAAGGATGTCGATGCGCTGGCAAATGGCCATGCAAAAGACCCCTGTCTTCTGTTTGGCTTATTCAATAGACTTTATGTTTCATCTCCAAGAAGTTAGGGAAATGAACTGACATTCTGATCCAGCTGTTCTTAGCCTGATTCCCCCCCTAGGGTCCTTTACAGCTGCTGTGGCAATTCAAATGCATAATCAGTGGGAAGCAAAATTAATAGTGTGGTTCTGCACAGCAATTTATATAACACGGTATTATCCACTAATGCCCGTCTCCAGATAGAGCCTTCCATAGGGTTTGCTTAGAGCCAAACTAGATGTGACATTCATTGTGTGATTGCAGTCAATGTGCCCAATTCTTTAATTTAAATAGCAGGCATGGAGGAGTGGGGAGGCAATTACGTCTTGGTGCACTGCAGTGGTGGTGATAGACTCCTGCCTTCGCCCTCTCCGTGGGTCCCATGAAAACTGTACCAGAAGCTTCTGTTCACAGTGGGAGAGAATTTTCCATTGGCACCAGAAGCTACAGGGAGACAATTTTCATTAAGACCTCAGCATTTGGCAGGGTGAGGGTTAATTTGGGGGATGGGCCTGGCAGAATGTAGTCCTACCCCCTCCGATGCATGGCACATGCATAAAAGTGGCTATCATTCTGCATGTTTCTTTTTCCCTGCCGGTGACAGCTAATGAAGTAGAACTGAGAAACACCCAATGTGATGATGCCGTAACATGGAGAAAGCCAACCCTCACCAACTTAGTGCCCTCTGGGTATTTTGGACTACAACTCTCATGCACCCTAGCTAGACACCAGATTGATAGAAGCTGGAGTTAGTGATGCTATAAGCATTAGAGAAGAAAGAAAGAATTTGACATAGCAATGCCAGTTTTAGTGGTTCTGCCTGGACTGAGTAGGCAGAGGGTTGTTCTACTGATTGCTAATTACATTACAAACGATAGAGGACCAAACAAGAAATGGCGTGAGACATCCATGATCAGATCTGCTGGTCTTGTTTTCTTCGCTTAGAAGCTGTTGAACTTCCAGCATCTAGCGGCCCTTTTATTTCAGCAGACATAAGCCATTTCTACTTTTATAGTTAGTATTTAATTGATTATATCTCTATGCTGCTTGCTAAGCTTATTGCACAACCTTTAGAGATGACTGTAATTAAGCCAATTACATATCAACTGATGAAATAAATAAAGCATCTGTTTGCCCTCTGAAAGATTTAATGCACACTGCAATGACATTAGCAATTCATGTGCCATCTAGGGGGGGGGGACAGCATTTTACACACACACACACACACACACACACACACACACCCCCAGGCACAAAACCAAACCCCTTTGCTCAGAAAACAGATTGTCTCTGAAACAGTGGCTTGCAGTGAGAAAAGTAAAAAGTGCTCTGGAAATAAAACAATAATGTGCAAAAAAGCAACAACCACAACACAATAACCTGACTGCATGAAAGTGAAAGAAAAGAATAAGAGATGAAAGATATGAAACTCTGTCTGTTGTGCGGACCACAGTTTTGCGGGGATGTTGCCTCTGTTTTTTTTTTAACTTGAGAGGGAGGGAAGAGGACTCGCATGAAACGCTACTTTCCAAGAGCACATTACTGTACTGCCGCTTTTGAAACGTTAATCTAAACTTTTCCTCCAGAGGACTTGAGTTTGTTTGATGAGGTGTCATGGGAATGTTGCTAATACTGTGCCCACATGGAAGGCCTGCTTCTGATTTGCAGCAAGGGCCTTTTCTGAAGCCCATATGCTTTGAGCAAATCAAGTGCTGATTATAAAGGCTGGAAAGATAGATGCCTTGTCCCTATGTGAACTTGGAGGAGTGGGAGGGACCGGAGGAAGGAAGAAATCCCCCTTTCCAGTAACCCAGAATGGAGAAGGGAAAAGAGGATCTCATTATGCTGCTGGCAGCAGTGCGCACAGAACCTCCCCCCCAAAAAGAAATATCAGATGCTTATTTACACAAATGCACACATCCCATCTTGTTAAAAACTGTAGGGATCGTGCTTGCGTTGTCAGTAATGAGAGGAACAGCACAGACGGCTATTAAACGTAACTATCGTCCTGTTTTCAATTTCTGTATTCTTTCTCCACCAGGGCTGTTTAGAATTTTTCCAAAATAAAGGATTCCAAAAAAGAACCTCTTTAACATTCCAGCATGGTTTAAATTTGCCTTTTTTAAAAAAGAAGTATGCTAGGGTCTGAATGTCATCTGATGTATTGCAGTCAGTTACACAGTTTCTTCACCACAAACATTTTGCATCAAACGTGGTCCATTTACACTGCAGTCCTAGGCACAAACTTGGAAGTAAATGTTATAGGCGTTAATGGAATTTCCTCCCAAGTAACAGTCACGATCCAGCCAGGGTTTCCTCTCTGCTGGCTACGGAGCAGCTTTTGCTTGCAGTGTTTTGCTCTCTTCCATAACTGACAATTGGACTTGGCTGTGTGACTTTGGATCGCAATCCATGTATTTAAGATTGTTGTGCTTGCACACTTGTTTTAAAGGAAGTGGTCGGACTGAAATGTATGAATACAATTTGTGCATTCTTGGGTATGCCATGAAAACTCATGCTTCAGTTTTATTCTGTACCCATTGTTTTAATGCACAGGGCTCCTGTGTTATGCTTTTCTTTCTCTGGAATGCTACCCTTTGCAACCTGAGCATCTTCCTCACTTTGTCTGTGAATCTGCCCTGCCCCCTTTGCTTATTGCTCTGGACTTGGCCTCGCCTGAGCTATGTCACTGCCTCTGGTTCTTTCAACGGACTGTTTGCAAGCCTGACACTGCAGGACCCTGACTAGTGACCACACTGAAAATATAAGCAGATTCCAAGACTGGCCTTAGGTAAGAGACAGGTGTTTCTTTTAACCATAGTGAAATCTTGCATCACTTTCTGAGGGGTGTTGATTAAAAGGGCAATTTAACCTTTGCCCTACAAAGTGCAAGTGGTTGGGTGCCAGCCCATGACCAATGCAAGGAGGATCTCAAGCCAACATTTTCAAAGAAGCTCAAGAAATCTCAATGATTTTGTGCTACGAATGTATGTATTAGAATATCAGGAAAGCTTAAAAGAGACATTTGCAATGCTTTTTGTCTAACCTTAATTGCATAGTCTTCATTGCAGCAGAAAATTTGCTTTCATATTCCACATTTTGTCTTGAAGACCACAGACCACCACAGCCAGCATGGCCCAGCTATTCCAGTACACCCTCCCTACTCAGCTGTGGGACATTCCTGAGCCCTCCACTGCTCTTTGGAAAGCAAGCTGGCTCCATCCCATTTCTGGCTCATCCATCCAGTTGGACTCATGTAAAATTGTGAATGTATATTATCTGCACTCCATTTTAGAGGACAATTAGTCCCAGTTTTCTTGCCTCGAAAGGCTCCTCACGAATCTTCCAGGTGATTAAAAACACACAGAGTTTCCCCTCCACAAAAGGGCAACATTCACACTAAGCATGACCCAGATTAGCCGTGAGCAAACTCCTGCCATTCTGCTAATATAATTTGCATGCTCATGACGCAAGTGGCCTGCAAGGTTGCTTATATAATTCAAACACTGAAATATGCAATCCAAAATTTTCTCTAGCAAATGATCATGGAAATCCTTCAAAGAAACCAACAAGCAATAAAAGAGACAGTAGGTTGTAAAAGCATAGCATCAGTCAAATGCTTGGGCAAATAAAACTGTTTCCATTTTGCACCAAAATGGTAAAAATATGGGATATATTAATCTGGGAGGGTATTTAGGGTGAGAACTCATATTTAGGGTATTTAGGGTAAGAACTCGTTGCCAAAAGCAGAGGGAAGGTGTCGTGGATGGGATTATATACCTGTGTGGCAAAATGTATGTGAGTATGGCACTGAGATGTGTACAGATAATAATTCTGGAACATAGGTCTAAGATTAAACAAAATATTGTGGATGCACTCCTGATGCAAAACTACATTGAATACAGTCATACAATTTCTATTTTAATATTCATATGTAGACTTCCCCCTAAAAATTTTTGGAGTCCTTGAAGAGGGGCTTGAAGGCTGTGAGGCATACAGAGACTAACAGCAGTTTTGAAAAGCAGGTTTTCCCCATCTCCAAAAGAAGACAAAACAGGGGCAACGTTTTACTAGCAACACATAGCAGGAGAAGTGCAGATCGTGCTTGGTAAATAGGGCCAAATTAGGACATACGGGGTCTTTGCAACAACTGTCTGATTTCATAATTTTATTAGAAATGGATCATATCAAAATGCATATCAAACTATATTTCAGAGTTTGAGAAGTACATAGTGAAGTGATTCAAAGTATTACAAGACACATCTTGCTCCATCCTGTAATATGCCAATTTTCTTTGTTTTAAATAAAGTCTTAATGGATATTAGCTACACTCATCATCCATGCATATTTACATATCTCATCTTGTACAAAGAATCATTCATCTTCACATCCATAGGACTATGTATAGCAGTTACATTTGTTAGTGCTATATTAAGCAGTAAGCTCATTATGTCCAGAAGAATTACATCTCATGCCAAGGCAATTTGAGTAGATGGAACAAACCCCTAATAAAAAAATCTAGTCTAAAAGGAATGTTTTTAGCTGCAGCACACTTAAAAGAAAATATTGACTTAAGTAACATTCCACTTTTCTTCCTCTCCAGACCTTGTCACCTTTTGATGGTCCTTGGACGAAACCTGCACTTTATTAATCCGTTAAACGTGAGTGACAAGATACAACGTGAATGTTTCCTGTATTGTACTGCAATTTGCATTCCATGGAATTAAAATTATAATGCAATGAAATGAAGTGAAAGAAGCAATACAAATACAGTTTTAAATTGATGTGAATATTTAATGCAAACATGCCATAGACCACTTGAATGAAGCTTGTGGACCAAAGGTGGTCTATGGACTCCTGTATGGGAGCTGCTGGCTTATTTCATTATTAAGTCATGCCACTGACTAGTTTGAAACATGTAGGCATTATAGTTGTATCTCTTTCTAAAGATGCTTCAGGTAACATAATTCCCGGCGTGACAAAGAGATTGAACATGATATTGCTGAAGTGTTATCCTTAACTGATTGTCCTTCAGGTTAAAATCCCTGTGTCATATTGTTTTGATGGATCTTAAATTCAAAGATAAAATGAATTGCTGTCTTTTACTGAGTCATCTTGCTCATTACTGCCGACACGGACAGGCTCTCTGGGATTGCAGATGGATAGGTATCTTACCCAGTCCTTCCTAGAACAAAACAATACACTAGCCTTGAGGGTACTTCAAGAGTAGAGATGACCAAATTATTTGAAGAACATTCTAACATACTAAATATCTCTTAGTCTTAAAGTGATGTTGATTACATTTTTATGAAAAATTAAACAGATACCTTTGGTAGACATGAATTTTTCACATGACTGAATTTTTGTGTTAATTATTCTCATAATAGCAAGTCACTTCCCTCTCACTTGTTCTTCCATGTATTTATTGTTACTTATTACTAAAGATGATTTCCCCCCTAAGAAGTAGAATCCAAACAATTTTTCAGCGGGGGGGGGGGGGGTTGATCTCCACATGAGGTATATCTTGTTCTTTGGACAAGATAGAGCCTTTGATCCCTCTGCAGGCAACACATGGAGAGGAAGGCGTGTGAGCTGCCTGCTATACATTGCAAGTATCAATCATTTTTGAAAGAGTGACAGCTTTCTGGCAAAGAACGTTTGGGAATAGAGTGGCATCAAAAAGATAGCTGCATGCAGCAATGAAAGAATGTAAATGCAAACTTGAGCACCAAACAAGACTCTATTGCAAGCTAAATCTTGTATTCCCCAGCCCTTGGACAGATTTCCTCAGAACAATTAAGGGTTTGTCTGCACACATTATTTGTTACCAGCTAACGTTTTCAAATGCCCTTGTAGTCTCAGTCAAGCATGTTTCATTGCATGTTTATGAATGAAGTAGGAATTCTAATCTGTGTGACTATAAATGTTTACTGTATGTATGTATATATGTACCTTTCTATTATTGTTTCCCAGCTGGATAAATGAGTGTCCACTTATCAAGGCTTTTGTCTTTTAATTGTTTAATGTGTAGATCACCTTGAGATGGTGGTTTGGAAGGCAATTAATAACTGTCATAATAATACCTTTCTGTCTACTTATCTGGACCTAGGAGTATCAGACCCCACAAAGTGGTCAGGTTTCAGGGTCTGCAGGGATATTGACTGTCAGTCTTAACAGAATACTTGTTTTAATATTAATAATAATAATAATAATAATAATAATAATAATAATAATAATAATAAACCTCCCTTAAATCATTTCTACATCCACAGAATAGAGGCTGACATTGAAAAGATGTCAGATTATTTTTCTTTTCCATAGGTATATCAGCAAAAATTAATCAGCAAAATATGGTTAATGTTGTTTGTAGGCAGAAGTTGAAATAAACTTGGAAATGCCATAGAGGTGAAAAACTGACTCTCAGGCTCACGCAGCTGGTGTATAACAAGAAATACTAAGACAGGCTTATCATGTTCCAGCTTATGTGTTACATATTTAGATTTCTTTCTAACTTTTCCCAAGGGCTCAGGGTGATTTGTAATATATCCCTATCTCTTATTAAAGCCTCCTATACATTTACTAGGAAAATAAGCTAAGAAATAGGGCAGGTCTGGGTCTTTTGCTGAAGCATAACCAAAGCAGATGACACACTTTAACAAAACGGCAATTGCTGTAAAAATGCTGGGCGGAGGGGGTCATCGCCTTGTGGATCTAATGATTGGGCTGAGATTTAAAAATGGACCTTCATTGTCCAAATGCTCTACCTAGCATATGGCAGGAATTCTATTTTACTAAGCAATTATCTATGACAGCAGTGTCACATGTTCAAGCGATAGCTGAAGTTCTCACGTGACAGACATTAATGTGTGAACCTAGTCTTGGGCATCAACAATCCTCTTTTTGCAATCAACAGCAGCATTTCCTATACTTGAGTTACTCCTCCTTGGCAATGGAGTCAGTGAAATCAACTGAGAAAACATAAATTCTCCTTTCACCCCAACACACACACACACACAGAGAGAGAGAGAGAGAGAGAGAAAGAAAGAGTTACAACAGAAGATAGGATTCTGATTAACTCTGAAACCAACCACTGCACTGTCCCAGGAATATGATCCAAACAGGAAACACACACCAGTTACATCAAGACAAGTGGCATATAATCACATCATTCTGGCCCCATTAGGAAAATCAGAAGCATATACTTAGGCAATTTGTGGTAGGAACGTTTCACAAATAACACTCAGAAGTCTTCTCAGAACCTGGGTGTTATCTCTGCATTTGGGCTCAGACCTAGTCACGCACAATCGCTGATTTCATCTTCATGGCCTTGAGATTTGGATTTTTTTTCAGACCAGCATACAAGCACAATGGCATGTACACAATCCTTCTCCCAGAGCTAGCTTACCTTGGGGCCCCCAAATGAAGCTGTTAATATGGGGTTTCATATGCTTTGTGATTATTTATGGAGTCTTAAATAATAACTATGATATGAATTTAAGTAGCCTAATAATGTCATATTGTAGTATAATCGAAAAACACAGGCGCTCTTGTTTTTGCATGCTTGTTTCAAGCTGAGTTGTTGCAACAGACTCCTGTCTGAAATGATTCTGGTGAGCTGGAAAACTCAACAGGTTCAAGTCACAGCTTTTTGATGGCTATATAAGGCAACTAGTCCGCACTGTTCTATGTTGCCCAACCTTTTCGATATCATGTCCTTTTAAAGATCTTTATCATTATTGTTAAAGCGGGAAATGAGCAAGAGATGACCTCGTGTATCTGAAAGACTATCTTACTTCATCCCTTTGTACAGAAGCTGTGCTGGGATGCAGAAGAAGATGGAACCCAGATTCCAGCTTGTCAAGACTAGTGCCAGAGTATTCTTAGAAGTCGATTTTTGGCTGCGAAATGGAAGAATCTTTCCACTTTAAGAGGATGTTGCTAAACCAAGCCATTTTGGCACACTTCTTCTAGGGAATTGAATTTTTAAAAAGAACACTATTGGTGTTCTCTCAATGTCCTTCCACACATTAGGCTTAAGTGTAAAACCTACATTGACCCGACTACCCATTCATATTATAAATACCTCTAGGCTGCATTAACAATGATCAGACATAACATAAATATGAGAGGCAAAGACTATTTCAGTCTTACATATGAAAATACTCTGAGGTACAAAGTCTATAATCTTGAAGCCATTTACTCTGCAATAGTAGTATTGAAATTTACTGGACCATTTCCACCCCAATTGGCTTGACAATCAAACATTTCAATGACTGGTTTGCAACCAGAGATACTGTATATCAATTGACTAGCTACCTTTGAACTAAGAACAGCATAATGCTCCTTCACTTCTTCCAAGGGAATGAATTCCAGCTCTCAAAATGTATCATCACCTTACAAGTGATCTCAAAATTGCGCGCTCTCTCTCTCTCTCTCCTTTAAGGAATTTGCCATTTGTTTCAATGGAAGATAGTCCACATCCTTAGACCACTTACTGTGCTTCACAGAGCGATCTGAAGCACATCCATTCATAAGTAAGTCCCGCTAAGTTCAATGGGATTTACTCCCAAGTAAATTTGTTTAGAATTGCAACCTTGGACTAGTTTTTCCACCAATTTATTGGTCTCCATCACACATTAAACTTGTTCACAAATCACAATGACCACAGGTACAAGCTGTCTCCACACACGTACAAATGTTTGTGTGAAAGGATATACACTTGTTGATTTCTACAGTTCCACTAGATAGATAGATAATTTATTACGGTCGGAGACCAGCTTATAAAACACACTTGGGGTACAATCCCAGAAAGAAAACAAACATTTAAAACAGTTCCATTATTTGTATATGCAGATTGCTTATATGTTAAAATGTAACAACTGTTACGTTCCATAACTACTCATTCAGTGTAATGAATGAGAACTCTCTTAACTGCATAAGGAGTGCTTCACTCCAATTAGTAGCAGTAATTCCACGCAGCTAGAATTCTATGCATTGGTGTGAATGTCTGCACTGATGAAGCATATAGATGGGAGTTGTTTGTGTGTATACTTCTATTAGATCATGACTTCTAATCCCATTTGGGTGAAGACCTAAACATAAACACTGTTTCCTATTAATTATATGAAGTACCCATTCAATGATAAATGGATGAAAGGAGCTACTGTACTACTGTGTTTCTATAGAGTTTGTCCAAGGAAGTTAGAGAGGGCTGCTGTGCTCAGGTTCTGCTTTTGGGCTTCTCATACGCATCTGGTTGGCCATTGTGAGAACAGTACCCTTGACTAGATGCACCACAGGCCTGCTCCAGCAGGCTCAAATGATCTTCTTAATTTTTCCAGCACAGACACAAAGCTAACTGGCCTGTAATAGTGTAGTTGCTCTCTGCCCTGTTTCCACTTCCTGCCTGGAATCCTCCAGCCTTCATGTATTTGTAAGGTGGTCTGGTTTTCTAACCCTATCCTGGTTTCGCATACTACCAGTCCGCAGCCCTTATCTTGTATTACCTACAATGTAGGATTACCTACATCTTGGTCCTGATTTTTAACAGGTAGTTTATAAGGCACATGCAGACTCCAATGCACTTCTCTATATGGACTCTTACAAACCTAAACCCTTCTGATTTTGTTTCCTTTCACAACGGTGTGTCTTGGATAATCTTCTGTTATTTGTCAGGAACTCTGAAGTATGTGACTAGCTATGTTTTTATGATACCATACTATTGTTTTTATATTGTATTTTATATTGTGTACCACTTGGAGATTTTAAAATATTAAGCAGTTTAGAAATCTTTTTTTTAAAATGCTTTTCTTCTGCTCTGGAGGGTAGGATTCAAACCAATGGCTTCAAGTTGCAAGAAAAGAGATTTCAACTAAACATTTGGAAAACCTTTCTGACAGTAAAAGCTGTTTGGCAGTGGAACAGACTCCCATGAGAGGTGGTGGACTCTCCTTCCTTGGAGGTTTTTAAACAGAGGTTGGATAGCCATTTGTCATGGATGATTTAGTTGAGATTGCTGCATTTCATGGGGTTGGACCAGATGACCCTTGGGTCCCCTCCAACTCTCTGATTCTATGAAATAAATTAATAAATTTATTTGTAACAATTATTATAATGAAAGAATCCACTTAGCTACTATATTATGGAGTGTTGTAACCACAGAGGTTATATAACCCTATAGGTCACAAACTGTTTTTCAGTTCCTTGATCTGCGGCTGGATTTAATCCATACGTCCATCAAATGTAGTTCATTATCTCAGCTTTTCTCTCCTTGTAACAAAGACATCAAAAACATCAATGCACCTTAAAAGGACGAAGGCAGATAACTGATTTCTCAAGTGCCAAAGAGTGTTGTAGAGTCCTTTGTTTCATTTCCTCTCCTTCAAGTTTACATTGCTATTATTTGATCTATAACATGCTGTCAGCACAAGACACATATCTCATTACCCTGTATAGCATTCATTTAAAACAGTGACAGTAGGATCTGTCCCAGGAAACAATTATTTTTCTGTTTATTCAGTTAGTTCCGGTTCAGTCCTATCCATCTTTACTCTGCAGAATATATCATCAGAATTGTAGACTACAAGTGTCTGATGGAAACATCACCCTGTGTGGGGGGTTCTTTAAGGTACTACAATAATCTTTCTTGATTTATTAGAGCTGCGCTTCCCTAAAATCACATAAAATAAAGGATATATGCTATGTTTGAGGGGGTGTGAAACTATGGGAAAAAGCAATCTTTTAAAATTAATGGAGTTCCTCCAAATAGCATTCACTCAGCAAATAATCTCTATGGATGTTCTTTTTAGATGGTCACAAACAACTGTGCAGGATTGGGATGCTTCTTGTGTTGACAACTGCACACTGCACCCCATATCTATCTACTTGTCTGGCTGTTAAACCAGAAGGTTGGTGGTTCGAGCCCACCTAGGGATGTCTATGGCAGGACCCCCAAATTGCAGATTTGGACTAGATGACCCTGAGGGTCCCTTCCAACTGAAAAAAATATATCAAAATGTTCTATCTATGAGAGAGACTGCAATTTCTAATATTGCACCGAAGTACTACTGCTTCATCCCTATTTTGAGTTTTTTACTTACTGCCTAGATTTAATGTTGTGTTTTCTTTGGATTGTGGTCTAAGCAGCTCTGGGGAATTTCTCTTTTTAAAAGGCTGGGAGTGTGACAGAGAGAGCGCTGAGCAAATCCATTTCTAATACTGCCTGCCAGTGCAGGTGAGCCATGTGGGCGGGGAGCCACTTTCCTGCAGCAACTTCTTTCCAGTGCTCACACAGCACTTCAGGCCAACCATTTCCCAGTCTGATTCGCACGTGCGCGTTCGGCAAACTGCGTGAAGAGAAAAAATGAAGAATCTCTCTCTTTCTCTCCACCCTCAATCTGATCGCGTCGCTTGTTTGTCATGGTGGGGTCTATTGTCCTCCCCGCAAGCGCGGCACAGTTGTCCTGATGTGTGGTCACCCTTTCCTCCTGGGTCACAGAACCCCGCCACGGGAAAACCACCGGAGGAGGAGGAGGCCCTGCCGCCTGCTTCTGCTTCTCCCCCATCCACCCGCCGTGCCTGCTCGCTTCCCTCGCTCGACCTTCCCAACATGGCGCCGCGCCGCCCCCTTGACGCCGACGACGCCCACAAGGGCCTCCTCTGTGGGCGGCGGCGGCGGCGGCGGGGCGGGCCCCGGGGGAGAGAGCGCAGGCTTGGCTGGCTGGGTGGCTTTTGAGACGGAAAGAGCCATTGCTATAGCCGAGAGAGAGAGAGAGAGCGCGCGCGTGGAGGGAGGGGAAAACAGTAGCGAGGCCTTCTGGCCGACACTGAGGGACAACGACGACAGCGGCGTTCGCTGAGGTGAAGCGAGGCTTCGCTTCCCGCCTCGCTCCTGAGGAGAAGGAGGAGGAGAGACGGCGACTGAGGGCAGCTGCCCGGGAAGCCGCCGCCTCCGCACCTGTCTCGCACTCTCGCCGGCCAGACGGAGAGAGAAAGAGGGAGGGAAGGAGGAGGAGGAGGAGGAGGGCGGCCGTAGTGGGTGTAGCCGGCGCCGAGCACCTGGCCCCGTCCCCCGCCGCCGCTCCTCCTCCTCCTGCCGCCGCCGCCTCCTCTCTCTCTCCCTCCCTCGCCCGCCCGCCCGCCCGCCTTCCTCTCTCCCTCCGTCGGCCGCCTCTCAGGGGAGTCCGCGCCGCGGCGGCAGGAGTGGCACCAGGGCGAGCAGCAGCAGCAGCAGCAGCACGACGAACCACAACGGTGTCAAGGCAGGCCGGGAAGCTGCGGGCGGAGCCCTTTCGCCCCGAGAGGAATATTCTCTCTCGCACACACACACACAGACACACACACACGCACAAGGTCCCTTCTTAAGCCGCCGCTGACATAGTTGCGGAGAGGTTTCTGCTTCTCAAGCCGGGGGGTGGCGGTGGTTGTTTCGGGCGGCGGGGCAGAAGTAACGAGGGGCTGCCGAGCGCTCTCTGCCGCAGGAGCCAGAGGAGAGGAGAGGAGCTGGAGCCTCGGCCAGCGGGGGCAGGATGAACCCCAGTGTCACCTACGCCAGCCGCAAGCGGCGGAAACCCGTGCAGAAAATGTAAGTGGGTCGGGTGGCTGGGGTGGGGTCGGGTGGGGTGGATGTTCCTGGAGAGCAAAAACGGGTGCCTTTTTTCCTCCATGCCGAGGTCTGGATTTCCCCTCCCCGCTCCCCTTTGCAAAGCTGTCGCCTCTTTTCTACACACACACACTCTGCACGGCTCTCCTCCTCCTCCTCCAATTAACCCTGGTGCCCTTTTCCCTGTAACCTTGTGCGTTGCTTTGCTGCGAGCGCATCGCCTCCAAACCCTCGTAGTGCCCGCCCTGCAACTTTTTGTATTTTTGTTTCTCTCTCCCTCCCCCTTGTTAAGGTTATGCTTTGCTATTGTGTTCCGGCAGTTTCTTCAGCTTGTCGATTAGCCTTCAGTTGTGGATCACGCCCCCCCCCCCCAATTGTATCTATCTATCCTATTATTATTATTATTCGTTCTAAACAAGGTACCCTGGGATAACTCTTAAACATGTGCAAAGGGATTTGGTGGCCCGAGTTAACCGTTTGCGCAATCTGTGTCATCCCTCCTTACGCTGCTCTGGTAGAAACGCATTTGGTGACTCCCCTGGATGTTTGTAAATAATTTGTAAAGGTCTAAAGGAGCCTCTTGTTCTCCGCTTGAAAGGTTTAAGTCTTAAGTTTAAGGCAGTGCTCACTGTTTTATTTTGTTCATCTTGGGAAAAACTGGGCTGGGATTCGGAATGGCCTGCCATGGGGACCGTTCTGAACCTTGTTCTAAATTTGTGGTGACAGGTTGTGATTTAGGGAGGAAAAGGCACTCTGCACATGCACAGGGGCAGCTTAGGAGCTACATATATTTCAGCAGTTAGTTGTGCTATTGGAAATGGATTCCTGGACTGAGTTGCAGTAAAATTAAGCCTTGATTTGGGGCCCTATTTTTGTCAGGCTCTGATGACCCAGTTAAATTCAAACAGCTGATTAAAATCAGAACAAGGACTGGGAGGTGGGAGGGGATGAAGGAATGATTTGAGTGTAAGGCTGCATCCCTGTGCACATTTACCTGTGAGTAAGCCCCACTGAACATAATGAGACTTGGTTCTGGGTAAACCTGCATTGGGTTGCGTTGTCGGCCAGTGTGGCTGGGCTCCCTGACCAAGGATGTCAGCAGGCATTTAAGGTGATGGTCTGGCAGTCTGTTCAATGTAAGTTTAAGATAATTATCGAAAGCTTGCGGCAATGGATGTAGCTTTTGGCTTATTTTGGCTGTGGGCTGTGACTTGTGCTGTCTTAACAGGGATTGCTGGTTAATGTATGGTGTGTGTGCAGAAAGCCACGTTGTGCTGACTGTGCTTCTGCCACTGCAGTGGGCTCGTCTGTGATTTGAAGACGATCATTTACTCATTTGCTCAGCTTGGTTTTATGATGATTATATTGTACAGTATTGTGATTTGCCGCTCTCTATCTCACCACCGTAGGCCACAATGTTGTGCAGTGTCAGTCTCCGGAGCGGCATCTTGTTGTTGTGGAGGCCAGGAGTATTGTGATACAGATGGAATAATTTAAGTGTGTCAGTAATCTGTGCACTTTTTCGTATTTATTGTAATGGTTGTAATTCTTCAAACGAGGCTTTACAAATATAAAACTGTACAGTGTACATGTTTACCAAGCTGTCAAAGCTATGTACTTTCAGATAGATTGGTTTCATCTTTAAGAGAATGATAAGCAATTGTAGAAAAATATGGATTTATATTTTTAATGGGTGTGTAAATTCTTATCCTAGGAATATATGAAATCAATAGTTAATTAAAAAAAGTTAATCATAGGTATGAAGGTTTACCCTTAGGTGTTTGATTTAAAATTAATATTTAGTTTTAAAAAATCTTTTTTCTGTAGTGTTTATGAGTACCACTTTTCACTAATCTGTGTTTACTGGTTAAGTAGCACTGCTGATGAAATATTTATTCCCCAACACAAAGTAACTGTACTGAGCTTGGTGGGATTTCCCAAAGGACTTCAAGAAAGATTAAATGGAATGGTATGGGAGTAGTCTGTGCTGTGTTAGCAATTTTAAAGTTTACTAAAGTGCATACCAATGTTTAATGTAGATTGTGGAGTCTAACTGGTTAGCCTTTTAAAATTGTTAATAGGAACAAATGCAGGAGGAAATCCTTTGGAATAATGTATACAAATTGAATTCTATAACTTTGGCAAAGCTAGTATTGTCCTCAAGGTTCTAGTGTTAACCTTGAGATGCAGGATTTTTTAAAAAATAAAATAATCCTAGTTTATTTTTCTAATCCAGCATGAAAATGCTGGGGCAGGGGGTTGGCAGGTGTTACTGCCATGCAGTATAAATAATGGGGAGGGGGGGGGTTTGCCAGTGTACTTTATGTATCTGACTTCACATTACAGTACTTGAAAGTTATCTGTGCTTATTAAGCAGCCTTAGGTACATTATGTAGTAGTTTCTGGATTCTAGAAAAGCAGCACTCTCATAAAAAGGATAGCCATTATGTCTCCAAAGTTTACTTTAGAGGTGACGGTTATGCAACACTTACTGTTAAGTAACATTGTAGTTTGTCTTGTAAACAGAAGCAGGCTTCTGATGTGCAAATACAGTAAGTTTTTAACACTGTATCCTATAGAAATTTTTTTAGCATGTATGGAATAGTCTTAAGCTGGTTGTTGCTGAAGAGATCCCCTTGCTTCTAGGAAAAACACTCAGACTCACTCATGTACTATTGTGAGATACAACTACCAGCATATCATGTGAGGAATGTGAAATCTTTGGAAGCTTGTATTTGAGCTTCCTTGTTCTCCACAGTTTCATGTCAAACAGGGTTTGTTAGCTATGTGATTGTTGACTTATGAAACAAATCAGGCTCACGACAAAGTTAATTTAGCAGGCATTCTACTTAATAGAGCACTCCTCTTGATTTACGAAGCCAATTCATGTAGGAGGGCAACACTTACACTTAATCTTTGTATAGGATTAAAGTTAAGAGAATTCCTTCCTTCCTGTGTCTACATTATGGTACACATACACTAATACTGTATATACAAAAGATACATACTCCAAAGGAAAAGTGCTGTAGTCGGTTGCAACGTAGAAATATTCTTCAGGGCTACTTTGTGGAAGTAAAAACATTCCAAACCAATGTTGTTGAAGAGTAGACAAAACACTTCCTTAGAAAAACATTTTAAAAATTCTTACACCTGTGAATAAATCTCACTGAATTCAGAGGAACTTGTTTCTGTGCTTAAGATTTCACTGCTCCCCTTTCAGAGGTATGTGGAGCTCTTAATATTTATTTATTTTATTGCATTTATATTCTGGCTTTCTTTGAGCTTGCTTAATGGCAGGCTTTATCAGTATATTTAAGTGCTCTATTGATGTGTGGCCTACCCCCCACTGTAGTATAACATGACATGTATGTGGTGCTTTGCTCCTTCATGAATACTGATTCATTATACAAGGAGCCAATTGAAGAAAGCCCTGGTTTGATGTGGTTCATGCCTCCCCCCCCCCCCCGCCTTTTTGTTGTTGTTTTCCCATTAGGAATATGAAAAAGAAGGAATATAGGTTCACATATGGCTTTCTTTCTGTATATTTTCTTTGGGCCTTTAGAAGCCCATTATGATACTGGGTGCAACTTTGTATTGGAAGAGCAGAACGTTCAGGATATAAGTGCTGGCTTTTAACCCTGCAACTGTTACAACATTCTGTATCTAAAAAGGGCAAATAGACTTCCCAGCCTCCTAGGCCTAGCATACAATGAAGAATGTCCTCACATTCTGATGGAGCTGATATCATTCAGGGGACAAAATGAATTGGCAGCCCACCCACACCCACACTCCAAGTCTTGCTCTCATACTGGGACAGTGGGGCTATAGCTCGCTTGAAACTGCCATTTGTAGACTTGCTGGTTACAAGATTCTGGCATAAAAGCTGACAAGTTATTGTGTGTAGATTCAGTGGGTCATACGATTGGGTTATTTATTGGAATCTGCCAGGGGGCAGTCAGATAATTCCCCCCTGTTGTTTCGCCTTCCCTTCTGTGGCTTGATGAACCTCCCTGCAGCATGGTTCTGGGAATTCCTGTCCTAACATGTTTTTGTTTTTTCCCAGGCTGTCGTTCTTGGCACCTTTCCTTGGCTAAGAACTGAAAGTGTTATGTGGCTCCTTTTCATTTCAGTACTAGTGTTTATGATGTTTATGACTAGTGTTTAGTGGGCTGAATGTATTTAGGATCAGAATTAATTTTAGATGTCATATATACTTAAAGGTTTTTTTTAATGAAACATTAATTAAAGAGACAGATTCAACCATTGTTACTTTTATGAACTTGGACTAAAATGTTTCAAAAGATTTGCATTGAATTTGACTTTTCAGTGGTAAGTTGTTTTTGTTTAAGAACCATGTCATATGTTGATGTGGGAAATAGTGGAATAGTTTCATCATCATATGCTGCCTATATTCATCCAGAGGTGCACAGGGGAAAGTATAAAATTGTGAAACATATCCACCAACACTGTCAAATGCACATAAAATATTATTCCTCTACCTAAAAACATGTATACATATACAGACAACTTTATTTGCTGCTTTGTCCTTTGCTCAACTTTATTTGTGTTATTTTTAATCTAGCCTTTAGGATTGCTTTTAATTGTATTGCTTTACTGCAGGGGTCAGCAACGTGCGGCCCGTGGGCTGGATGCGACCCATGAAGACCATTTTACCAGCCCACAAGCTGCCTCTGAACTGAGCCACCCACTCGGCGAGTCCCCGCGCCATGCTGCGCCGGTTTAGTGCATGGGGGACTCGCTGAACAGCGTCAGAGTTTGTGCTTCTGTGCAGGTATGATTTTTGGCATCTGGGCATGTGCAGATGCAATTTCTGGTGCCACAGACATGCACAGATGCAATTTCTGGCGTCATGCTGCGCCAGTCTGGCCCACAGACAGTCTCTGAGGGAGTGATCCAGCCCATGGCGGGTAACCCTTGCCAACCCCTGCTTTATTGTGAACTACTTAAGAGATTCTCAACATAGAGTAAATAAGTGGACACCTTTCACTTGCTGATCACCATAACACTGTGATGGAATTCTACTCAATACTGAGCCAGAGCAGAACTCCAATGTATAGTTAGCAGAGTAAAAACTCATTGCAGGATTCCCAAAAAATAGACTAGAGGCAATTAATATTTCATCCAGCAGAACGTTACTGCTATGGAAGGCAAATGAGCATAATGGTCACAAATCCAATACATTCAGGATTGGCACTGTACATAAGAAATCGAGTTGCAGCAGATTTAACATAAACTTACAAGAACTTCTAAGAAGTCTAAAACCTTAACACAAATTAAAAGGTATGAAGAACCTCCTAATTATTCTGGGCGCATGACCTGATGTGCAATTCTAGTCAGTACTGTATTGACCAAAGCAGATCTCCAGTAATAGAGAAAGAGAAGGTGAAACCCAGGCTCCTTCTGGCCTTACTTTTATAGGCACATAACATTAAAATTATTAAGCCATTTTCTTTTTGCCTTTCATCTGTTGGAGTATTTGAAAGCAGGTGATTGAGGCCTCAAACAATAGTGATAGAATGTTTAAGGATAATTTTCTTAACATTTTTGGAAATCACTTGAGTCAGTAAGAATAGAATAGGATTCTGTCCATGCATACTTTAAAATGCAGGTTCCTTTAATATAACTGCTGTGTTTTACATGTGCACAGCATCTTCTGCATATCTGAACTGAATATGTATAACCTCTTCCACCCCCTCAAGTGTTGAAATACAATATTACAGAGTGGAATAAAATATTACATAAATACCAGAAAGTCTATAACAATACTTGTTTAAGCTGTGAGAATTATATGCACTTGCCTTAGAGTAAGTCTCACTACATTCAGTAGGGTTAACTTCTACATAGCATTGGACTACCTGTCTACTAGCTAAAGGAAAGCTGTAAACCTTTTACAACTGAGAAATATATTTAATAGGCTTATTTTTTTCTGCTCTTCTGAAAATTGTCTAGTACCTATCTAAGAGTGATTTACTTAAGCAAAACACTTCTATTATAAACTGCCTATAGAACTTAAAACAGTTCAGATTTGGGGAGCTTTAAACAGTGTGCAACTGGGAATATTCCTGGAACTCTGTGTAATCTGAGAAGTGTTCTTCTGTTAAATGTCACAGTGGAATGATAAATTTTAAGTATTGTTTTGGCTAAAAAAGAGAGTATATATTCTTAAAACATTTATTTTAATATTGTGTTATAGTGAAATAGGTTTAACATAATTGCTTACTCCAGAGAAGAGATGTATTCCAGTGATTAGTCCTGTGGGAAACATGGCCTTGGTTCATTTTATACTTAGATATTTAAAAAATTTTTATTTATTAAATTTGTATACCCCCCCTATATCTGTAGATCTCAGGGTGGTTCACATCATAAAATTAGAATATAAAATACATAATGAAAATATAAACAATGACAACCCAATAATCCCCCCTTCTACAACACATTTTAATAGGACATTGGATGTCAATCAGCCAAAGGCTTGGTTAAAGAGGAATGTTTTCACCTGACATCTAAAAGTGTATAGTGAAGGTGTCTACCAAACGTCCCTGAGGAGAGCATTCCCCAAATGGGGAGCCACTGCAGAATAGGCCCATTCTTGTGTTGCCACCTTCCGGACCTCTCATGGGGACTCAGAGGATGATCTCAGGGTCTAGGTAGGTGTATATGGAGAGGGGCGTCCCTTGAGGTATTGCGGTCAACCTCAAATGACTGATAAGCCAACTGTAAACCTTCTGACCATTAACAGCCAGTCACCATCATTGGCCAACTCGTGAACCTTTATTTTCCTGTTGAGGAAAGCTGGTTTTAAATCTTGAAAGCCCCCCAAAAATATAAAGGTGACACTCCTTACTCTACACTTTGTACCATGGTATTCTGTTGGAATGCAAATTCTGGATCTTGAAAGGAGAGGGGAAATAACAGTGTTTGCATAATCTTTGCAGTAGAGTATCCTTCTATTTGTTAGCAAAGAGAGTGAAAAGAACCTATTTTAATTCATTAACAAGGGATGTGTAAATTTAAAATTCAAGCACTTAACCAGAGTGACAAACCTATTGAATTGAACAAGAAGCAAATTATTTCCATTCATTGTTAAGGATAAGACTTCTGAGACTTCCGGGTTAGCGCCATCGTCTAATAGCGGATTCCCTCCGAGCTCCGGAGGGAATCGGCTCAGTAGGGATCGGGTTCTACCGCGCCGGCGACGCGGGGACCCTTAAAAACCACAGGCGCGGATGCCTGTGGACGTGGTGACTCGGTGGGCACCATTAGCGCCTTCCCGACCCACGAAGGAGCCTTTTTAAAGGCTACGGAACGGGGGCTGGGGAGCGGCGCGGTGCTGAGAGTCCTCTGCTTCCCCTGCTGAGCGAAGCCGCATGCCATGGACGGAGAGTGCTGACTTTTTCCCTTGAACATTCGGATTAAAAGCAACAACCCGTGCGTAATACGGAAATTGGACTTTAAAAAGATCTTTTTTCTTTAAATTCGGTATGACCGGGGGAGGTGTAAAAAGGAAGTCCGCCCCCCCCGCCTTGCAGACAACCTAAAGCAAGGACTAGAGAGCTAAAGTTGAGGGAAGTATCTTTGTCCCTTGCGGAGAAAAACTATTAATTTCATGATTGGACACTATATTAATTTTGCTGGAGGATAAGAGTTGGTTTGGAAAGTTAAAGTGCAACCCCCCGGGACCCGGGAGTGACCCGCGAGAGAGCCTGCTGAAAAGATACGGACTTTGACAGCTGTCAAACTAGCTGTCAAAGCTGGGAAACAAAAGGAAACGTTGTTTCTGGTGACTCTGCCGGTTAGATTTTCTGTAATTTGGATACAAATTTGCTGGAAAAAAGAAAAATAAGCTACATTGGACTTTTGGATTGGAATTGGAAAGATACTAAGTAAACAAAATCCCCCTAGAGGGGAGTCTTGGAACATTGCAAAAAATGGCTGTAAGTGGAAAAATACTGACTGAGCTGAATAGGACATTTCACCTCCAGGGAGAGCTCCAGGAATTACAGGGAGAGATCAAGGACCAGGCTAATATTTTGACTACAAGAGTGACAACATTGAAGGAAGCAGTAAACAAACTTGTTGGAACAGGACAAGTCTTTGTTGTGGAGCCAAAAGACCTTGAAGCTGGAACAGAAATTGCTGCAGTTGGGCAGACATATGAGGATTTGGTGGAAAATTTGGTGGAAAATGAAGATGAAGCTATAATGTTGTGGAAGATCAAGGCAGATCAGAGGCCTGTTAGTATAAGTGAGATCAAGATGGAAGTTGGAGCTTTTGGGACATACAGTTTTAAAAAATTTAAAGAACTAAATTTGAGCTCCACTTTTAAATCTAGAGACTGGTTTAGAAGAAAATTGGTCATCATTGGGACAGATCTTCCTCGAGAGTTGGTGTTGAACACAAAGGATGGTCAAAAAATCCGGCAGAGTGAAATGGAAAGAGTTCTAGGAGCCTCAGAAGTTTGGGATCCAGGCTGAGAATTGATGGATTGATGGACATTGATTTGGGGATCAAACCAGGAATGGGAGGGTGGGATTTGGGAATCCAAAGGGTGTTTAAATATAGTTTGTTAAGTTCTTTTTTTCTTCTTTTTATAACTTTTGTGATTTTTATGGAATGTAGGGAAATTGTGGAAGGGAAATTTGGGTCGACTTTAGGAAAAAGGTTTAAGATTAAGTTAAATTTGGGTTTTTTAATTTAATTAGAAATAAGGTTTTTAAAACTAATTGAGAAATGAAAGAAAGAAGAAAAGGAAAATAAATAGCACGAATAAAGAAATTATTAAGTTAAGGTAGAGCAAAATGATAAGAACTTGTTGGGCAGATAACATAAATTGGAATGCAAGAAGTGGAGGGGGGAGGAGGTCTCAGAAATAAGGTGAAAGAAGATAAGGTTCTTTAAATATTATGTGTTTTTTTAATTGTTTTTCTTTTTTGGGATATTTTTTGTGTTTTTTAATTTTTGTCTTTTGTTTTGTTACTATATGGAAAATTTCAATAAACATTATTTTTTTTAAAAAAAAAAAAGACTTCTGAAATTAGGATGAATTTCCTCTGGCCAGTTCCTACTATGATTTCTGCTTGATGATCAGTTTTCTCCCTATAGTTTTTGTCTTCTCCCTATTGTGTAGACGCTAAGAGACCCTGTTTTACGTTTTCATAATCCAACTTTGAGCAGCTTGCTTTGTATTAGGCTACTGACAGTTTTGAGTTGCGCAATGTTTTAGTCATGTAATTTGGTCTGATCCAAAACTGGAAAAAGAGTAACTTTGTCAACTTTCATTGAAATTAGTGCCCTCTGTGTTTAAAGTAAAGGGGGTGGGGCTGAGAGGAAAGGCAGGCAGCCACACCAGTAAACCAAGGAGGATAAGGGACTATGCTATTGGTGTGGTGGAAGCCAAAGCATTTCAGTAAATCTAAAGCATTTCAAGACAGCAAGGAGATGCTAAATTTACACAGAGACTAATTTAAAAAATAGTTTTTCTTAACTAGCACTAGACACATTGATAATTATTCTTGTAACATTTCTTTGTCACAAGCAACTCCAACTATTATATGAAAATCCACGTGTTTTTCAATCTGGAACAAGGCCAAAATATGGTTTTAAGGGTAATAATGAATAAACCAAATGCATTATTCGATAATGTAGACAATTTGTCGTAACCAGTTTTTAAACCAAGCTGAAACTGCTTGGTTGAAACTGCTGCAACTCTACTGCCTTAAATCAGAGTACTTAAGTTACATTATGTGTCTGCCCAAAGCAGATAAGTTGAGAACTAATGATTCAGGTATCAAACTATATACAAAATAGCTAACTCTTTTTTGGATATTGTTAATAATTAATCCATGTCTGGGAACAACTGTGGATTTATTTTTTGCATTGTTTCTTGATAATAAACAATTGCACATAAGATCTGGTCTATATTTGCATTTTTGCTGCATTTCCTTGTCTAAGCTGCCTAGAGTCACATTAGGAAGATGGGAGAGTATAAATAAATATAATAATTTCTTTGTCTAAAATGTTGTGTAGAATTGAATTAATGGTAATGGCAACTGGATGGAACCTTTTGCTATGTTTTGTAAAAGAGACAGTACTGAAATTATGTTATGCCATTATTTCAGGAAGGGTACCTAGAGTGACATAGTTATCAAGCTTTAATTTTAGCTTTGTCACCTGTCTTGCAACTAATCCTGGTACATTTCTGGTGGCATATTTGCTTTCTAAACTTGTGGGATTTCTTGGCAGGCTGTTTTCAAATACTCATTTGCTGCATAGTGATGCTTGTATGTATCTTCAAACTTGCTGCAGTTGTTTTTATTTTGTTTTGTTGTTTGTGAGGAGGTGTTGCCACACTTGTTCTGGACATTCATCTTTCTACACATCAGAAACATACTTACTAATATTCAGCCCTTCTGGAACTTGAATCAGGGGGAATTTAACTCTAGTTCCATTGGAAACTTTTCTGTCTATGGACCTGGCTCTTTTCTGCTGGAGGACAGGTTTCTGTTGGTCCAGTAAAGCTAACTCAGGAATTAGCATTTCAACCACAGAGGTTTTGCAGCAGTCAAGGTAGAGAATTTCTCTCATAAGATACTTAGCAACAGAGATGAGATCAGAGGTTCCCCCTAACCCAAAATGGGTTTCTATTGAGAAAGTAAGACAAGATAATTTTGGAGACTGCCATAGAGAAATTGAGGTGCAAGTGGGACTAAGTGCTGCTTCAGTGCTTGAGGGAGCAGGATGGAGCGAGGCTTGAAGCGAGCGGAGATTGGGAAGCTGGGGGCAGGGCAGGGCGAGGCGGGAGAGACAGTTATGCTTTTCCTTCCTTGTGATGTGCAAGAAAACATGTCAACATTAGCAGATGTCCTTAGCATCAGGGCAAATCCAAAAAGAAAAAGGCTTTCTTTAGCTGTGATAAGGCTTTAACAGTCGATAGTCATTGGATGAAGAGTGCAGAGACAGATACACAAAACCAAGAGCTCTAGGAGACAGTTGGGATGAATTTATTTTAACAAGACAGCTCTCCTGAAATCATACTGCTTCTGAGATCTTGTCAGGTCTCCCTAAGTGCAGAAGTCTATAACCAGTTATCGGCTTAGGAAAAACAAAAGGTTAAGGCATTTACTGGAAGTAAGATTTTCTGGTGAACAAAAGAAGGATGAATGACTATCCCCATTTACAAAAGGAGTGTTTACTAAGGTAACCAAAGCGCTCTGTTCCCAGTAGCCAGTTGAATGGTGATACAGTGTTATCTTGGAGGAACACAGAAAAGGGGAGCATAGAAAAATTAGCCTTTAGCAAATCTGAGAGTTCCCAGGCGAGTGCATACATGTTGGCTTCCTTCCTTTTCCATTTCAGCAATGTATGACAGCAGGAACAGCAAATTCATTTTGTGCTACTTATTGACCTTGTCAGCTCACCTTTACAAACAAAATGGAGATTTTTGAGCGTAGATGATAGCATAGAGACCCAAATAAGAAACAGAATGGTGCTGTTGGGCAGCAAGGGAGCTGGCATGTGAAGTAAATAGATCTAACATGTAAGAAAAAGCTAATAAAATTTTAAAGGTGAAAAATTGTATGTTTACAATTAGCAAATTTTAGCATTTTTAAAGAAAAAGGGTTGCTGAACAAGCAGGGTGGAACAGTCACTAAGAAGGAAACAGTGTGATCCTTCTATTCATTTAAATCATAAAAGTATTGTTCCTTTTTTGGAATAAAAAGGAAATCCTGAAAGATTGTAAGACAGGATGTGGATTGATCTTTAAATAATCTAGGACTCACATACCTGATCCTTCTCTATGGTATTACCCACTTGACAGAAGATCCTGATAACTGAGGTTTGCTTGGCTCAGACTTTTATTGAGTTAGATATGTTAAAACATGTTTACTTCAGGGGCAGTCCTAAAATAGTGTCTGATCTAGAACTCATTAGGTAGGTTAACTGGACTTTCTGCATTGAATACATAAAATCTATGTATGGTTACATAATGTGCTCGACATTCAACAAAGCAAGTTCTTAACTAACTGGGAACAATTCAGACTACTGGTCCTGTGACCCAATTCACACATGAACCTTGCTGTGTGGGCGGCTCTTTAAAATGCAGCTATGTACAGACTGCCCTATTTCATAAGCTGTTTGTGTAAGTGACTTTCAGTGTAATTCTGCAGATTTCAACCTTGCAATTTCAAATGACCACAGAGCAGTATATATAAAATACTTGGAAGTTGTTAAATCCCCAAACCTTGGGGGAGTGGGTCAGAATAACATTTTCTAGCTCCCCAGTCCTTTTTCACAGCTTCCATTTGAATGGAGAGAATTTCTTTAAAAGGAAGAATGTGCTGGGGATGCATCACCTGAATGGAAGTGACAGAACTATTCAGGAAATGTGTGAATTAAAATATTGTGCGAGCCCCAATAAAAGCTTTATTAATGAGAATGTATTTAAATGTATAGTTATTTTAAAATGTGACTTTATACTATGTTCTGTTACTATGGCAGAGTGAAACCTTCACCTCCTGAAGGAGCCAAGTCTAATCCATCGAAGAGGCATAGAGATCGATTGAATGCAGAGTTGGATCGCCTGGCTAGTCTCCTGCCATTCCCTCAGGATGTTATTGCCAAGCTGGATAAACTGTCTGTGCTTAGGCTCAGCGTTAGCTACCTAAGAGCCAAAAGTTTCTTTGATGGTAAGAAATTTGAGTTTATTTTCACAACTGACTATGAAATGTGTGTACTGTAACTTTAGTCTTATGCTGCTGCTGCTTTTTTTTTTTAAAAAAAAAAACCAACCTAAACTAAAGTACTGAAGGACCAAGTATGCTGGTAAGAATAATAAAAAAAGAGTTGCACTCCTTTTGAAAGACCTATTCTTAACTAAAAATGTAAAATAGTCTTAATCAGCCTGCAGAATTTTCCTCACCCCACATTTTTTCCTCATGCAAATATTTTCTGAAGCATGATGTGGAAAAAACCAGCCCTAATCTGACTACAAGGAGCTATTGCTTGAACATGGAAGTCTGTTGATCATAATTTCACTGTTACTGAATGTGACCTGTGGAGCATTGTCAAATACTGCATATTTGGCTGTTCATTATACATGTTCATATTAACAAAGAAGTGAGCTATCTCTCTACTCCCAGGAAGAAGAAATGGGCTGGCTGCTATTAATCCAACCATCATATGGTTGGTAGTGCTTTCTGTTAGCTTTGTGTAGTTTAGCAGCTATGACCATTGCTGGTTAGGAATAGTCTGGCTATGTGCTTCATGGACTGGTCACTTTTTGATTGGATTGCTGTAACTTGTTGCATTTGGGGCTAGCCCTGAAGGGAACTGGAAAACTGCATATAATGCAGAATTCAGCCACTATAATTTTAACAAATGGGGATCCATGAGATCAAATTCCAAGGGAGTCGGACTGGCTGTCTAGTTCCTTCTAGACTCAAGGAAATATGCAAGTTATAACACTCAAAACCTAAACTGATTAGTACCCATTAGAGGACTCATGTTAACCTCTAGAATGTAAAAGTGTTTCAGCGGCCAAACTCTGTTATAGTTATGCTGATGGGCCAATGCAAGGGTATCTGGGACCAAAGTGGATATTTTTCTCCCTTACAATTTCTCTGTGCTTTACAGTGCTCCATTAAATACACTTAAGTTAGTCATATGATAGCATAATGGCTCTTGTGTTCACCACATTGCATGGTAATTAAAGAATTGAACAGTTTAGGGATTGCTGCTTTGTGAAACACTTTGTGAAATATGTGAAACAGTGTTTGGGCTGCCTTGGCTTTAAAATATAGGGTGAGGGATTTTTGATATTGGAGCATTACCCCTGCAGTCTTACAAATCTTCTCCAGAGGATCTCCAACCCTAAAGGATCTCCTTCCCTGCTCTTTCAAATCATGATGTTGCCCAAGTGTGGGTGGGGCTATAAGGGAAAGGAGAGGAAGGGAAGTCCTGGTGCCTGTTCTGTTAGCTGACAGACACAAGTGGATATTTGCCTTTGTGCAAGTTCTCCAATCTTAGGTAGTTAATTAACTAATAGCTGATAGTATACCATAATCATATTAGGGCAAAATTACAGAAAGTTAGAAATGTCATTTAACAGATAAACTTTTAAATCAGTTACTTCTCCCCCAGTCAGCAGTTGTCATCACAAGCAAGGGTCTGGAACCTAAGCTGGGAGAAAAACAATTGGTGGGCAAGAGTTGCAGGAGGAAAGAGAACAGAAATCCAGTGCCCTGCATTACAAATTGCCAGACAAGGAAGCAGTGGCTGGGCTTTGAAAACACCAGGAATGTACAGATCCACCCATAGCACCCAAAGGATATAGCACTTTGGGGACTTTAATCTATTAACAGGCACTAAGCAACTAGTAGAAAAATCCTAAACTTTTCACTGTAAACCAGAACCTGATTGTTTTCCCCTGGGGTGGCGGACATCCTCTATTTCTGGAGACATTGATCTATTAAATTATTACTTCCCTTAATTTCTCACGCACCATGCGCAGAAGTCTCTACATGTTGTTTGCATGCCTGCAGTATAAAGTCTGCTGTACTTAAACAAGCAAACTGCTTTAGAAATGCTTATCATTTGACTTCCCACACTTTGGATATCAGAACAAAGCCATGTCTGTGTTGTGCACTTCTGGCTTCTCGTCTTTCTTCTGCGCCCATCCCCACCCCATGCAGCTGTAATGCCAACTGCTTCCAGTATGTCCTGCTTCTTTAGACTACAGTGTAGTGGCAGCTTTTTTCAGAGGCAACCCGTGAGGTTAAGAAAGTGTGCACTGGCAGCCATGTACTTGCTTCCTTTGTTTGTTCTCCTCCCCTGCTCTTGCTAATCATGATGTTGCCTAAGAGAGTAAACATAGAAGAACAAGTGAAAGGAAGAGAAGTTTGTCAAAAGGATCAGGTTCTTCTAGATACAGCACCAAGTAAAAGCACTTGTTTCTTAACATATCTGCTAAATGTAGAAATGCATATTGTGATGTGGAGTTGCATCTCCTAGGCTCATGTTAACAGTTAACTGATGTGAAGGGAAATGCTAAATGAATAACAGGATACAAATGAGGGGTGTGTGAATTCCTGAGGAAAGTAAAATATAAACGTGCAATCATATAATCGCATTTGAAAGGAAACCCAAGAATTTGCTATAACAATAGTCTCCCTCTCCAAAAGAAACACTTGCATTTTTCTGTGTTTAAATAATCCATTTTGGAAATCGATTAGTTAGACATAACCAAAGAATTAGTCTAATGGTCTTATTAAAAATGTGTAAACTCTGAAGGTATCTATTTTATATTCGGCTCACATGTGGCTTGGAATATGTCACCTACTTACTGTTCATGTAAGATGTACAGTTTAAGCAGTTGTTTTTCAGGACTGAAACATTCACAATCATTGAGTCACCACTGAGGAACAGTTAAATTAAGCAGATTTGCATAAATGTCTACATTGCAGATTATTTATATTTTGTGGGGCAGAACTTCTTTTTAGTATATACATGTTAATTTTTCCTAAAATTTAGGTTTTTTTAAACCTCCAGTATACAGTATAAAGATTTAACATTCTTGTGTTGCAAGAGTGTGATTGCAAACTGGAGCTTGTGGCTTTACCTTAGCTTAATATGTTATCTGAACTATGGCATTTAGTTATGAATAAAGTCCTACTTATACATTTCTCACATGTAGGGCATTGCTGGGTTTAATCCGGAGCAGGGGCATGCTTTTAGCTCTGCCCCTTTCATTGTAAAGAACCCCAATGAGCAATTGGTTGCTTGTGCATTGGCTGAACACAACACAGAGTTGTTGGAAGAAGGTGATACATCATCAGGGGTGGAGCTAAAAGCATTCTCTGGATTCAACACAATTGCCTTTACAAGTGTTAAGAATGCTGAAAAATTCCAATTCAATTTGACATTTAAAATAAGACATTTGTCTTGCATTTCTTTTGGTTAGATCCAAAGGCTACATTCTGGTCAATGTTTCAAAATTTTCTCCAGGGCATGTGATGAATGCAAGCAAAATTTTAGGAGGGATTATCATGCTTTTCAGTAAATGAACTGTTGAGTTAAATCATGCTTTATTTTAAAGGGTTGTGCTGCGCTTTTGGAAAATAGGCTGTATTTAAGGATACTAGGTAATCGGATATGTACTTTCTGTGAGTATGTGCTGACATTTTGTGGGAGTTCTTTTTACCTGTGCTTAGCTTTTAACTTCATGTTTAATTATCTCAGATTTCCTAAAGCTAGGGCTAGGCACATAAAACTTGTTAAAAATAGATGTTAAACCTGTCCTGTCGTGTTAGTTCAGTTGATATGTAAAATCAGTGCTAAAGATGGGGAAAAACATCATTCTTCAGTAGTCTTTGTATTGACTACTCCAAAATGAATAGCATTTCTCTGTCAGCTTTTAGATTTTTATTAGCAATTAGTTCTTCTTAAAATGATGAGCAGCCAAAAGCCTGAATTCTAGGTTTAAAGATTTTGTAAACCATTAAATGAGAGCTAGAAATCACATATTGTGTTTTAATACAAAACTGAAACTGAAAATTACAAAACAATTTATTGTAAGCTTTTAAAACTTCAAATGGCTTGTTCTCCCAAGAGAGAACTGTTTATTTGCTTTTTTGTCTATATGACATCAACATAGCTTGTAAGACAATTCAAAAAGCCACAGTACCTATTCATACAAAAAACCCATCTAAAAATCTGAATAATATTATCTCTGTAATCTTATGCTTGTGTACTTTGAAGTGAGTGGCCTTGAGTTCAGTGGTGCTTCCTCTCAGATTTGGTATAGGATTGTAGTCTTAAGTATACAAGTAGAGACTGAGCAGCCTTCATTTTAAAATCTAGAGACCAATAAAGAAAATTTTAGTTTTCCTTTTCCTAAAATGCTGCTATTCTGAAAATGTGACGAATCTTTAAGATGTCACAGCACTCTGATTGTTTTTGCTGCAAACACAGGAGGTAACAAGACTACCCATACTGAAATAATTTCTTAATGTCTCAGGGCTGTACATGTTTGGTAACTGTGCTTTCAACCTATACTTTGGGCAATGTATTTTCCCTTTATGATCACTGCTTCAAATGTGTGCTATATTTTTATATAGCATGGAACTCTAGTATTGCAGTGTCTTTCCAGGGGGTCTTGGTTTCAAACAGTGTGTGCTTTTAGATGGCCTTGAGCAATTCAGTCTCTCAGTCTGTTCCCAACTAGAAAAGAATTCTCCTAAAGACTGAAAGAATATATTTGCGCACTTTCTGGTAACACAGGGCTGAGGTGACACCTTTGTGTTCTTTCCAATACACTGAGAAAGCAGTTCCTAGAAATAACAGGGAGGGGATGTCATGTGCTCACTGAGGCTGCAGTTTTTC
Organism: Podarcis erhardii; assembly: GCF_964252035.2. Classification (NCBI taxonomy): domain Eukaryota; kingdom Metazoa; phylum Chordata; class Lepidosauria; order Squamata; family Lacertidae; genus Podarcis; species Podarcis erhardii. The sequence continues at coordinate 27,380,969 of NC_138513.1, forward strand.
AGTTCCCTGTTTACTCAAGTGTCCAGTACAATAATTGCAAGCTTGGGATTTTCACTAGCAAAGAGTTAATGAATGCATGTTGTCCAGTTCCTTTGTAGTTAGCAGGTTGAATTCTTCCCTCCAAGAAGATAGCAGGTCAGTGGCTGTAGACTTCATATGTGGTTATTGTTATGTGGCTAAGTGCCTTTATATATTTGAGGGATCTGTTCACACTTTTCCACTGGTGCATGAGTCTTGGGCTTACTTTATTCCCATCCATCCCCTTTTATGGTGAGGAGGAGGAGAATGGAGGCATTCGCTCCTTTTAAATTATCCATAGTTCCCAGTTATGCCCAAATTCAGACAGCTGTAGTTTCAGAATAAGCCATATTTTGAAACCAAGACTTGATGCCATCTGGCCTCGCATCAAGACTTGCTTAAGGAAGGGAGATAGTTGGGCTTCAAATTGCAAAAACACAGCATCAAAATGTCTTTTTTCAAACTTAACACAGCCTTGATATGTGGTATGCTAACAAGAATGGCCCAAACTTGCATTTATACAAGCTCACTCACCTGCATGCAATTTTTTGTCACCTATGGCTTCCGTATGAGTGCTTAAATCCAAGGCTGCTGTAACATTTAATGAGCTTAATCTGTGTTTGTATTGCTCAAAAGTACATGGGACATGAGTTTAAAGGGCTAGTCTGTAGCCAATATGTCTCTGCCAAATTCTAATACAAATGAAAACATAGTTTTAGTAATTGCTGCAAGAAACATTATTTTACTGATATTCCAAATACTCTGCCTTAGTTTAAGACACCACACATCCATCAGGTAGACATTCTTTGATAAATATGAAAGACTTGTAAGGAATTTGAGTTTAATGATACTGTTAGTACACCCTTTATGTAGCTTAAGTGAGAATTCAAGGCAAAGCATATTTTTAAGATCAGATTCTTCTGCATGACTCAGCAACTACACTTTGTTTCTCACAGAAATTCCTGTTTTCTTGTTTTGATTTCATCCAAATTCCGATAAGGAAGTAAGGCTTTCTTACATAACGGAGCTTTGTAGATGTTTGCAGTTAAAGCCATTTATAACATAATATGTTTCCCCTATATAAACAAATGCTCCATTTTTGCAAAAACAAACACTGCTTTGTGAATTCTCTCATGAAGCACAAGCTGAAGAACAGTTGCTTGGTAAATAATCTTAGATGTTAAAGTAGGCATATACTGGCAGTCATTCATTCAAATAAGTCATTCAGCCACCAAAGGTGATTTGTTTGGATATGAAACAGGGTTACCCAAAAATAAGACTGTGCATTCCTCATGCTTGGACTCCCTAAGTATGCAGAACTTTATGTGTTCATATATAAAATGAGAATCCTAGAAAGCTCAAAACAAATGGCCAGACACAAATACCTGAATGTATTGTGTATAACCTGGATTTTTCATAAAATTATACAAGATATATTATATGTTAAGGTATTGTTATTCAGACAATTACAAATTTACGTTTAAATGTTTCAAATTCATTTATTTTTTGCAAGTGGTGCTACAATCTGCTGAAATATAAGGAACCTAGCATCTTTTACTTTCTGCCAGTTTTTATATTTTAAAGTACTGTATAAACTGTATGTTTAATAAAAATTATAACATAAAATAAAAAGAATTCCAGTGACAGGACTTGTCCATGGTTCACACCAAGTCCTGAATGTTTGGGCCAAAGTTATTCTAACCCAGTGCACACTTGCTGAAGAGAGTAGTAGCCAAGATCATCTTATGCCACAGTTAGTGAAGAATAAAACTCATTGACATCAATCACTTAGGATTTCATAATGACCTTGTGGCTGCCTGAGGATTAGAGGCTACTAGCTGGTGGAAATTCTCTTGAACAAAAGAACAGTAATGTTTCCTGAGTCTCTAGCGTCTGATAGAAATGCCTTAAACAATTATGTTCTAAATCAGAGAGAGACAATAGGAGAATCAACAACATTCATAATGATGTACACTTACTTACTGAATTTTACATGCTAATTTAAGATTTGCATCTCTAGTGAGAGCACTGTGGTGTATATTTCCCGCTTTTATGCAAATCTCAAGTTCTGTAAGCATCTGGAATGAATAAAATGCATAATTATGAAACAGATCAGTCTTTGCCACTGTGAATGTTATTTCTTCTGGCAAATTGTAAGGATCCTACTGTGTGCAACTTTTGTTTAACCTCATCTTAAAGGGGTGAGATGTGCAACGCTGCAGACTTGTAGGTTCAAATTGATTTCCTTTCCAAAAATTAATAAAAGGTCTCATGTTGCATTTTGATGAAAATTTTAATCAATCTGAAAGACTCATAATATATACATACTTTGTAATCTAATGAGGTAAGTGTTGGTTATCTAAAGTACCTAAAGCTCTAAGGCTTTTTGCCAAGTAACTATTTTTTTCTGAGCTAGAAATTCACATGGATGTTCTCTATTGCATTGAACTTCACGGCTGTTTTTCTTCTTCATTTTAGCATGTTGTATGAATTTGTCCTAATTCTCAAAATTCGTAATGTCATTTTGGCACAACAAAAATTGAGCACGCTTGGACGGTAGTACATTACAAAAATGCACATATGTTATACTAGAAAAGAGACAGCTTCCTATATGACTTGCCAAAAATATGTAGGAAAAAGACAGAATGGAAAGGTTTTTATTTTTGAGCTTTTTAACGAGATGGGTAGAGTTTTATTTGCAATGCAAGTCAAATAAATCTAAGTATAATTGCTGATTTCTTACTGTCTTAAGGATAAGGGCCAAGCAGTGCTGACTTCTGCCTAATGTATGTGAAGACTATGTTAATCCCCCCCCCCATTTGTATGCTTTTCTAATTATGCTGTAGAGAAAGGTTAATTTTCGTTTGAGTTAAAGTACTGCAAAAGTTGCCATCAGAGGAAACTTCACACATTGAAATGCAACATGTTTTTTCTGAAGATCCTGTTTAGATCTGGACATAATCGTGGGTGAAACTTTTTACATTTACAGATGGTGTTAAATAGTGAATATTTTTTAGTAGCCAGAGCCCATTTCCTGAACAGTTATAATTTTGTGGTAGATTCTGAAGGCAATTTTAAAACCTTTGATCTGCTTGCATGTATGGAAATGGTACCACTTAGTGTGTGGTTACATTTCTAGAACAGAATTTCCAAAGCGGATAGATCTAGAAATTAAAGCCTTTAGTCACCAATATGAAGTTCTGCAAAGACTCCAGTCCATAGCTTAAGAGTCCATGATGACTTATTTCATCTTTGGAAACAACTCAGCATACTCATATCTACACTGAGCCATTATTTCTCAAATCTAATTAGTAAAATATCCAGATCCTGGTGACTAAAGTGTGGAAAAGCAAGCCAAGTTCTCCAACAGTCTTCCTTATTTGTAGTCTGTTTTCTCTTGAACACCTTAATGGTAGGCACTGAATATCAAGTCTCTTCCTGTCTGCAGATCCTGGATTGTTCTTCTTCATCTGTTGCTAAGGTAAAGGTAAAGGGACCCCTGACCATTAGGTCCACTCGTGACCGACTCTGGGGTTGCGGCGCTTATCTCGCTTTACTGGCCGAGGGAGCCGGCGTACAGCTTCCTGGTCATGTGGCCAGCATGACTAAGCCGCTTCTGGCGAACCAAAGCAGCGCACGGAAATGCCATTTACCTTCCCGCCAGAGTGGTACCTATTTATCTACTTGCACTTTGACGTGCTTTTGAACTGCTAGGTTGGCAGGAGCAGGCACCGAGCAAAGGGAGCTCACCCCGTCACAGGGATTCGAACTGCCGTCCTTCTGATCGGCAAGTCCTAGGCTCTGTGGTTAAAGCCAGTCATCACAATATCTGCTCAGATACTGTGTCCACCTAATTAGGAAGAGAGTAGCGAGCATTAGTCCTCCTTCAGGTCCCCTCACCATGTGTGAACAACCAAACCTGAGATGCCATAGGTATTTGGGCCCTTTGGGCAATCAGTCCTGTTTTCCTTGCATGTGTGTGGAGGGTGCCTGTGTGACAGAGAGACATGGAGAATTCATGGTGCAGCAACTGCCTCATTCAAAGTCTTGCCGGCTACCTGTGGCCACAGTAGGATGTGAGGATGATCTCTCCCCCACCCCATCCCATTTGGAAGAGAATTGCATTGTTTGGGGGCATGTGGTGAGAATACGGGGGCCTACACCCTCTCTTGGCAGGTTTAGTGAGAAATGTGACTTCCTGGTTTTTTAAAAAATGTCAGCTTCCTGCATCTTTTCCCTGCACCTATCCATTAAGTAAGTAGTGAGATTGATTTTCTTTGTATGCCAGTTCATGATTTAAACGGTTTTTACTTCTTCAAGCTTTCAGGGACACTGCAGTTGTGCTGTAAGATAATATAACTTTCCTGTCATGCTGGGGGTGAGGCTTGAGAAACAGCGACCTTCTTAACAGTGACAAAGCCTTTCCCCCTCACATGCAACTATGGATTAATAATTTATTGTCTTGCACTAAAGGAACACCTGCTAACTTGGACTACGCTATATAATTATAGCTTTTCGAAAGGCATCTGCATCCACACAAAAATGCTCAAAAGTGTCTGTTTAACCAATGCCCTGGAAACTAGTTTTTCCTTTCCAAACAGAAGCTATTACAAATTAAAACATTTGTACAGAATATCTGATGCACTGCACCGTAGGTGCAATCAAAAATTAAAAGATCTCCTTTTTCCTTTTTTGAAATAAAATGATGGACTAGAGCCTTTTCTTGTATATTAAGTGCTGAATGTTTTCTGTTATCTGTTAAATGACATTTAATCTGTCATTGGAAATGCCCCTAAAAACAGATAATATTTTGGATACTGTTGTGAGCATACGTCTTATAAAGATCTTTATGAGGATTTGCTTTATTTAGGAGACTTGAAATTTGGAAGTTGCTATAATTTGCAAATGAATCATTGTTTTGCATTGTGTGAAACCTTTTCTAAGTGCCTTGTTTCCCCAAAGCCTGCTATAGTCAAGATGTTTCTCTTGTGGTGGTATTAAATGGGGGAGGGGTCCAGAATTAACTCTAGCTGTTTTCCCAAAGCATCTTTTGTATGGTGTGGCTGCCCTTCAGCCTGCCCTTCAGGTTGCCAGTTGCTAAGGTTATGAGCTTTCTTGATGAGTCTCATATAGTCTCATTCATATTGTTGGTGGATTATTAAATATTTAGATGGTGAGTCTTAAACTCTGTTCCCAGGTGCTTTCTCAGCCAGTATATCCGCCGCCTATTTTAAACTGAGTATATATTTGAACAATCTTATATCTTCTGTAGTTGGGGGGGGGGTTCTTAATTTGAAGCTGGTTGAATTATTTTGTTTAGAAAATTGAAGTATTTCAAGACAGAATTTGTATTTTAATTTTTTTTTAATCTTTTGAAATTCTAACCATTTTTTGAAGTTGAAATGATTAGATTTAAAGAGCCACAAAAAATACTACTCTGTCTGGATGAGGTGTGCAGGCATTGCCTGCTTGTCGCGTCTTGTTAAATACCTTCTTGGTGTGGAATATATACACTGTGTTCACCCTTAACTGCTTTCAAAAACTATTCCTTGAAGAGCAGCAAGTAGAAAACTGTGACCTTTCCCATTCTTCCTATTGTTTCTTCAGCCTTGTGTGTGTCCCCCCCCCCACTCTTCCATAAAACAAAAATTATTGTTGTTTCATTAGCTAAGGAAAAGAGCAGATTTTCAGATTAGTCTGGAAGCCAGGCCTTATGAGAAATGGTTGAGAGAACTGGGTATGTTTAGCCTGGGAAAGAGGAGATTGAGAGGCGATATGATAGCCATCTTTAAATATCTAAAGGGTTGTCACATGGAGGATAGAACAAGTTTGTTTTCTCCTGCTCCAGAGACTAGAACCTGAATCGGGGGGTCAAGTTACAAGAAAGAAGATTCTGAATAAACAAGAATAACTTTCTCACAATAAGAGCTGTTTGACTCCCAGAAAAGGTGATGGACTCTCCTTCCATGGAGGTTTTTCAGCAGAGGTTGGATGGCCACCTGTCATGTATGATCAAGTTGTGATTCCTGCATTGCAGGGGGCTGGACTAGATGACCCTTGGGACTCTTTCCAACACTACAATTCTGTGCTTATATGATATATGTGTTTTCACTGAAAGTATAATTTTGAAGCTCTTCTGTATCATGGCATGTAGTGGTTCTGACATTTCAGTGTTGTTTTGTCAGCTACCTAATCTGAAAGAGAAGTCAGTCTCCTGAAATTAACATAAGCTGGTAAACAACCATCAACAACTTAATATTTGGTATTCTAAAATGTCCCCCCTTTTTACTTAACTTATGGAAGTTCATTGCAAATTGATTATCTTCATTGGCATTATTTGGAACAGCCATGTTATTATTGTAGTTTATTTTTTAAAATATAAAAGAAGACATCTATTACTACAATTGAGAATAAGTTTCACTGAACACTGTGGGATTCACTTCTAATAATAATAATTTATTATTTATATGGCACTTGGCTGCTTCCAACAAATTATAAAGCCAAAGTAAAACATAAAACATTAAAAACTTCCCTATACAGAGCTGCCTTCAGATATCTTCTAAGCGTCAGATAGTTTAGAAGTTGTTTATTTCCTTGGCCTCTGATGGGAGGGTGTTCCACAGGGCAGGCGTGACTACTGAGAAGGCCCTCTGCCTGGTTTCCTGCAGCTTCACTTCTCACATTGAGAGAACTGCAGAAGACCCTTGGAACTGGACCTCTGTGTCTGGGCTGAACGATGGGTGTCGAGACGCTCCTTTAGATATACAGGGCCGAATTTGTTTAGGGCTTTAAAGGTCAGCACCAACAATTTGAATTGTGCTTGGAAACGTACTGGGAGCCAATGTGAATCTTTTTGGATTGGTGTTATATGGTCACAGTGGCTGCTCCCATCCTGGCAGCAGCTTCTAAGAAAACTGTAGCACAATTAAGGGCTATAGTTCAGTGGTAGAACATTAAGTAAGATCAGTGTTGTTTTGGCCTCTGTGTATAACCCAACCAGCCAAACCCACTCAACGAATCATGAATGGTGGTCCTTCAAGAGTTTGATAAACATTCTGTTGTTGCTGCCTGAGCACTGCAATAAGCAGAGTGGTGTAAAGCACAGTTTGCCCCAATATATGGTTGGTGGACTGCCTTCAGCATTGTGGAATCATAAGTTGTGCAGTACTAGTTGTTATAGTGAGCAGGGTTCCACACAGTTAAAGGACCAGCCAGTTTCTGATGTTCACATACTAGGTATGGAGGTCTGGTGGGGGATACGTACATACATAAACAATTGTGTACCATATGCAGTTTTGTATCAGTATTTGGAGATGAACGTATGGTGAATGCCATCTGACAATGGGCAAGTTGCAAAAATGAAGTTGTGGAAACTGTAGCAGCCACAAATATCAATGACAGGTTTTACCCTAAGGTCTTCATCTAGATTCTCAGCAACGGAAAGAAGTGATCATACGATGGGCCATAGTTCAGTAGTAGAACATCTGCTTTGCATGTAGAATGACCCAGGTCCAATCCCCAGTATTTCCAAGTAGGGAAAAACAGGAGACCTGCTACCAGACAGTGTAGAGAAGACTGAGGCTCTGTGTAAGACAGTTCCTGTCTTCCTTAATGTCAGGCACTAGGCAACATTTCTCATCCTTGGTTTTTTTGTTCTATCCTAAAGCAACATGCTTGTAAGTGGCACCTCTGAAGTACAGTATGTTTGACTGGGATGGCCATTGGTCTTCGTATTGTGAACAATATTTCTACAGCTTTTGATGTATCTAATCTTCATCTGTTCTCTGTTCTTTCAGCCAGTGCTTCTTTGTGCTTAATCTTGTTACTGTTCTTAAGCTTATCTCCATCAAAAGAAGTCAGCTTCAGAATGGCAAATAATATAAGCAAGGTTTAGTTTCAGCCACCAACGTGAAATATTCTATGCCAGTGTTTCCCAGAACTTCTCTTTCATTTTCTAGGACCACATTCCACCCCCCTTAGCCCAAATACTTTCTTTGTAAAGGAGAAAGATGAGGTGTAAAGAAATATAAAATAATAATAAAACACACCATTGCATTATAAATGCTAAATAAGCACCCTATATTAGAATTCTCTAAAGCTGCATACTATATACAGTTTTTTGTAATTTTCAATATGAACTTTAACTTTTTTACTTCCTCCATAAGTTTTCTGGAGTTGCATCATTCAGTCACAGTATAATACAAGTACTTTAGTTTTCTTTAATACAGACTAAGATTAAATCTTTTTCTTTCAGTCTTCAAAGCTAGAAGCTACAAAAGGACCTAGGTATGCACTCAGGTTCCCTTAACACTGAAAGCATGTCACATTGCTTTTCAAATTTCCCTGAGATTAAAAATCAAAGTTTGAAAAGGTATCCCACAGATGATAAAAACCATCACCTGCATGCCCAAGAGGTTTGATAAGAATCAAGTGACAAGATCTCCTGAAACCTTCAAGTATATGTGCAGATGAGACCTTACGAAGGTGGCAAAATAGAGAAACACATGCACACTGACCACTGACACAGACTACAGTGAAGAGGAATAATTATTTGTTTTCATTTGCTTTGTGTTTACATTAAGTCCATCCTCCATTACCATACCAAGTTAATGTATGACTAGGGAATGATGGATGATTTGAGACTACAGTATGATTGGGAAATAGAGAAGCTTGTGCTGGTAGCCTTAGCCTCAGTGATAATCAAACAGATACTTTAAATGTGCAAAAGTTATTTTGCTTGGGGTCAGTGAAGATCACTGGTGTTCTTAAACTTTTATCAGGTACCATTTCTCAGCCTACTTAGATATCCTGCCTCCTGTATCTGCCTCTCTCGACCATGCATATTTGTATGCAGAGAAACAGATTTGAATTTAAAGTGGCACAAAATGTCATTCACAGAATGTCTAAACAATTTATGCCTGTTGAGGGCACATCTTTTTCCTGTGATAGAATGCTTTAAGAAAATTGCTCTTGAAAAATTCAGTGCAACTCTGTTCAGTAGATTATAATATGCCTTTGTTTGCAGTAGACTGCTATTGTTTCTTACTAACAGTGGTGGTATTCTATTAGTAGAATTTAGTAAGCCTGTAAGCTATCTAAAATATTTGTGCTTGAACTGGCAGATTGGATTTAATGCGCTTGAGTTTTAATTTTTGAGAAAACCAGGCTATGTGCAGAAAATTCTTGGCCTTTTTCAATCCACTAGTGGGAGTGTGAAGTGGGCTTATGATTTTTTATGTATTTTAATTATAATTGGGTTTAAAGCCAAATATTTATCTGTAAAGCCAAGGGTGAGACCCAGAAAAACCTTTGAGTGGTTGAAGGGCAAGAGTGGTATCTCCAATTTCTGCTTGTTTCCCCCATGAGAATGGGTTTTGTGGGCTCATACAGCTTCAGTGGGAAGGAGGAGGTGGGGAAGTCCTGCTGCAGAAGCAGAACTCTGTTCACAGTTCTCTGAAACCTGCCCATGTCATTCAGTGATACAGATATTCCAAGGAGATATGTGATAATTTTTATTTTATCCCAGCCATCAGTTTGCATGAAACTCAAGTGAACGTTGTACGATGAGGCTATGATTTTTTTCTGTAAGTTGCATCTTGTAAATTTGCTTCTTTGTGAGTTGAGAAATAAACCAAATATTTGAACTCCAGCGTTGGAACACAAAATGACTTCATGTATCAACATCAAGGAATGTGGTGCATTTGGAGACTGTTTGATTAGGGAGAGCAGGTTGTCTGATTTCTCATTTTAGTTTGGGGAGAGAGAGGGTGCTTCATTCAAAAAACTGTGTGTCCAGCAGCATATCACCGGTGACATGCTTCTTCTCACTTTCAAATATGTTTCATCTAATGGAAGTGAGAGAAGGGCAATGGCCTGCTCATAGAGGGGCATCCACTTCATTCACAATATCTGGCTTTATTTTAGGACTGCATAGTAGGAAGCAAAGCTAGGGAAGCTGCATTCCCAGACCTGGCATTTTGGTCTCTAGGAAGCCAGAGCCGGAGACTCAGACTACACACTAAGTGGAGTCCCATGACTTCGAAACTTTGCATAGTGTATTGTTTGGGGCCTTCCTCAAGGAAGCTGATATGTCTTCTTTTCTTTTCTTTCTGATCTTCCTCCCCACCCCACCCCTCCATGTCACCTTCCTTCTGTGGAGCTTGGCTTGAAGAATAGATTTATTGTTCTGCAAACCTGCATTTGAGGCTTCATTCTGGGCGGAGAACAAGAGAACACACTGCACCAAAACAACATGACCTAGTGACAAAAACTAGAGAACTGACCCTTCTGTATAAAAAAAGCATGTGCTTAAACGAAGACTGGAGCTGCCTACGGAATTCTTTTTAAGATGGTCTTAATTTATGTATTGCCAAAAATGAAAATAGGAGTCAAATAAAAATCAAATATACATAATTCTTGAAAATTGTAGCTTCCTAGGCAGGAAAAATCAGGTCACAGAGCAGAAAACCACAATACTAGTTCCAGGCAGCTAGAATGTGTGCGTGGTGTGTGTTTCTAACAGCAACTTCATGTGTTTCATGGCAGTTTGCCCTCAAAATGCAGTGAACATATTGGTAGCATGCATGCTTCCTTGTCTCCACACCCCCAGTCCCAGCCGTTCAGTGAAATTCTGCTATGTAGTCACAGCTTCTTGAGCTTTTGATCAATATTCTCCAATCAGTGTTCTTACTAGCTTCACTCTTCCTTTCATTTATAACTTAATTATTGCCAAAGCGGTTTCGTATATCTTCAAAATTATGAAACCCTAAAATGAAAAACAGTTCACTTCATTTTCCCTGTTAAATATAAAATTAATAATGCAAAATGTTGAACTAGCTTCTTCATATAATTGCAGAGTTTTTTATTTTATATATATATATATATATATATATATATATATATATATATATGCAGGTTTTGGTGTCCTCGGGTGTCTTCCCGTGTAAAGGTTGCGGTGTCTTGGGAAGACACCCGAGGACACCAAAACCTGCATTCCTGTACCCGTGAAAATCTACGAAAGCATATATATATATATATATATATATATATATATATATGAATGAGACATGCTGTGTTATCCTGTTTTAAAAGGCAAAACTACATGAGAATTTGTAGCAGTAAGAATTGGAGCAAATACAAGAATCAATTCCTTTGTGAGAAAGCTTAATCCTATAAATGTTGCAGCATTAGAATTAAACTTACTCTGTTATTTTTGTAGTTTTCCCTCTTAAATAACAACAACAACAATCTTTATTACGGTCCAGAGACCAACAAAACATTACAAATCAATACAGAGTTCATACAGCCTACCTTCAGGTTAATCAAGCACTTTGTTTGCTCTTAAATAAGCATTTCCAGAATATGTAGTTTTGGAAACAGTACTTTTTTGGTATTTCGTGTTAATCCACTCAAGTGATAATTTGTTCACAGAAATGTTACATTTTTATTTCTTTTTCTGCAGTTGCACTAAAATCATCCAGTTCTGCAAAGTCTGACAGAAATGGCATTCAAGAAAGCAGCAGAACTATAAAACCTAGAGAGACCATGCTGGAAGGAGAACTTTTACTACAGGTACTTGTGGTTATGTTGAAAGAATTTCTGTGGGAAATAATATTGGAACATGGGTTTAATTTGCTTCATTCATCAATAGAAGCATAAGCAAAAACTTTGCATCTATTCCACTTACCACTTCAGGCTTTTCTTTAATCTTTTTCTAAGATCTAGAACATAATGCCTTACTATGTATAATGGGTTGAGCCAGAAAATCATTGTTTACTAGCTAAGCCTTGTAAGTCAGCCTACAAAAGTTACTAGGCTACTAAAAAAAAAATGCACTAGTCAGATAATGGCCTGTATTTCAGTTTTGGCTACAGAACAGGGAGAACCTTCTTCATGGAAATACAGGCTAATAAAATTATTGGCTTTAACTGGCAAAGGAGGGATGGAATGGCCCACCCCTCTTCCACCAGTCTAGTGCATTTATGTCCTGGTCACAGTGGAAAAGACTTTCTTTCCTCAACCTTTAGCACAAATACTAAACTGACAGGCTAGGAGAAATTTGTCCATCTTCTGCCAGCCCACTCACTGGCCTGTACGGATTTCCTTGTCACCTATGACAACCAAGCAAGTTGTTAAATACACACTATGTTGCTCATTTTACTTATTTGCATAATTTAATTTCCTAGCTTCTTTAAAACACTGTCCAGAATGGATGTTAGTATTTCGGGCTTAAATCCAACTAGTAAGTTGGGATCTGAATTACAGGTTTTTAGGTCCTCAGCTTTGGACCGCATATGTATTTTCAAAATCCCATAATTAAAGCATTAAGCATATAACATCATGGGTGTATCTTAATCTGTAAATGTGTGCAGAATCCTTTGATGCTTTATAGTAACACTACCTGAAAGTGCCCAGTGTTGCCTGGGAATCTAAGAAACTAAAACAGATTGAGATTTTTAAATGAATAGTATAAGTTGTTAGTTTTGAGGGCTGTACTCAGCCCCCACCGCCTGACACAGAGCCCTGATCTGACCTGGGGAACACCTGACCAGATTTGGTCCTGAATCCATTTTAGGGTGGGGCTAATGTTTAATTAGCAGGCCAGGGGAAGGAAGGACTGCATCTCCTTTCCGCCTTCTCCTGAATGCACTGCAGAGATCAGGAGAGTTGTCTCCTGCTGGTTGTTGCTTTGACAATGCATTCCGTGCAAGAAATAAACTAATGAAGCAGACCCAGTAGCTAGCAGGGCTACAGCCTTGGTGCATGATTCCTTTAGTGTTGCTGGCAGCTGGCACCCAAACGTAGACAAAAACCGACTCCTTTTTCATGGGACAGTCGTGACAAATTGGGTGACGGTATCTAGAGCTGCCCAAACCCAGGCAAAACAGCCAGCCAGATGGGTCTAATCCTCTTCCCAAGAGACATAGTAGATGTTAGATTAGATGATGGACCACATTTTCCCAGATGCAATTTCTAAGGTAACATTCCTATGAAATGATCATCGAACATTAACATTATTACACAAGTGTCTTCGATTTAACTTTGGATTTAATTTTCACATCATAAAACCCTTGGACATTAGTATTGCATGCCTAATGTACTAGCAATCTCACTCTTGGGGGTTATTGTAGATTTTATGTAAATGCTTTGAAAATCGAAAACTTAGTCTTTAACATGGTTTTCTGCTGCTGATTTGCTGTTTGGTATTGGCCAGAATAATAAGTGTGGCTATATTAACTTTTTTCCTGTGCTTCTTGTAATATATATTAAATTACATTTTTAAATCCTCTTTTTCAACATGCAGTATCAATGTATTTTTCAAATTAAACTTGTTGCTGTTCTATCTTCAGGCATTAAACGGCTTTGTGCTGGTGGTCACGTCAGATGCACTCATATTTTATGTTTCTTCTACAATCCAGGATTACTTGGGTTTTCAGCAGGTAAGCACTTTTTCCTCTTTCAAAAAGGAGTACTTTCAAAGTTTCAGGTCTACTTCGTGTATCGAAAGGCAAATTTATTTGTCATGGTGGCTTCTAGAGGAATCCCAGAAATGGTACCTCCCTGGGTAGCAATGGTAGATGCAAGCTGTAGAGAAACCTCTTATAAAGAAACTATGGCCTATTTTAAAAACTACCTCTGTTTCAAACTTCCAGCCTTCTGTCTCATATAATTTAACTGCTCCATGAAGACACTGGGGGAGATTATATGGAGAGTTGGGCTCTGTCACTTGTTGCTATCAGTAGCTCTCTTGAGGTTTCCATGTGAATGTATGTAGGTAGCACAAGGGTGTTTTGCACCAGCCCTCCACCTTCTCACTTTCAGTGCAAAGGCCTCAAGAACAATTCCAAGCACATGTGTGAAACACAGGAAGGTCAGAAGGAGAGGGGTCACCAAGTGTTGCACAAAATATGAAAATAAGTAAATAATTTGTGTAGCTCCTGTGAAAGGATTAAGAACTCCAAACAATCATCAGCACCCTCAAAAAATAATGTTCTTACTATGAGATTTAAAGTTGATTTTAAGTCCACAGCATAAATGTGACTTTGATTAGTAGACTAGTCCCTTTAAAAAAAAAAAAAAGGTAATATATTTTATTATCTTGATTCTGAATTAAGCACTACCTAACTTATATCCAGTTGTTGGAACTTTGGCTGGCACTGCATCAGTTGAATGTATACTCTAGTTAGATTTGAAATAAGCAGACCAGTTTCAACCCTGTTCAAGATACGCTTATATGCTTAGCACCTTTTGAATGTATTGCAAGGATATTGTGGTCTTTGTTTTGCTCCCAATTGTACAAATAGTTTTAATAAACAATTACGAAGGATTTAAAAAACTGGTTTTTGCTGGATTAATTCTATAGGAGTCCATTAACTGTAATGGACTGTCTTACTTAAAATGTGATGAACTGTAATCTTTGTAGCAATAAAGCACAGCAATATTACTTAGCATTTTCTTTGCTATCATTGTCTCTTGAATACAGTCTGATATTATACACCAGAGTGTATTTGAACTAATTCACACGGAAGACAGACCAGAATTCCAGCGCCAGCTTCACTGGGCTCTGAACCCCGTACATTCTACAGATTCTGGACAGATAATGCAAGGTTAGTATCTGGTAGTAGCACTAGCAAATAATTTGTGTCTGTCTTTACGAGACATATCTATGAAGAAATGTTTATGTTTATAGGTATTGGGGAGAAAACTTCACACTGCATTCTCTCCTACTACCTGCAAAGGTGCTTATCTGTAACGGGGACTGATACTAATGGGACATGCATCACACATCTAGAGGTTTTCCAAATGGCAGATATTTATAAAGTGTGTTATGCCTTAGCGATACCTCCCACTGTCATTCTTGTTTAGAATAGTATTTGAAACCTTGGTTACAAAGGGAGTTGCCATTATCATATGAACAAATGTTTGTCTAAAAGGAAGTCTTAAATGATCTTTTCATATAGGTGATAATGGCTTTTCACAGTCAGCAACATATTATAACCCAGAGCAGCTACCTCCAGAGAATTCCTCTTTTATGGAACGAAACTTCATCTGTAGATTACGCTGTCTCTTGGATAATTCATCTGGGTTCTTGGTGAGTACAGAGTTGCATTAATGTCTGGTTCACACCTAACAGGATACTATGATTTCAGATTTTTCACTCGATTTTTAAAAGAAACAAAAAGCTATCATAGCTATTCCACTTCTGAATCCTGTATGCGTGAGTAGGACTATATTGACCTTGAATCGGAGCTAGCAAGTGCATAGCCTTAAGCCAGGCATAGACAAACTTCGCCCTCCAGCTGTTTTGGGACTACAAATCCCATCATCCCTAGCTAATAGTACCAGTGAAGTCAGTTTGTGTTCCTGCGCATGCGCAAGTGCCGAAACCCGAAAGTAACCCGTTCCGGTACTTCCAGGTTTGGCGCGGTCCACAACCCGAAAACGCGCAACCCACCTCATTCGTATCCCGAGGTATGACTGTACTTTCAAAAGAATTGTTTAAACAATATAAAAAAGTAATCTGCATATTTGCATAAAAGTAACTACTTGTGAAATAACAGTAAAGGGATTCACTCTCAATAGTGCATGATGCAATGGCTGTTCAGCAGATCTCTTAATTTAAGATTCACTATCCTTTCACATGATTGGTCGTCCCATAGTAAAATTGGGTAAACTTGCTCTTTTGGATGATGTTTAAAATATACAGTGGCATAGCTTATCACAGCTATATCTAACAAAAATGAAATTGTATCTAAAAATGTGGCATGAGGTTATAACCCGTTTTCTTCTTTTAAAGGCCATGAATTTTCAAGGGAGACTAAAGTTTCTCCACGGACAGAACAAGAAAGGAAAGGATGGCGCTTCTATATCCCCCCAATTGGCTTTGTTTGCAGTGGCTACTCCACTTCAGCCTCCATCCATTCTTGAAATACGTACCAAAAACTTCATCTTCAGAACTAAGCATAAGCTAGACTTCACACCTATAGGATGTGATGCAAAGTAAGTGCAAGGTTATCTGAGAATAATTATACACTATAGCTGAAATTCAGAAGTACAGGTTAAAGTTGTAATATATAAGTCTATGTAGCCCCGGTGGCAATTGTTCTGCATCCTTAGTCCTTGCACCCTTTCCATTGAAGTTCAATTAATTACCTCCTCTAAATAAGTACAGCTTTATTCATGATCTTCTTCATCTTTAATGACCAAAATGTACATATTTCAGAGAATTACTGGTCAATAATGAATTTAAGCCACATTTTCAGGAAGCAAGATATGGGACACTTTTCTTCTATCATCATCATCATTGTTTTTTATTTGTATGCCGCCTTTCCATAGTTAAAACAGGCGGCTTACAGCATGACAAGATTTACATAATTACCAACATAACAAAAGTCATAAACAATAAACAGAGCACATCAGAAGGTACACAACAAAACGGAAAACAATTTCCACATAAATCATAAAATCTAAAACTAAAAAAATACAGCATTAAAATCAATAACAATTTAAAATGACATGGATAAAAAATAAAAACAATTTTAAATTTTTTAAAAACAATTTTTAAAAAGGATCCACTGATCAGTGATACTGGCCTACTGTACTTACTGTTATTATTGTTGTTGTTGTTGTTGTTATTTTGGGCAACATTTAGCTGTTGCGAATTGCCGAGTAGTTGTTGTTTTCTGCTTGTTCAGATTTTCAGTGGGAAATTCTGATTTTATTTTGGGTTTTGTTTTATTTATTTTTCTTCAAGCTCTTGAGCTGTGAAAGGATTGCATAATATGTTTAAAATGTTTTAAATATCTTTTGCAGAGGCCGAATTGTGCTGGGTTATACTGAAGCAGAACTCTGCATGAGAGGAACAGGATACCAGTTTATCCATGCAGCTGATATGCTTTATTGTGCTGAGAATCATGTCCGAAGTGAGTGCCCTCCTCTCCTGAGCCATGAAGCAGAACAAAGTGTGCCAAAATAAATTCAGAAATGTATCCAAAATTAACCTTATTGTTTTTCTAATAAGGGCTTTTTTCTAGACATGTTCTTCGACCAAACATGTGAGCTTACGTTGGAAGAAGCAGTGTTTAATTTTCCCATGTGGATTCCTTTAGCTTCATTCTCCATGTTCCTGTCACATCCTGCTCTTTGCACTTCCTCTTCTCTGCCTCTCTTGCTGCCAGTTCAGCAGTTTTCTCAGGCAGATGGAAAAAATCTCTTCAAAGTAGTCAAAGTCTAAATTTAGAACATTTTCTGACCTTGATGTATTTGAAACCCTTTGTCACAAATTTTGACCATCTCTATAGCTTCTGCTGAAGGGGTGTACTCTGTCTTTGTCCTATACAGCATTTTATTTGAGTGTATTGAATGTAATTTGCCTTACATTCTCCTTTCCTTGCTGAAAGCTTTTTTTAAACTACAGTTTCCATTAATATGGGAAATAACTTTGTTTTCTAAAACCAGTTAAAATATTCCATATTTTTATCCTGTTTAGAGACACCCCTTCCCCCCAAAATACTGAAAAGTTTTAAATTAAGTTGCAGTTGAAACCTCTTGGGTTCCATAGCTGTTATTTCTGTTTAGCTATGAAATATTGGCCATATTTGTACATAATACCGACCCATGGTTTAGCATGTTATGTACAATTTGCAATGAACTTGGGCTTGCATACTTTCTTTTACTTCTCCTATACAGCTCGGAAGATAATTTTGGAAGCTTTTATTGACAGATTTAGTTAACCGGAATTTAACACTGACTATGGTCAGTTTAAATCAAGCCAAATTCAAAACATAGTTTTCTGAAGCCAAATTGTTTAAACTAACCACAGTTTGTATTTACCACAATTTCATGACTGTACAGTGCAGGGAAATGTGATTTGCTAGAAGCAGAATGAAAAGTTTCAAAAGTTATTCCAGCTATACAAGAGAAGTTCTATGTCCAGCACACAATCCTGAGACTTAATTATGCTTGTGCATTCTCAGCAAACCATGTTTTAGCCTGGCATGCAAATGCAGTCATTGTGTTGTTGAGAATAGAATACAGAACAGTAGGTTGGATTCAAACTTCGTCATATCTAGAGTAAACCACTGAAATCAATGGGACGTGAGTCAGTCATAAGCAAAGGCCCATTTAAGTGGATATGCATTTGATCCTGAAAATTAGCTGGACTTAACCTTTTAAGTAGTTTTGATTTGATTAGTTTGTAAGTTCTATGTAAATAGGAATGCCAAACTTTTTATTGGGCATCATTAAAGATGCTTCTCTCTTTTTTCCTGCTCAATTTTTTTAGTGATGAAGACAGGAGAGAGTGGTATGACTGTGTTTCGACTTCTTACCAAAGAAAATCGATGGGCCTGGGTTCAAGCAAACGCACGCCTGGTTTACAAAAATGGGAGACCAGATTATATTATCGCTACACAGAGACCTCTTACGTAAGTAGCCACTGACTTATAGAGACACTGCAGTTGGGATGATCTAAGGATATCTTATTCAAAACAGAGATATATAACAAAAAAAAGTTTTTCCTATGGGGAGAATTCTAGCCCTGTACTTCCTATCCTCGCACTAAAAGCATTATCTTCCTATGGAGCAAGTGCAGGCAAAATGCTGGTTCTGTGGTTAGTTATGAGAATCTTGACAATGCCTGCTTCCCCCTTAACCACAGTTAATCAGCGCTTCCTTTACCTGGGATCTGAAACAATGCCTTGCTTGGTTTAGGGACTTGCTTAATGTTGTTTTGTTCTTCTTTTCTCTGTGGGTAGTTTGGCCCTTTTTACAGGGCAATATGTATTTAAAACAATTATATTAAACTTTTTTAATTGTTGTGGTGTTGCTGTATGAGTTACTAGTAACCTTCAAAATGTGATACAGTGGGTTAATAATCTTATAGACTGAAACCTAAAACAAGTACATGGTAGAGGCTTGCATTAGCCCAGTGTGAAATTATTTGCTTTTATTGTCTCCGAAGAATAACTACAGTATCACAAGCTGCTTTTAACTCTACTCAGTTTGAAAAAGCTATTTCCCATACAGCAAGGGGAACTGTTATTAATCAGAAAGGTTTGATGCCCCCTGAGGTGCATAGAACTATCTTCAGTTTTTTGGATCTTCGCCTAAATACAGAAAAGTAAATATTCTGTAACATGTTTCTGTGAATGACAAAATCATTTAAAATACTTGTGTGTCCTTTTAGTTGTTGTTCTTGATTATTAACGCTATGCAGAATATTCATCATATTATTGAATGTTGTTTATAGATACAGGATTGATAGAATTTCTAGTGTCCATTAGCAAATAGTTTCGATATAAAAATTGAACTTAATGACTAGGATGCAGAGTGTCCAGTCATCTCTCCCCACCCTTCCCTCTGCTTTCAAAAACATTTTGCCATGTGGAATTGGCAGAAGCTAGGGGTGTCTTTCAAAAACATGTTCAAACTTCCTGTAGGCATAAGGAAGCTGTCATGTGGTCCTTTGGATCTAGGTCAATATGTAAATTATGTTTCTTGTCTCCCAGCCTACCATTAGTGTCTGCTTCTTATATAGGTGCACAGTTTTAGTGCTGTGCCTTTCCCCCAGTTATAATTGCTTTCTGTATCTGTTCAGGTACTGGGAGAGTCTGTTGTAGCACTAAAGTAAAATACAGTGGATGCTTGGGTTGCGAACGTGATCCATGCGGGATGCACGTTCACAACCCACAGCATTCGCAACCTGCGCACACGCGGGTTGCAATTTGGTGCTTCTGCGCATGTGCAAAGCGTGATTTAGCGTTTCTGCACGTGCGCAACTGCCAAAACCCGGAAGTAACCCGTTCCGGTACTTCCGGGTTTCAGCGGTCCATAACCCCAAAAAAAGGTAACTTGACACGTCTGTAACCCATATGACTGTATGGTTTTCCTTTCTTTCTTACAGTTACTGCTATTAACTTGCTATTCTTGTTCTTTTGCAATTCAGAGATGAAGAAGGGGCAGAGCATTTACGGAAGCGGAACATGAAGCTGCCCTTCGTGTTCGCGACAGGTGAGGCTGTGCTCTATGAAGTGATGTTTCAGCCGCCTGGCTTAATGGATTCTTCTCAGGCAAAGGTTAAAAGCAGCATTGGGAAAGGAGCTTCTTCTAAGGCTACACTGCACAAAGAATCTGTTGATCCCAATTCACTTCTGGGTGCAATGTTGCAGCAAGATGAATCTGTGTATCTCTGCCCACCTGCTCCAAATAAAATTTCCTTTGAGAGGAACCTTTTTGCGGACACCTTTGATGAACTTGGTAGCATGATGGCCTGCGATTGGCAGGATAATGTTTTACCAGTGAGGAATAACAGCATCCTGAAACAGGAGCAGGCTGAGTGCCCCCAGGAAAGCAACTTGATGCTTCCTGAAGACAGCGTGGGACTTTTCCAGGATAACAAAAACAGTGAACTGTACAACATCATGAAAACTCTGGGTGTTGACTTTGAAGATATAAAATGTTTTCAGCAGGATGAAGAGTTTTTTAAAAACGAACTTTCTGGGGCAGATGATATTAGAGACATAGATATAACTGATGAAATCTTGACCTATGTTCAGGAGTCTTTAAACAAGTCTGACCTCTTGTATTCGGGTTGCCAGCAGCAACAGCAGCCCATGGTTCAGAACTCTACTTGTTTAATGCAGCAGCAACTGGAGCAGCAGCAGAAGCAACCAGGGGTGGAGCAGCAGCAGCAGCTGTGTCAGAAGATGAAGCACATGCAGGTCAATGGGATGCTCGCAAACTGGAACTCTGTCAGCAGCATGCCCCTTAACCCTTCACAGCAACAGACACAGCTGTATGCCTTTTCTGGCATGCAGGAAGTAAATCAGGAGTTCCCTTACAAATCTGAAGTCAACACAGCAACATACGCATGTAGGCAGGAGTTCATTCCCTACAAGCAGCCAACCAGCATGGTGTCACAGCTTTCAGATTTTACACAGATAGACTTCCCAGTAGGAAGCTTTGACAGATCATCCTATTCTGGGTCTTCTGGTCTGGAGGATTTTCTCAGTTGTTTGCAGCAGGTTCCAGAAAGCCAGCCTTGTGGAGTAAACTCTCAGCAAGTTATAGTAACTCCACAGACGTGCTATGCAGGTGCTGTGTCAATGTATCAGTGTGTATCTGAAACTCAACCAAACAGCACAGAACAAATGCAGTATAATCCTGTGGTATCTGGACAGCAAGCATTGCTAAGCAAGGTATGGCATTTCTGAAATTATTTGTTTGGCTTTTTTTAACTTGGAAATGTGCTATGTCAGTGTTCTGAGAGTTGCTCTCTAGCTAACAATTTTAAATATACAAATTCATTGTACAAATGAACTGTTACCATCTGATTGGTTTGCATCTTAATTTGTGCATGGAGTTTTATTTAGTGGGCCATCCTAAAGAGACCTAAGGACTTAGCTGGGTAGCGTAAATTTTCTGGTACCCCTCCAATAGAATCCTTTTCTTCTGCTGGCTCATTATTGCTTACCAATTATTTAAACTGTAACTATGAAGAAAAAAGGATCAGTTATGTCAAATGGTGAATTATTTGCTTCATTAGGGTCAGGAAACTTAATTTTGCTACATTACTGTAGGTAATTTAAGATATTTAAAGTAGTGATTAATGCACTTTTGCATGGGAAAGAAATAGATTTAAACAATATCTACATAATTTGAGTGTGTTCACATGGTCAGCATCAAATGCTTTCAGATTATTTTTGGAGTCATAAGGAACAATTATTTAAGAACCGAAATAAGTGTAGAAGGACAATATTATCTTTAATGGCTTCACATTATTTGTGAATAAATTTTGGCTGGCATTCAGAAGTTTGTGGGATAGATAATATCTCCTTAGGACAGCATTAGGAGAAGAAAATTGATGTGGCTGATGATGGTTATTTGGTGTAGGTCAGGTCTAGTGATGACTCTTCCAACCCCAGCTGGCAGCTTCTCTTGGCAAACTCTCATATGGGCTGATCCGTAAGAGGATCTTGCCTTGGGACAAAAATTGGACTTTCTGATCTTTAAACCATTTTAGCCTCAGTTCTGTTAAATTTGTATACAACACACAGGAAGTGAAACCCCGTTGATATATCTTAACGATTACTTGCTGCTGCAGACCAGGATTTCTCAAACTTTCTACTCCCAGATTTTACTTGAGAGGGCTGAAAATTCATGAGAGCCAGAAAATGACAGAGCCAAAGGAAGTATCAATCACAAAATGATAGTAGACTGAGGTAGAGCTTGGCATAACTAGCTGGCAGTTACTGGTATTTTCTATTGACACCTACTTTCTCTTTGAAAATTGCTAATTTTTTTGCCACATAAATTTCCTTGTGGCAAGGAGGTCCATCATTCAGCTTTTCTCAACCTAAATATAGGCATTGGCTCTGGAGGTGTCGTGACTCAGCATCCCCATTTTAGGTAGAATTTGCTAAACCAGGGGCTCCTTGTGGAGAAAGTGTTTTGTTTTATATTTTCTCTCCCACTCTATGTGTCTCAAAAGTCATTCCTGTCATTTATTCTTGCCTTCTCCTTTTGCACTGAATTTGTCACCTCAAACCATGAAATAACCTTATCCCTACCCCGAAAAACCAATCTGCTGACTTCCTTCACATCTCTTCTCTTTTTATATGCCCTTCTCTTATAACAACTTCCACTCCCTTCTTCTCTGTTCCCTGATGTTGTTGATTTTATTTATATATATATTGCAGTTGTAGGCACTTTTCCTTTTCGTCTCCCTCCGACTCTCTTCTTTCTCTTACACTGCTACTCAGTCTCTCCATCATCTGTTTTCCATCTCTCTCTTTCTTTCCTCCCCTCCAACTTTGCATGATACAACCTTGCTCTCAGAATCACCACATGTTCCTATGTGCCTTGCTTGGAAGATGCTGCTGCGCTTGCATTGGTCAGTCCAATAGGCTACAGTATGTCCAAGCACTGGATGCCCATCTAGTAGTAGACATGGGCCCACTGATGGCCCCAGACCCTCCGCTGGCGAAGTACTGCTGTAGATGCATGAAAAAAAATCAAAACACTACAAGATATTAGAAGCTGACCACGGCTTAAAGCTATGTTTTCAACTATTAGTACAGTGTTGCGTGGCTAGAACTGTAATCCTTCCATAGCTGTAATAGTTGACATTTTTCCATCATTGTTTGAAATGCAGCTGGGTCTGCCTTCAAGCTATTATATTTGACTCATTCAGTAGCTCTCTGACTCACCCAGCTTGAAGGTTTACTTTAGTATGCATTGAAACTTTTTTCTTTTTTTTTACTCCAGTAAGTTTGAATTCTGAGTCTGAGACCCTATAACAAAGCCCACAGCTAAATCTTCATCCACAGTAGTTTTCATTAGTTGGCAATTGTCCCCAAGTGTTATAGAACTATAATGTTCAAAACCAAAATAGACTTTTATGTGCCAGGCAACAAATGTAAAGAAACTTTCACACAAGCCCTTTGTTTGGTTTGCCATTCTCTTTGCTTAGCTTGGAGCATATATCCAAATTCCTAACTAGAGGTTTTCTAAAAGGACTCACATTCATCCTGTTAGGATTTTTTAAAAAGAGTTTATGTCTTCTTCAACTGCAGCCTTGGGATCTAGATCGATTTCTAAAATGTAGCATCCTTTGGTGTATAAAGTCCCTTGTGACAGTTCCCCCAAGACCATTTCACTGACCATACTCTCCATGTCTTGCGGCAAAAATATTCATCTTTAAAAATCACATTGAAAACATGTGCTGTTCGGAAGCTACAGTGAATTATTCTTGTTTACACAAACTTGGCATGTAATAAACATTATGGACTGCAAGTGTAATGGCCATGGATGTGAAATTCCCATAAGCTATAACAACAACAGCAACAACCAGAAGTTTCCTTCCCATTCCCTCACTACATGGGCCATAACTAATTTGTACCTAGGCAAGAGGAAGCGTTGGATAGTTGGGAAAACTGCAGGATAAGGAATGGCATGAGGCTACAGGGACCATCCCTGGCTATTAAACTAGATTATGCCAAATTTGCACATTGCTTTAATAAATATAACAGCAATCATACTGCTCTTATTCATTTCAGTAAACATGAATTGAACAAACTATTATTATTTTTTACAGTTCCAAGACTCAATAGATGCTTACAAATAATGACATATGAAATCTTATCAAATTTAAGCTTCTTTATTTGTGTAAAAAGGTAAAGGGACCCCTGACGATTAGGTCCAGTCGTGGCCAACTCTGGGGTTGCGGCGCTCATCTCACTTTATTGGCTGAGGGAGCCGGCATACAGCTTCCAGGTCATGTGGCCAGCATGACTAAGCCGCTTCTGGCGAACCAGAGCAGTGCATGGAAACGCTGTTTACCTTCCCGCCGGAGCGGTACCTATTTATCCACTTGCACTTTGACGTGCTTTCAAACTGCTAGGTTGGCAGGAGCAGGGACCAAGCAATGGGAGCTCACCCCGTTGGGGGATTCGAACCGCCGACCTTCTGATCGGCAAGTCCTAGCCTCTGTGGTTTAACCCACAGCACCACCCGTGTCCCTAATATCATCTCTCTTTTGATCCATTGAAATCAAAGAGGCTGACTTCCTCATACCTGGTGAAATTCAGTATAGTGTAAGTGGACTTTCTCTTTCCCGACTGGACTTTCACTTTACTTTCCTTCCCGCCCCCAGAGTTCCCTGAACCTCTCTCATCTCCCTCTGAATGTCTCTTAACCCTCTGAGGCAGATTTGGGAGGGGGCTGCAAATGGGAGGAGAGGCAGAAGAAGTCTTGCTGCACAAGCAAAAGTCCATTCCACTCATGCACAGACACCAGTGAACAATCACCCATCATGTTGATGAAAATATGGGGGGGGGGGGCTTAGAACTGTCAGGATTAAATAACATCTTTGTCAGGTGTTTGCTGCTCAAATTTAAGACCTTCAACGTGGGTTTCAAATAAAATTTTGATATTAAAGGGGGGAAAGGCACTGAAACATTTGTTTTAGAATGCTTGTGTGCATCAGAATATGTGCTTTTCTAAGAGCAGTCACCTGGAAAAAAATTGTTGATAACATTGCTTTTAGATTTGACTTGTATCAATTCAATATGTTACCAGTTAATTTTGTGAAACATTGCATTTCTGAAAAAGAAAACAACCCCAGCACGCAAGAGGAGGAAAGAAGCACATAAGGCTAAAGCTTGGTTCTCCTCTACTCTTGCATATAATGCCAAACCATGACATGATAAGTTGTGCATTCTATGAAACTCTTCATTAAAGCTTTGTGCTTGTAGGATTTAGATCTCTTGCTATAAAGGTCAATGACTTGGGGTAGAACATGCTCTGGCAGTTTGGAGTGTATGCTTGCACAGCCCTTGGCTGCACTTTCGTTGGCCTTAGTTGGTGCTATTGATCTTTTAGAAAACCTCCTCTGGGGCCATCCAAGTCCACTTTTTAAGAGAACATCACTAGCCTTTGCATACGCATCCACCATGCATCCCACAAAGAGACTTTTTGTTAATGCCTGTATTTATTATTATACATCCTCTCGGTGTAATTATTTGGATCATGTGATTATTCATGTCTCAACAAAAATTGCATTGTAGAATGTTGCATTTAATAGAACTGGATTGTCTTTATGATTTATAGCCATTTCTGAGGGTGCTGATGTGTAATTTTTTGATGCACTTTATACTCATTTTAAGAAGAATTCTCTTCAGGCTTTTTGGAGCATCTCCTTTTGGCCTGAAATGAACTTGAAAACACTCTTAAGAAGAAGAGTTCAGTGAAAGGAATGATTCAGACAAGAGCTAGTGGAACTTCCGTTATATAAACTAGAAAGATCTAAAGTTAGGGGTAGCCGGAAAACAGGCACCAAAATATTCTGACAGAAATATAAATTAAATTTTTGACCTGTTAAGGTGCTGAGATTTACTTGTGGTCAGATCAAGTGATACAAAATATGCTTTATCTTCCAAGTGCTGGATTTTGTTGTAATTTTTCTCTACAACTGACAAAAAGATTTCAGTCAAATGGCTCAGTATCCAAAAGTCTAAATAGGTTTCAGGAGGTTGGAGCAGTTCATAGTGGTGTATGTTTTAGGCTGCAGTCGTGTACACATTTATGTGGGAATAAGTCCCATTGAACTCATTGGAGATTATTTCTGAATAGACATGTATAGGATTGTACACTGCATATCTAAGTTCTAGTGTTAGAAATGTAGCTATTTGTATTTGATACTTGTGTATAATCTATTTGATAGAACACTTCTTCAATCAGAAGATGTTGCATATTCGGAAACCAGGCTAGATGTTTTACTTCTGTTTTTGTTGATGTTGCCTGTGTTAGAGCTTGAAACTAAAGCATTTGAAACAAAATGTGAAATTTAGATCTTTGATTCAAAGACTGAAATGTGATCTTTGCTGCCTGTGAAATAATGTTTTCATGGGTAGGTGGGCGACTAAAAATAGAGCAAAATCCAGAGTGCACTAAATAGCAGTGAATATCTGCTGCCACCAAATGCAAAATACTCTGAGGCTGTTTAGCTAAACATGTATCAAAAGATTCCGAATTCATAAATTTTATGAATTTTTAAAGAGCAAATTCATCACCATAATAACTTCTAATAATTTGGCATTGAAATGGAATACCCTAAAATTAGGTGGTATGTTCCACATACCTGGTAGACTGCCAAAGTATGCAGAATTATATTAGTTTGTACTTTTAAAAAGCAAATTATGAAACCTCCAATGAGCTTGCCCATTCTGTCAGCATCCAGCACCTATGGACTGTTGAGGGTATCCTCTTTAGGTGAGGTGGGGTGGAGGGTGAGGGGGATGAAACAGGCCTGCTTGAGCAGATATTAGGTAGATACTATGCTAGGAAGATAAAAAACCATAAGTTGTTTTTTAAACACACACACACCTGTATTATATGGAGAGACTTAGAAGAAGAAATGGGGGAAATGAAATCTTTTCTCTTCATTCAGCAGAAACCAATCTTTCCTGCTAGGCAAGAACCATTTCAGGAAGCTGGGAAAGAAAACAGTTGTCCTTTCCACTACCTGTTAAATGTGTCCCGTTAAGATTCTGTGTTATGTATTTTACAGGTGTTGGGATAAGTTGCATTTAGTTTTCATTGAAATAACTTTTCACATTGGCTCCCAAAGGACCCGAGTGCAACTAGCTTAGCTGGGATCAAATATTTTCTGCTTAAGCAGTGAAATTAGGATACTGCATGCAGGATCATTTTTTCTGTACCTGGATATAATTTAGCAGTGTTAAGAAGAAAGAAATTTATCTTTAATAAGACCTTGCCTTTTTTTTTCTAGTTCCAGAATAGTTTTAATGGAGAAAATATGAATGATGCATATCCACCGCAATTAGATGTTGTCAACACCCAGCCTGGAACACATCTTCAGCCTCTTCATCATCCAGCAGAATCCAGATCTTTCTCTGATTTGGCATCCAGTGGTTTTATGTAGTTCAAGAACAAAGTTATATAGAGAAAGAGATCAGGACTGGATTATTGAACAGAGATTGAAAATCATGTGTGGTTGCACTTAAAACGCATGCATATAGGATTTGTCATCCCAAACCTAATATTCATAGGTGGAAGTTGGAGCTGTAATTGTGGCCTAAAAGTGTTCACATGTAATTTTCAGTGAGTGTGAAAATATGCACTATTGCAATATTACTGCATCACATTGTAGAACATAAGATAAGGCAAATGGTTTTATGTTTAGCAGATAAAATGGGCACTTTCGACAATCTTATTTGGAATGGTATAAGACAGTTAATCTTAGATTATTTTAGGCCTTTTGAAAAGCCATGTTCTAAATAGAGGAGCAAGTGAAGCACTCAATTTTTTATGTCTTTTCTTCAGTTAACTTTATTTAGTAGTTTTTCAGCTTATCCTTTTACTTTACATGTCAGGTTCTAGCACTTTAGTAGACGGTTTAATACAAGGGTTTGATACACAGTTTTAGGTTTTGTACAACCAAATCCGTTGCATTCCTCCTTTACAGTTAGCCTTAAGTGCCTCACAACTTTGCTACCTTATTTCAGAAAGGAGCTTGTTAGGAAAAAGGAGATTCACTGTAAGAACAAATCATATTTACTTTGTGACTATTTAGTGATTACTTTGGTTTGTTTTTAAAAAGCTAGAGACCTATAAGCAGTGTATTCCTTCTCTATTAAATGTATATTGTTTTTCTTTAGAATTTGATATTATTCTATATGTGCAGAGTTTTTACTTTGTTAAAAGACTGGGATTTTTGATTTTGTGTTTTGTTGCTTTTCTGCATTCTTCAGGTAGAACAGGGTAGAAACAGAAACCTTTTAGGAGAAAATTGTCTCCTCGGAATTAGCTCTGAATTTCAAATACTGAAAACATGTGCCTTATCTTGTGTTACAACACTTGTCAAATGGTCTCTTTTAAAAAAAAAGTACAAGGCTGCTCTATGCAAATACTTCCATTTAAAGTGGTTATTGAGATAGGTTAATTTTAAAAACCAGTGGAAAGCAATGTCTCAGTAGCAAATAGTACTAAAGTTTACTTTTGTAAAATAAAATTTCTACACTGAGGGTCAAATTTTGATTGGCTACTGTTTTTCAACCGTTCCAGTGGGGAGAGGGTCTGTTCATGTTAAATATCCCTGATGATTGCACTCTAAAAAGAAAAAGCTATCTTTCTATGTGTATGTGAATTCACTTTAAATTTTGTCTTTGTTCAAGAGATGAAAAAACTGAAAAATTATTTTAGTTCAAAATTAGAGAGAGATGATCCTTGTAACAAAAAAAAGAGAGAATATTTTAAGCTTTGTTTTTAAAAATGGAAAACATTGTATTGGATTTTTATCTGAGGATTTTTAGAACTGCATACACCAATGTTTGGTGTTTCCTAGTAGTTTAAATGGGGGAGGGGGGAGGGATGTGTACATGTTCAAACAAGTGAATATCCTTACATGCTGTTAATATGTAATAAGCACCATTTAATGATGTCTTTGTAAAATATCTTCCAAACAGTTAATTTTAAAGTGTTATTCCATATTATTAAAATGTCTATTGCATACATATGTATAATGTAAATGACAGTGTAGACTCTTCAAAAAAGAAAAAAATAATAAACCAACTCCCTCCAGGGTGGTGTTTAAATTTTTGATGAGAAAAGAGTTTCAGTTAAGTTTTTTTTATATATACGTTTATATAACAAGAAGGAATGTTTTAAGGGTAAGGTTGTATGGATAGCAGGAGGTGGCTACTCATTTTAATCACTTGAAAGTGGTGTTGTTGTTTTCATCTTAAATCTGAGTCATGGTAAAATTTTGCTTACACAAATCATGTAAATTTGTCCTAGAAAAGATGGCCAGGCAGTTTATAGACCTTCAAATTTAGGATCTAGTGCTGCTTTTAAAAAGGAAATACTGTTTGATACTATGTTTCAATAATCTCTATGAAGCTTGGGCTATAATGCCCTTTAAGCATTGAACTTTGCTTTGGCCATCACTAAATGCATTAGATTAGTAGCCATTGATTGCTTCTTATTACCTTCTTTCCAAACAATTGCTGTAATATTTTTCGTAACAGTATCTTCTTCTTCTTCTTCTTCTTCTTCTTCTTCTTCTTCTTCTTCTTCTTCTTCTTCTTCTTTTTCTTCCAAGAGTAATGTTGACAATCAGTAGCTGTACTGTAAAATGTGAAAGGTTCAAAGGGATAATGTGTTTTTTTAAAGAAAAAGACCAAAACAAAAACAAAAAACATTAAACTCCACAAAAAATTGAGACCTGCATATCATATCACTTCTGCTAAACCAAATATGATCCCGCCACTAAGTGCCAAGGCTGCAGTACAAACTGGTGTACTGCTTTATTGTAGCCTAGTTTAATTCTGTTACACGTAATATCAACTTGTTTTTCTGCATTAGCTGCATCTATATGTAACAAACCTGTGTATTGTTGGTGCACTGTTGATCTACACCAAACTGTTCTCAAAAGTGATGAATTGCTGACTTATTGCCCCACCAACCCCACACTTACCCTCCCACCTCCAAGCAAATTATTTCCTAGTTTTAATCAGTATTAGACTACCCATTTTTGTAGATTCTGTCTTGGCTTTTCCCCTTTCCGTCTGTCTCCCATCACCCTTTGTTATCTATGCTTTATGTCATGCAGTTAATTTCTTACGTGTTGGGGTATAATTTTATAGTGCTTTCAATGAGCTTCAGTCAAACTTGTAAAGCATAATATACAACAATAAAATATCACCTGACTAGAGCTAATACGTAATTTTTTCCACAGCACACCATACTTTATTCCTAGTTCTAGAAGATAATACAGACACTTGAAAGTATATTGTATAACTTTGTTCCCAGGACTGCTTGGGATGGACAACCATCTTTCATACACAAGATCCAACATTGCTAGACCTCCCTCACTCTAACCATCTGTTGCATACTCCCTCAGGTGTCTGTCTCTGGCAAAGGTACCAGCTGAGTTCATGTTACTCCCCAGTAACAGAAAGAATTTCAAAATGCTTTTGGTGCCTTTAAACCCCTCCTTCAAGTGCCAAACAGAACAGAGTGGAAAGGATGATAAAATTCAAAACGAGGCCTCACCTAGTTCTTACTGCTACTTTTAAAACGAGGTGGATCTAGACCAGAGCTTTCCCAACTGTGTGTCACGGCATGTTAGTGCATCGGCTGCAGTGTGTAGGTGTGTTGCGTGAGCGCGCTCAGTGCTCCTCCCGGGGCTGGAAAGGCGTTAGTTTAACCTCCACTTTGCTAGTAAAACTGAATTACTGTGTCGCAAAATGATGCATGTCTAAAAAGTGTGTCACCAACATGAAAAGTTTAGAAAGCTCTGATCTAGACTTGTTATGCTTAGGAGAAACCCATTAAAGCTAGTGGGACTTCAGTGGTAACTATATTTTAAGTTCCATTGTTGTATTGGGTCTCCTCTAAGCATAATTAAGGTCCAGATCTAAGGCCTGCGTGTGACGAGGGAGGAAGTAAAGGGGGGGCATTTTTTTTAAATGTAGGATTTGTTCTGACACTGATCCCCCAGTTAGAATTTCCAAATGCTAGACCTGACCTTGGATAATATTAGACAATATTTTTTATTCACATGCATAGAAGCATGTTTTTGTACAAGGCTAGTACTCCCTTCCTTTGTACCACTTCAGCACTATGACAGTGGTATGTAATTCTGCTCACATTATTAGGACCGTACAGAAGAGCGGACTGGCACAAGGTTGATGCTACACAACTCTGCATGGGAACCTTTTGACTGCAACTATAATATTTTGTTCTTTTGGTTGTGGGATTTCAGAGAAATTGTCTTCAAAACACTGACAACTCCATAAAGGATAACTTTTAGCTGGGTTTAGAGCTGACATCAAAGTCCAACATACTGCTTTCTTCTGAAACTCTACCCTTATGTACTTTAACGTAGAATGGTTCACCTCTGTTGAGTGCTTTGTGAATGTGTGACACCGATTGGGATGCTGTTGTTCCAGCTGTTTTGGTACTCTTCACATTGAAGCCTCTAGATACAGCCGTTCTCAACCTGTGGGTCCCCAGTTGATGTTGGACAACAACTCCCATCATCCCTGAGCTCTGGCCTTGCTAACTAGGGGTGATGGGAGTTGTAGTTCAACAACATCTGGGGACCCACAGGTTGAGAAAGGCTGCTCTAGAACAAAAGCATTTTGTTGTACAGGCATACTGAAGTGAGCTTCGACTTTCCTTTAGTATATAAGACAGGAAAAATGAAAAGGTCACTTATAGCTCTCGACCACAGAATTTAACTCTACCCTTTAGACTTAAAAATCAGTTACCTTTAGCTGCCAGGACGAAATGCAGCATTTAACATTCTACTGGTACCAGTGGAAGACCTGCAGTGGTCCAGATGTGGCAGAACACCCATCCCAGCCAACATGGCCAGTGGTCAGGGATGGTGGGAGTCGTTATTTCCATTTAAGGACCACTTACTATCTTCAGCAACATCTGGAAGGCTGCAGGTTTCCCCCCTCTGTTGCTATGGAGTATGGTGGAAAACTAAATTTGGTTTCTATTCTTCAGTCTTGCATAAAATATCCTTGCAGACCCATTCCAGTAGACAGCCTCGTTGGAATTAGAAACCTGAAAACATGGTTTGTGTGCAAATACACATTGATCTGTTGCTGTTTGTTGTTTCAAGGGATATGTGAATACATGGTGCATTCAGTGGAGTGTCCCAGTTCCATGAGCTGTTTTTGCAGGCAGTCATCTGCATGCGCAAGGCAGCCATGCAGTATTTATGAAAGGCAGTTGCTTTCAGGTGTTAAAAGAAATCTGTCCAAGGAGTGTGCATACCAGAAAGGTTTGGTGTTCCATGGGAAAATAGCCCCTGAGTTTCCAATTAGCTGTATAAAAAGAGGTGTAAAAGAAAAAGGGTGTGAACTGTCACTCAGCTGCAAAATCTTTGGAATGTGGTGATGTGTGCATTTTTGTGCAGCTCGTTCATGTGTGCGTTTCTAGAATGTGTGTTCATTGTAAGCACATAGCAATTATTGCTCCCAGCTTCTTGTATTATAGCAAGAATGGAGAAGCCGTAGCCCTCTAGATGTGCTCCCAAGTCTCTTCAGCCGCAGTCAGCATGGCTTAACAGTAAGATAAGTTGTAACCCAACAAACATCTGGAAGGCCACAGATTCCCCTTCCCTGTGTGTATTTCAGAATAAATTCTCTTCTCTTCTGACATTGTGTGCTTTGTTTTCTTTGTGCTTTAATGGCCCAGTGCTTACTCACACTCAAAGCTAGATACTGTGTGCTGTGTAGGTTGAGCACTGTGGAATCAAAGTTCCTCCAGTCACCTCATTTCAGAGTGTTGCAGGTGAACAGTATTTTCAGTCTGAAGTGATGGCACTCACAGTTTCATTTATTTGTACTTGCGCTCCCGTTTACTGACCGTGCTTCTTGTGCTACCTCAGGGGCCAAGTCCAGTGCTATGATTCAGAACCACACCCCTTGAATGCTCAAAAGCATTTGGGGCAAGTACCAATTGAACGCAGCGACTGGGTGAAATCTCCTTATCTCAGATGCAATTTAAAAGTGTCAGGCAGCAGAGCATGAACAATACAGAATGTTAGCTACAAAAATATAAGTTCCTTGTCTCTGCCTTTTCCCTAGTGGGCATTTTTTAGGAAAAGCTCTGGAATTCTTTCTAAAGTGGTTGTGTGTGTGGATATAGTTTATTTTCCCTCTGGCTTTCTGTCCTTTCATCTAGTTGTACTTTCATTACTTTGGTTCCTTGCCCTAGAGGCCCAATCACAATGCATTTAGCTCAATCTTCAGTTTTTTAAAAAATAAAACAGCAAGCAAAACAAAACCTGGCTGTCAAAAGGTGGCAGGTGAGTTTAGAAATGGCCTACCTAGAGAAATTCTTTAAAGAAAACATACTTTCCCCTTCACTGTGGGCAGCTTCTCTCCCCCACCCCCACCTCTTGTTTTAGTACTAGGCCAAGCCCTTTTTCTGGTACCCCGGGGGGGGGGGAATCTGTCTATAGCACTCTATTTCACCCTTCTTTCCTACTGACTCATGTCCATGGTGAAGTACTTAAGATGCTTTGAAACTGAAGGCAATTGACATCCTCCTAAGATGCTATTAAGCAAAAGATATGGGCTGCGTAAAAACTTATTTGGTCCATTTTTTAAAAAACCTACATCTTGTCTAGGTCTTTAAGCTCTTTCATTTTGACTGTACCTTTAAAGCACCCTCACTTTCTGCCCCAGCAATGGAGAACCACGGGGTGTTTCCTTACATCTATTTCTGATTATGTAAAATAAGCCTGTATATTCAACACTGTGGCAAAGAAAGCAGGTTGTGGGGGAGAGAACTCTGTTTGGCTCTTCCGAAAAGTTCTCATAATAAAGTTCTATAAATACCCTTTGTGATTGCTGACTAATAAAAGAATGGAAAGAATACAAGAACGAAACCCACAGGGCATCGAAGAAAACTTGGAAGCGGCCCCACCCACCACTAAAGAGATGGAAAGCTCCTCTGTACATTTTGTGGCCCGGTGTTCCATCATCCTTCCTTGTACACAATACCAAATCAGAAGTGAGACATAAAAAGAGAGAGAACTGGAAAGCAAGTGATAAAATTGCTATCAACTGCTACATAGATCAAGGTGAATTTAACATTAATTGAATTCATTTCCTTTGTTTGCTGAACACTTCACAATGGACAAGCAAACACAAGCACACTTATATACAACATTTGCTCTTATCTGCCTCTTTTAGATATATTTCATTGCCTCACCTGCCTGAGGGCCCTTTAATGCAGACTGCAGTTCCATATCTATTTCCACTTACCTGTGGGTAAGGTGCACTGGAAATAGTTCTAAGCAGGCATGCATAAGATTGCATCAAGAAGCAGGATGCATTTATTGTCTTTTATTCCTGAGACCTTATCCCTTAAGGCAGAAAGAGGGAAGCAGTGGTTCTCCAGGTATTGTTACACTCCAGTTCCCATCAGTTGGTGCCAGCACAGCCAATGGTCACAGATGATGGCAGTTGTAGTCTTACACCTTTCTCATCCCTTCTGTAGGGATAGATTGCAAATCTCAAATAATGATGTGAAAAATAGTAGCTACTTTAAACGGATGCAGGCAGTGACAAAAGGACCTGCTCCTGTTTATTTTAGTGCTCCTGCAGTCTTTGGATGTAATAATAATTTAAAAAGAGGACCAGTTCACACCTGTGTCCCTTGATCACTGTTGCAGCTGGTTTGTGGATTTTATGTTTGAATGAGCCCTCTCCAATCCAACATCACAAGATTTCCATGTTGCAGGATGTCATTTCAAATGCAATCATTGTCAGTGCCATCTGTTGGCACATTCAACAGCAAGTCATTTAAATTATGGGAGCTTGAGTGATGTACACGTTCTGTATTGTTTGAGCACAGTAGAGTCACCCTACTTCTATCAGAGTTTTTTTCTTCTAAAAGAGGTCCCTTCCTGCTACAAATGCCTCCATTGGAGACAAAGTGAGCATCTGTTAGGTTTTACATGGCTATGATGCATCTCTTTCAGCAGGTGAGAAAAGTAAAAAGATACCTTCATGCTAGTGCACTTTTTTCTTCATCAGTTATGCTCCAAAAATGTGGCTTCTTGCTATCTGTAGTTACAGCTGGATTGCCCTGTGCCTCCCATTCTCAGAAATTTTATTTCACAGGAACAGCTCTCATCAAACTTCTTGGGTTGGTTTACTGGAAACCGGGCTTCAGAACTAAATCAACGGCAATGGATAATGTGAACTTTCCCCAAAACAAACAATTCCATGAGGCTCCACTTTACACTGAAGCTGCAAACCCTATATATATAGGGTACACTGTAAAAACAAAAGCCCTCAGTTGTTCTTGGAACATGTACAGATAGGTAGCCGTGTTGGTCTGCCATGGTCAAAACAAAATAAAAAAATTCCTTCCAGTAGCACCTTAAAGACCAACTGAGTTAGTTCTAGGTATGAGCTTTCGTGTGCATGTGTATCTGAAGAAGTGTGCATGCACACGAAAGCTCATACCTAGAACTAACTCAGTTGGTCTTTAAGGTGCTACTGGAAGGAATTTTTTTATTTTGTTTTGGAACATGTACTGTGAGATAATATGAAGCAGCTGTCCCCAACCCCACCCCAAAGTCTTTAAAGGTGTATCCTTAATACAGCATCAAACAAATGTTTTGGCAACATCCCACTTAAATAATTTCCCATACAAATTTAAGCTTTAACATACATGAAGCTTATACCATCAGGGGCCATTGTGCCATTTATGACTATTCCAGAATGCATGCATAGCTACAGTAATGCATAGCTATTCAGTATCATATTTCCCCTAAAGAAATTCCTACTCCAGGAATAGCCAACACAGTATTTGTCATGCATTCTAACTCCAACAGCCCCAACTGTAAAGGATGGTGGGCATTTCCATCCCAAAATATCACCCCCTCCCTCTGCCCCTTATGAAATGCTCTCCCTTAAGAAGCTCACCAAATGTCTGCATAAACATCAGTTTTCAGGCCAGCTGAAGACCTTCCTTTTATTTCAGGACTGCAAATGGTTTTAGCACTTTTGTTGCTGTTCCCGATGGGTATTTTTTAGTCTGATCCATTTTAATGCTTATGCTGGTGGTTCTCATTATTGTGACAATTATTTTTCTAGCGGTTTAGCAGACACTGCAGTGGTGTTTCTCCCCCCTATTCCTTATATTTAATTGATTGCCATTGGAATGTACTGGTGTCAGAGGCTGGGCTGAGGAGGAATAGTGGGGGCCTTCTCCCAAACCTTCCCAAAAACAGGAGGACAGTATAGATTTAGATCAGTGGTTTGCAGAAGGGCATAGTTCAGAGGCTGCAGAGGGCAGAAGCTGGGAAATATTGGAAGAGGAACAGCAGGAAGAAGTAGAAACACCAGGGGAGAGACAGCTGACAGACTCAGTGTCCTTGGAAAGCATTCCTGGACACACACCCATTCTCCCAGGACCAGCATTGAGGGTAGTAGAACAGAGAGCTCAGAGAGCTCAGAGGCAAAGGCTCAGATTAGCAGATGCAGGACTGACATAGAATAGGGGAGACGAAGGTTGGGGTGGGACTTTACTTGGAGCAACACCATTTCTAGAGTGGGACTGCATTTCTTTGTCTCTGGCAAGAGAAGACAGGAGTGCCTGGTGTGCTCTGGTCCACGGGGTCACGAAGAGTCGGACACGACTGAACAACAACAAAATTGGTAAGAACTATTCTGGACCATAAAGAAGGCTGATCGCCAAAGAATTGATGCTTTTGAATTATGATGCTGGAGGACTCTTGAGAGTCCCATGGACTGCAAGAAGATCAAACCTATCCATTCTGAAGGAAATCAGCCCTGAGTGCTCACTGGAAGGACAGATCCTGAAGCTGATACTTTGGCCACCTCATGAGAAGAGAAGACTCCCTGGGAAAGCCCCTGATGTTGGGAAAGATTGAGGGCACAAGGAGAAGGGGACGACAGAGGACGAGATGGTTGGACCGTGTTCTCGAAGCTACCAGCATGAGTTTGCCCAAACTGCGGGAGGCAGTGGAAGACAGAAGTGCCTGGCGTGCTCTGGTCCATGGGGTCACAAAGAGTCGGACACGACTAAATGACTAAACAACAACAACATTCATTCTTTCTGCTTCTTTGCTGCCACCAGGGGAGGGATCTTATTCCTTGAAGCCTGACAACTGGCTTTTTTTTAAGTTAAACCAATTTGAGACTTGCTGTAAGGCAGGGTGGGGGGTGGGGAACTGAATTTCAAGGACTTCCTCTCTCCATATGAACTGGCCTGGAACCTGCAATCATAATCTGAGGCCCTTCTTCATGTGCCTCCTCCATGAGAGGTCTGGAGAGTGGCAACACAAGAACGGGTGTTTTCTGTGGTAAATTCAATGGGGCCTACTCCCAGAGATAGGATTACAGCCTTGGTAATCTTATGGCTGAGTGAGAATTCAAACGTAAATCTTCCTAGTCCTAACCCAATGCCTCTAACCACTACACCACATTAATTCTCATCCTTCCTTTGTATGACAGGCTATGCTGAAGCAAAACAGATCACATTTAATGAAAAGATTTACATGTGGCCTTAATTTATTTATTTTTACTTGGGGGAGGGGATTGTTCAGAAGTGTTTAAGTACTAAGCATATGTGCTTCCATGTCCAAAGGATGTTGTTTCAGTGAACTATATGTGAATAAAGAGAGCTCTAAATGGAACCATTTTCGAAACCGAGCGATAGAAACTGTCATCATATTCAAACTGTAATAAAGTGACCCTAATGGGTATGTGGTTCACTAGTTATAAGATTGTTTGCTATAGTTATTCGTAATGTATAGAATCAAAGGATCATTATTTTCAACTGTCTCTCTCCATTAAAATTCCAGCAAGTTATGTTTATCCATGCAACAGAGGCTGTTTCTTATTTCTTTTAAAGACCTTGTTGCGAGAGCACTTGAGAAAGAGAGAAGTGAGACTAGGAATTCTAGGATGAATTTTTGATTTGCCCCAAATAAATCAGTTTAACCCTCCCCCAAAAAAATACTTCTCCAAAAAATACTTTGGAGACGTGTGAATTTTAAAGGAGAGTTGTGTTTTGGTTTGTGCATTGTTTCATGAAATAGTAATTTGCGAAACTACAAAAATTGCATTTCTTGAACCAATGGTGAACCTCAACATCACGACATTTGCACTTTCCCGAATTTTGCAGTGCACTGCTTCAACCAAAGAATGGCCACAAAAATGTATATATTAGGGGAAAGTGCTCACACAAATGCATGCATTAGTGGCAATAACATACATAAATGCATTCTGTCCAAGGGGAAATTGTTTGGAAAAAAGGCATACATGCTATGCAAAATTGCGTTTAAAATATGCAATACATGTGCCTAAGAACACATATCAATTTTCATACAGACTTTAAAACAGTTTTTCAAGAAACAAATGCAGAAATGGGGAGGACCAAGCTTAAAAATGAGAAACAGAGAGAAACAACTATGTGGATCCATTCATCCCTACTTACAAGCTTAACACATCATACTATTTTCTCCACTAACACAAAAGTATACTTACATGATAAGAAATGCCCATGAAATACCTGAGAGGAAATGTAGGATTTCTGCTTTGATTGTGCTGTGCTTTTAACAGAGATGCATGGACCCAGTAGGTTCAACTCGTTTCCCCTAACTCCCTGAAGATCTGTTTTAGATTCTGGAAGCTCCTATTCTGGTGGCAAGCATGTAGGAATCTAGTGGATTCCATAAGCCTCCAAGTCTTCAGCAATGCAATCTGTGCATGCCCAGAGGCATTTGGTGCCATGGTGGTGCTGCTGTGTTACTGGAGGCTTCCCAATACATTGTGGAATTTACCAGTTTCCAAGGAGTTCGAGCTTTGCTCCCTATGTTATATTTAGGCTCTCAAACTAGCAGCTCAAGAATAATTGCTGATGTGCTCTTATCAGAAGTTATTTTGAGAGAGGCCCAGAAACCATTTATTGGTTTTCTGTGCCTACAGTGTGGTTGAAATCAACTTAACTCTTCTCTGCAGGCCTAATGTAAAGCAGATGTGTGGGGTTTTTTTTTTTCCTCGCAAGGAATGAACACATTAAAATCCTCACTATAATGCAACATATATAGCACTGCTAGATTAATACTCTTGCCTGCCAGATTTGTAGCTTTGATTCTCCCTGATTTTGAGCGCTTAGTGGGATTTATTTCAGTGATTCTGCCCTTGGGCCAAAATGAATCAGCTTTTATCTGAGATGATCATATTTTGGCTAAGCCCTATAGCTTTTCTTTTAATAAACATGTAACCTTAGACTACCATTACACACACAGACAATGCAAACATAAGAAATCCAATGAATTCTCCCAAAACGCTGCAGCCAAAACAGAGCCCACGAAGCTCCTGATAGAATTTGTGCCCAGGGAGATGCAAATAAGCCTCTTCATTACTGTGCCATCTTGGTTTTCCCTGCTTCACTCGAAAGCTTGCTCTTCTCTGCATTTATGTTTTTTTGCAAATGTAGAACATCCATTAGTCACAGACAGCAAAAGAGCATACACTGAGACTGGGCATATATTACAGACTTGGAATTTCATTCAGAGTAGGCATTTTTAATATAACATTTTGGCATCAAAAAGCATTAGATTGTAAATCAATCATAGAGTTGGAGGGAGGGGCATGTGTAGGCAATCCAGCCCAAGCCCCCATTCAATTGAGGAATTCCAGAGCTTGAGCAGTCCTAAAAGATGAATAGCCAGTTCTTGAGAGAGAGCATCCACCATCCCTCTGGGTAATTGCTTCCATTGTCAAACTGCTCTTCCCATTAATACGTTTCTCCTCATGATAGCTCAGTAGAGCAGGAGACTCTTAAGTTGTGGGGTTGAGCCTCACATTGGGCAAAAGATTCCTGCATTGCAGGGAGTAGGATTAGAGGACCCTCGTGGTCTCTTCCAACTCTGCAATTCTATGTTCACCTGAAATCTATCCTCCTGTAACTTTGTGCCTATTGGATCTAGGCCTGCCTTTTAGCCACGAAGGTCTTAATTTACAGAAGCTAGAGCAATGGCAAAATGTTGTCCGTTCTTGTCTTGCTCATCTCCACAGGAAACTCAAGAAGAAAGTTCAGAAAGCTGAAGTCACCTATTGATTTTTGATAGCTGTGTATGGATTTGAGCACAAGTCTCCCTGAAGAAAGTCAAATGTCTTATTGACCATCGTCTCTCTCAAAGAATTACTAAGGAGAGCCATTTTTAAACGTTGTTGTTGTTCTTGTTATTTATTGAATTTATTATTCTGGTACAACTCAACAAAGCATTATATTACAGCAGACTAAGAGATCTACGCAAATAGTTTGGATTAGGTATCAGATTCTTAACAGGCCCAGCAAGAAGAACAAGTCTGGTTGAAGAATCAGCGTGGTTTCTGCAAAGGTAAGTCTGGTCTCACTAAATTTCAAGAATTCTTTGAGAGCGTTAGTAAGCATGTGATCCAGTGCTTGGAATTTTGGAAACACTTTGGATAACGTTTATCCCCAAAGACTCTCGAATAAACTTAAAAGTCACGGAACAAGATCTGCTCAAGATATTTTACTGCCAGAGGCAAAGGGACACCATGCTGCCTTTCCCGTTCTGTATATAAACAGTGGCCAGTTTGGCAGCGGATTTTTCTTTAACACTAGCAGTGAGACTGCATCCATAACCACTGTGCTCAAGGGCAGCTTAGGGCACTTAGGCAGACCATGTTGCTCATGCAGCCCTGCTCCATGTCAGCATTTGCCACCTCACTCTGCCTAATGATAGGGCAGGTGCCCTGCCCAATGACAGTCAAGGCCTATCCACATTGATGACTTTGCTAAGGGTGGCAATAGAGGGACTGCTGATGGCAATCAGAATTTACTGCATGCCATGAACTGGGCATGCTGTTTTCACTTAGCTGACATTAAAAGGATTTTCTTTCTTTTTTAATCCAATGGATTTTTTGATTTTTTTACTCTTTTACAAACTTCTGGTAACCAATATCCTTGGCAGAGTCAAGCCAAAGCTGTGCAGATGAAAAGAGGCATATCCCATTACCCAGCCAAAAAATCCTCCAATCGTCCTCAAGAAATTCGAGTCGAAAGCTCTCCCTTTCCAATCGGGCTGCTGTTACAACTTGCTTGCTTATCCGGAGCCAGAAGTAGTGTCAGCGGGACAGAAAGCCGTTTGATCATCATGTCACTTGTAACTGGTGCATATTAAACCGCTGCACTGCAAGGAGACTCCCTTGCTTGCCGTGAATAAACCTATTGTTTTCTGTTAGGTTCGCTGAGTCTTGAGTGTTCCCTGTCATCGGCGGTTTCTCCATGTACTAGTCAAGGATGGCTGTGACTGACAGTCAGTTTAATCCTCTGCCTAACTCAATTCCCACTCCTACCAAGCAGACTGAATGAGTGGCATCTGTCTGTACTAGTAAATGTCGTGCCAGGAGAAATGCTTTTATAACTTTTGTGGCAACCTCCTGCTGCTTGAGTTTCACTTCATTATAT
This sequence comes from Podarcis erhardii, assembly GCF_964252035.2. Taxonomy (NCBI): domain Eukaryota; kingdom Metazoa; phylum Chordata; class Lepidosauria; order Squamata; family Lacertidae; genus Podarcis; species Podarcis erhardii. Next base: position 27,422,513 of record NC_138513.1, read on the forward strand.
AAAGCGGAGGCGGGGGGAAGTAGGATTCCTTCAGGGATTGGTTTGGAAAGGGAGTGAATAAACACTATGGACTCTGATCTGTCAAGCCTCCCCCCCCCAAACTTTCCTGGCATGGATTCAAGACCTTTTGCTGAGGAAAGCGTTGAAGACAATATTCTGCTGTTGTCACTGGGGTGGGGGGTGGGGACTGTGCTACTGAGGAATTCAAAGGCTGTACATTTCATAAAGAGGTGTTCAACATTGTTTAAAAACCAGATTGTATTATTGGAAAACCAGCCTTGACATTACGCCCTAATTTACCATTTTTAATAATAATAATTGTAATAGTAGTAGTAGTAGTAGTAGTCAGCTGAGTGCCAAGATGTGAGCAAGTGATCAATGAGTAAATGGCCAGAAAGCACATAGACTCAAGGTTATCTCCTGGCACCCACAAACCTCCGAGCACCCCCTTTCCCTCCTCACTGTTTCTTCTGTTATGAGGTGGGCAGGGACCATTTTGTTACCCTTGAAAAGTACATAGAGTTGAACTGTGTAGAGCGACACACTTTCCCAATTCCTGTTTCCATTCCATGTGGTTTTCTTAGCTCAGACCAACTCCTGAGCAGTTGCATAGAATGTGGAGCCAACTGAGAGGGTAGAAGGGAAAGAACAGCAAGCTGGGAGACCTATCAGAGGGGAATGGAGGTGCTGGGGTGGAGAAAGGAAAGAGGTGGTGCCACAGGTCCAGAGGGAGATAAGATGCATACACAGAACTTACCCTTTTAGATTTAGGAAAACATATTTGAAATTGCATCCCTCCCCATGGGTTCTCACCCCAGCTACCATCAAATCACAGAACACATCTGACTCCATTGACAGAATCATAACAAATCACATAACCAGTTGGAGGCACTAATGCTTCTGAATACCAATTGCTGGAAACTATGGGGAAAACTCTTGTAATATTGGGACTCTTTCTGCATATCATTACATGTATATGTAACAGTGTTCCGTTGCACCAGAAGCGGTTTAGTCATGCTGGCCACATGATCTGGAAAGCTGTCTGTGGACAAATGCCATCTCCCTCGGCCTGAAAGCGAGATGAGCACCGCACCCCGTAGTCGCCTTTGACTGGACTTAACCATCCAGGGGTCCTTTACCTTTACCTATCTAACATATATAAGATATATACTTACTGAATTATGTAAAAGCATTCTTATGGAATTACTATACACAGACTGTAGCCAGTTTGGAAAGCCCAAATACCCTCGCAGTTTATATTTTCCAAGATAGTAAAGCATTAAACAATGTGCACAGTTATCTTGCCAAAACATTTTGGCCGATCGTTTTTTTCCTTGGGTTCTCAAAAGTTTGGAAAGTATGCAAAATGAATAAACATGCAAACTTTTTATTCAGAAATGTATACAGTGTCCTGGAGATAGATAGATAGACAGATAAAACCACCCCCTTTTTTATCCTGCAGTGAGAGAACATTCTGAGTTTATAATATGCTAAAGTAATGTTTTATAATGTAAGTGAAGCCATTGTTTTGCAAGATTTTCTTATAGCCATTTTCTTTTGAAGCTGAATTACTTTTTTAAATTTTGTATACTCAGTATCATATAATTCTTAAATAAAAAGGTGTGTGATGCATTATCTTGTTTTATTCTTCAAAGGATAATACAGTGTAAAGCGGGTCATGCTTATCAGATCATTAGGGATCCATAGCATTTTCATCACATTCTGCCCAATTGTTTGCACCACCTTCTTGGCAAAGACCCAATTCCCTTACAGCACAATCCTATACAAGCCCCATGGAGTTCAGCACGGTTTATTTCTAGGAAAAGGTGCATGATTGCTGCCAGAATAGCATTTATATGAGTAGCACTTTCTAAAAGAAAGTTTTGAGGGTTGGCGCCATAAAAATCCAGACACAAAAGTTCTTGAGCTCTTTTTTCGGAAATCAATCAATCTTTATTACGATGAAAGACCAGACAGCAGAGTTAGCAACAGCAACCTATGCCACATCTGCATCAAGAAGCAGACGTAATTACAAACTCTCTATAAACTTATTTACATTAAAAATGGCACTCCTTCAGCTAACATCTGTATTCCAGAGAATAAAATCAGTACTCATTCACCGGCCATCACTCTCACCACAGCCTGTCTTGTCCTCGTTGCCATAAAGCAGAATTTCACATAAAATTTAAGATTTTAACTGACGCAAAAGATAGAGGGGGTTTTGCCCTGCCGGACTTAAGACTTTATTATGAATCAGCAGCTTTTTGCTGGTTGAAACATTGGTTACTTCTTGAAGACACAGACATTTTGGATTTGGAAGGGTATGACAATAACTTTGGTTGGCATGCATATTTATGGTATGACAAGGCAAAGGTGTATAAAAGTTTTAAAAACCATATTGTCAGGAAAGCATTATACAATGTTTGGACTCGATACAAAGATTTGTTGGAAAGTAAAACTCCCAGGTGGTTGTCACCAATGGAAGCTAAGGCGGTGAAAAAACTTAATATGGACTCTAAATGGCCAAAATATTGTGAAATTCTAGAACAAGATGGTGAAAAGGTTAAACTTCAGAGTTATGAGAAATTAAAGTCCAAAGTTCGAGATTGGTTGCATTACCATCAGATAAATGAGACATTTAAGCAGGACAGGAAAATAGGATTTCAGAAGGAGAGGTCAAAATTAGAAACAGAATTGTTAGAACCCAATACAAAAAATTTGTCAAGAATGTATAACTTGCTGTTGAAATGGAATACACAGGATGAAATGGTGAAATCAGCTATGATTAAATGGGCACAAGACATCGGTCATGACATTATGTTCGCTGACTGGGAACAGTTATGGACCACCGGTGTTGAATTTACGGCATGTAATGCCTTAAAAGAAAACATAATGAAAATGATCTATAGGTGGTACATGACCCCAGTCAAGCTTGCAAAAATTTATCATTTGCCCAATAACAAATGTTGGAAATGCAATGAGACTGAAGGTACTTTTTATCACCTTTGGTGGACCTGCCCGAGGGTTAAAGCCTTTTGGGAAATGATCTATAATGAAATTAAGAAAGTCCTTAAGTGGACTTTTCCTAAGAAACCTGAGGCTTTTCTCCTGGGCATGGTTGGCCAATTGGTGCCAAAGAAGGATAGGACCTTTTTTATGTACGCTACCACAGCAGCAAGAATTCTTCTGGCAAAGTATTGGAAGATGCAAGAACTACCTACTCTGGAAGAATGGCAGACAAAGGTCATGGACTTTATGGGACTGGCAGAGATGACCGGCAGAATCAGGGGAAAGAGACAGTGGAAGAGGACTGGAAGAAATTCAAAATATATCTTAAAAATTGTTGTAAAATTGAGGAATGTTAAGATGTCAAGGGGTAAGAAGTAGAGAATTACAGCTGTAACTAACAAGCTTATGGAAACGTAATGAGAGGGAACTAATAGACAAACTGACTAAAGGGTTGCTAAAGAATTTCAAAATAAGGATGCAGCGAAAGGGAGGTATGGGGAAGTCGGAGGAAAGAAGGTGTATGAAAATAAGATTATGAAATTATACATGTTTAAATGTTTTGTATGTTTTTATCTTGTGTTTTGTTTGTTTTTATTATGTGTTTGAAAAATGAATAAAAATTATTAAAAAAAAAAAAAAGCAGAATTTCACGACAGGTCTGATGATATCAAGAAATCACCCAAATAGTTGTTGAGGGTTTTTTGGGGGGGTGGGGGTGAACCTCAGAGTTGTTGAGCTTTTTAATTTGCCTCCCAAAAGGCAAAGAGTGACACTCAAGCACACACTTCCTTGTTTCCTTGTTGTACACCGCTTTGAGCATTGATATTTTTTTTTGGGGGGGGGGCAAAGCAGCATGCAAATAAACTGACTGAATGAATGAATGGTGGTTTGTTCCATAACTGGTTGAATGAATATCATCTTCCTGAGCAGACGAGCTGAAGTTTCGATTTATTGGGAATAATTTATTAGGAGGCAACAAATCAATTAACACTGGCTATTGTTTCCTGAACTACCAATAGCAATGCATGCAATGTGCCCTTTGATGAAGTCTTTCAGATTTTTATTTTTAAAGGGACATGAAGTCATCTAGCCAAGCTGCTGGTGGGCAGCCTTGCATTGAGAGATATCGAGAGAACCGAGCAGAGAGCCGAGCTATTCCAACAACAATGCAGGATGCACAAATGGATATAGACAGTGCACTCGAATTCTTTAGCTAACCCCTCGGGCTTGAGGTGACAACCCCAGAGAAACAGATTTCCCAAAAGGGGGTCTGCACAATGTTTCCCCTCTCTGAAAGAGAAGCAAAAGTCAGGGGGAGGTCACAGTCAATGCTTGTTTATTATTTCTCCCTCTCTCTTTAGCAAGAGGGACATTAATAAGGTTGTGGAAATATCCGTTGACTCTAGTGGAAGGATGTAAACGGAGAGAAGAAATATTTAATCAGAAGACTGAAATGGATCTTGCCTGCGGTTTTGAGAGAGACTGAAAATCTACAAAGAAGGATGTCATGCTGAGCCAGAAAGCATTTTCTTCTTTCCTCTCCCCACCCCCAAACTAATGTTTCCTATATTGTAAACATGCTATTAGTTCTAACTAGGGTATGGGAAAGGTAAGTATCGAAAGCTTATCTTTCCTTTGGCCTTTCTCTTGCTGAAATAACTTGCGCAAGTCACTTATGCAGTCAGATATCTTTTTTTCCTCCCTGCAAAAGGAAAGTTATTGATTTTTCATCTTCTGAAAGCAATTTAGATTCCCAGGAGGTACGCAACCTACCAAAAAGTCTGTTTTCCCTTTTAAGTAGTCTAAGTGAGATAGAGCTGCCTAATCAATGTTAAGGGGAGGGTATGGAACTGCAGAGGGTTGTGATACAAGAGGCAGCTATTATATTCTGGAAAGACTTAAAGGGCAGGACAAAATCCAACTCTCAAATAATAACAAAAAGAAATGGAGCCAGAGAGCTAGACTGCCTGGTACATGAACAGCAATGGATGACAATCCTTGCCTTAATTCATTTTATTCCTCTGGACTCATTTTTTATATATATACTGCAAAAACTTCCACCTCTGAGACTTTTTTCAAAAAGGCACAATGAAGTCAGATCAATGCTGACATTTTGATGCAGACTGATTCCTAGAATTTCGTCGTGTAAAGGAATGGCCTTGTTCTGTAGTGAAGTCCGTACTCTTCTTTAGTATGGTTTTCGATGAAGCTTTGGAATTTGTATATGTTAACGTAATCTCAAATTACAATCTCATATTGTGTCTTCTGATGGAAGGTCAATCTTAACAGAACACTGAGAGCTATTATGGTGGGGGGAACATGCAAGTGAGTGGACTTGGGGGACTAGGTGAGTTTCCTAAATGTTCCCAGTACATTAAAATATTAACCTGGCACCTCCTTCCCAAAGCCCAGAAAGCTTTAGGGAGGGAGGGAGGATGCTCCCACAAACAACGTCAAGATGTTACGATGTCACACATGCAATGTTGCCCCCCCACACACACAATCGCCCTTGCAAGCTAGGGCCTCCAGTCCTAACTGTTCCCCTATGAACTGTTCCCACATGCCACCGATCCAGGTATTTCAACACTGTAAGGCAAAAGCGACCCCCTCTGTTGCCCGGTGAGCAAGGGACTTGGCAACCCTTGTCCCTCAGGGTGCACACTGCTTATCATAGACAACAATGATTCAGACCTTATGAGGATATTTGGACAACCTATAATTACTAGGGTTGCCATAAGTTGTTGAGCTTTTTTTGGCGGGGAGTAACACACCACCATCACTTCCTTTCCTCCCCCTCTCCGCTCACCCTCCCTCCCAAAAACAGTGTCTCCAAGTTGTTTATATTGCTTGTATGACAACAAGGAGAAAGCAACAAAAATAATGTACTGTATTAGTAGTTAAGAAGCAGGAGTGGCAAAGTATGATGATTTGTGGTCAGTGCTATTTTTTTAGAAGCTCTGGCACCTCTTTTTCTAAAAAAAAAAAATGGCAATGGCACTCACCTGAGAGGGGCCAGAACTGACTTCCAGAGAGTTTTGGCTGAAAAACAATGCCCTGATTGTGGTGCCCATGTAGTTCAGGAAAATTAGAAATAGCCCGGACAGGAAACCCTCAGTGAACTGAGCCAGCATGAGGAGTGGGAGGCAGTTGCAATGGAAGCATGTGTATTGTTAATATTATGTCATTTTATAATATTATATGTTATATATCATGCCCACCCCTCTACCCAAAGTTGGTATAACTGGAATATAGGATTGTTCTACCAATTTCCTAGGTTTCTTCTGTGCAAATTAACCTCCTGTCAATTTTAGCCTCTGTTCCCCCCTGGGGTTTAGATTAGCAAACGTTCTAATTGTCCCCAAGGCCACATGGATAAAATAGATTCCATATTGCATTTCAAGATTTATTTATTTTTTAAAGAGATGACTTAACCACCCTTTGCTACAAGGTCCCAGAGCAGGCTACAGCCATATAATCATACACTATTAACACCCAAAAGAACAATTTAAAACACACCAAAGAATGCAGATTGGCAAGGGGGGGTGTCACAAAAAACACATAATCGTAAACTAGCAAAAGGCCAGGATAAAGAGGTGTGTCCTCAGGCAATTGAGAATTCATCATCAATAAGAGGGATGAATTATGTGAAGCTGCAACAAACTAGGCAGCCTAGATGCACTTTTTTATTATTTAAAATCATCACATGCCCTCCCCCCTTTGGAAGCCGGTGTGTGCCTCAGTAGACCACGATGCTGGAACATTAACCCACCCTTAACTAAGCAGGTGCTATGAGCCAGTTCTGTTTTGTTTGGCCTCCCCTTCCTCTTCTCCTCTCTGTGACACAGAGTCGAAACTAAGGCCGCCATAATGTGAAAGAGTCTTGTGCCAAGCAGCATGGTCTCCTCTGAAAAGAGGATTAAAATAAAAACATGTTTGGGCTGAAGCAAAATTAAAAATAGCCTCTAAAATGAATGCGCTTTTAAAAGTTGTCTTTAGGAGGTTTCATGAAGCTTTTGCTTCTTAGAGCGTTATCTGTAATCTGCCCTGGATATAACCCAAGTTTTCTGAGCTTACTGTGGAAACAGACCATTGCTGTCGGGAGGGAGGGGGGAGGAAGCTGAGAAGACATTCCCTCTTCATTCTGTTTTGCGGTCCAGTGATGGAGCCAGGCATCATCCAAACATACTGTTGATTCTTATGCTTACTTATCTAGGAGTAACCCCATGGGAATTATTGAGACTTACTCTTAAATAGATAAGAACAAGCTTGCACTATCAAATTCCATTCAGTTCTACTTTCTTTACTGTCATTATTTTAGAGCTGCTATTTGATTGATTTCAACCAAATTACGTTTTAAAATAATTAAGAATGCATGTTTCACTTGGAAGACAGAAGAAATACCAACGAAAGAACAATAGCAAGGGAAACTTATGGAATATGCAGAACTGGCAAAACTAACAGAAAGACTACATGAAAAGGACAACAAAGACTTTAAAAGAGAATGGGAACTATTTACAACATAGACGAAGAGGCAACATAAAGAAATGGACTCACTGGCAGGGTTTGAGTAAACAATCTCAACTGTATAGAACAAAAAATAAGACTATATGTATTGGGGAAATTTTGGGGAAACAATACGCAAGGTGAACAATATGGAAATAAATAAAAAAACCGGGAGTATGAGGGAAGTCCAGGGCATAGCTGTCAACTTACAGATTTGAAAATAAGGGATCAGCAGCCAAAATAAGGGACCTGCAGCCTCACCTGTTCCAGGCACTCCAGTCTTCCTGGCCTCCTGTAGTCTGGTCAAACTCATGCTGGTAGCTTTGAGAACACTGTCCAACCAATTTTGTAACCAGAGGTTCAACTGAATAGAATCTGAATCACATGCACCACAAGGCCTATGCAGCCTCAACTTAAGATGGCTCCCCGGCCTGGCTTTGCACTGCAAAGTTTGCAGCAGCACGAGCAACAAAATGGTGTTCAGCATTCAAAACCCCCCTCAGCTTGCATTAACTAGCCACACAAACACAGCCCCCCCTCGCCACGAGATCGCCAGTCACCCACCATTTTAGTCAACCAGCTCCTTTCTTTTCCCCCATAAGTCAATCGAAGGAGCCTCCAAAACAAATTCAAAAGCCCCCCTCCCACAAGATCTCCTTTCCTTTCCCCCCACCATGTGCCCCCGCTCCAGACAGACCTTTTCGCCAGCAAGGGTGAGTGGGCCGTCGATGACGTATCCATCCGATTCCGATCCGAGCACTCAGTACAGGTATGTTCAACTTCTGAGCCCCTCTGAGCCAAAGGCAGAAAGCCCAGCCAGCAGCCAAACGAAGCCTCAATGAAAACCACCGTCACCTCTCCGCTGGGAAGCGCTGAGCAAAGGCAAGTCCCCAGGCAACGCAGCCGATTTGATCAGCACAAGACATGCAAGCTCCACCCCCCAGTCGTTCTTAGACTTCTTATTGGGTGAGCAACACAGCCAAGCAACACAGTTGGAGCCTCCCTCCTCCCTGGCCAGCAGGGAGGGAGGGAGAGGAGCTGCTTCCTTTGAATTTTAAGGGACATCATTTAAGGGACATCGTTCTGCCCGGACGCTGAGGTCCAGCGCCAAGGGCCTTCTGGCGGTCCCCTCATTACGAGAAGCAAAGCTACAGGAAACCAGGCAGAGGGCCTTCTCGGTAGTGGCGCCTGCCCTGTGGAACGCCCTCCCATCAGATGTCAAAGCGATAAATAACTACCTGACATTCAGAAGACATCTTAAGGCAGCCCTGTTCAGGGAAGTTTTTAATCTGTGATATTTTAGTGTATTTTTGGTTTCTATGGAAGCCGCCCAGAGTGGCTGGGGAAACCCAGCCAGATGGGCAGGGTACAAATAATAAATTATTATTATTATTATTCTTTAAGGGACATCCATCAATAAGGGACAGCAGCGGGACATGGCGCTGGAATAAGGGACTGTCCCTTCAAATAAGGGACGCTTGACAGCTATGGTCCAGGGGAGCAAGGTGGAAATATGAAAAATTGTTAAAGATATATTGTTAGAAGAAGTATACATGGAAAAATCAATAAAAAATATTTTTAAAAAGAATACATGTTTCACATATGAAACTAAGATGTCGCCCTATGTCTGTCTAGTTTTACATGTATATCCCATTCTTTTATCACCAGATTAACAGCAACATATATAGGATTCTGAGGTGGTCCTTCTGTAGTTTAATAGCACACAACAACTGAAAAGTAAATCCCATTGAGTTCTAGGAGGCTCACACTTCCAAATAAATGTGTATTTCAGCATGAAACACCCATATTAACTAGCTTATAGGATAACGTAAGAATGGTTTGCTTCCATTAGTAATATGCTTTCTTAACTAATTTTGCCGACTTCTATTGTAGCATCACCCACGTAGGATCACAGCAACATCCATGTCACTTCATTGTTACTGGTCTGGCCATTCATGAGAATTTATTTGCTAGGCTATTAATCAAAAACTGATGCCAAAATAGGACATCATAGCTTATTTATCTGGACTTTATCAACAAGAGACATTGCTGTCTCACAGAATATCTACACTAGCAGGAAAGCTAAGCCTTAATAATGCTGGCTCTTTCTTTTCATAGTAAATAGGATCTGAGTCTGTTTACATAACCAGGGTCATCATGTTCTATTGGGTAGATAGACATATATTGATCTTTCTCTTTTTCTTGCATCATCCTCATGATTGCTTCTCCCAAAAGTGCTGTGACTCCACCCACCCTGTCAAGCCACTCCCACCACCAGAATCTGACAAGTCAAGAGACAGAACCTGGTGGGTTAAGGGTGGAGCTTAATGTGCTTAGGAGGTGCAAAGCTCTGGTTATCTAAGATTGCATATAGCATACAAGTCTTCCACCTTCAAGCAATGCCATCCACACACTGCTAGCAGGTTATCACTGATCAATCTAATCTTTAGTGCGCTTCAGACCACAACTTTGCCAACAGGAAGAAACCACAAAATAGACTGTAGGCGGAGCAGGCAACGTAAGAAAATTAGCAAATTTACAGGCAATAGATCCCACATTATATTCATTATATGACCAAGAAAGTAATAATTTAGACATTTGCCCATTATAGAGATGGGGAAGATAGAATCATAGAATTTTAGAGTTGGAAAGGGCCCCAAGAGTCATCTAGTCCAACCCCCTGCAATGCAGGAATCCCAGCTAAAGCATCCATGACAGATGGCCACCCAACCTCTGCTTAAAAACCTTCAATGAAGTAGAGTCTGCCACCTTCTAAGGGAGTTTGTTCCACTGTCAAACAGCTCTTACCATCAGAAAGTTCTTCCTGATGTTTAGTTGGAATCTCCTGTAACCTGAATCCATTGGTCTGGGTCCTACCCTCTGGAGCAGGAGAAAACAAGCTTGCTCCATCTTCCATGTGACAGCCTTTTTTATATTTGAAGGTGACTATCATATCACCTCTCAGACCTCTCTTCTCCAGGCTAAACATGCCCAAATCCCTCAACTGTTCCTCATAAGACTTGACTTCCAGACCCTCTAAACATTATTTAAACAGAAACCTACTGTAGATGACAAAAAGTGGAATCTTCTTTCTCTGACTTATACACAGATAGGGCTTACATAACCGCATCAAACTCATTCACCTTAGGAGCTTCTATCAATGAAGTTGTGGCCTAATTCAACCCAATACCAGTCTCCTGTGTATGTTGCTTCAGTCTTCTCTACACTAGCTGTGGACATCATGTGCCCATGGCAGCAACTGCTGACACCTGGTGTGTGTGTGTGTGTTCGTTCCAGACTACAGGACCCCAGAAGAGAGGTTACTTGTAGAACAAAAGCACACTAACAAATACCCATTGGCCCCTTTGAAAGTAAGGTGAGCACCACTAAAACCCATAGGACTTCTCCGTAATTTCCACTGGAGAGCGGTTTAAAAAGTTAGATAACTTTTCAGCACAGCACTAGAAACAAACATCCTTATGAACTACTGCTGCCGTGAGTGCATTTTGACATTCTTCAACCCAAGCTAAATAAGAACATAGGTGGCCACAGATATCTGATTATCTTTTTCCTGTGTGTGTGTGTTTTTAATGCCAGCAGGGCATTCCACAGGAGAGTGTTCGGAAAACCAAACAAAAGCAGACTGCAGGGTTTGTAGGTAATTAAGTTACTGAGCTCTGAATATCATGTAAGCACTCGCTGATTACACAATGCATGCACTGTGTTCATTAGGTAATGTGATGTGTCTGCAGTAATTGCATGTTCTTGTAGATAGCTTAGAAATCCAAGGGAAGGAGGGGGCGGAATCTCTAGTTATTTGACATTGCGAGAGGCCGACAGTTCGCACCAGACTTCTTCAGAATGTAAAAATGAATCTCTGTACAGCAAGTGTGAGCGCCAATGTTCCGTACAGTAATTGCTCTAATCAGTGCAAAGGTTACCTGAAAGAGGAGAGAAATCAAGTAAGGTTATTTTTTTAAAAAAAAATAAATAATGTGCACACCCACCGAGCCTCTTTCCAGTCAGAGAAGACCTCAGGCACTCTTGCCTGGAAGAAAGCTCTGAGTCACAGAACAAGCTCTGGCAGGTTCAAATGATAATAGAACAAGTTCGTTGCAGTTCAAGTGTTACGGCTGAGCGGTTTATACTGATCAGAGAAAATACATTGCGGCTGGGAGACAATAAATCATTTTAAGAAGATTTTTTCCCCTGTAGCTGAAACATGATTTTCACCCAGTTGTCTTTTGGGGTAAACATTAATTCACTCTTCTTTTTTCTAGTGGTACCCAAGAAAAAACTATTTAGTGCTTGCTGAATATATTGGCACCTAGTTTTTCTGAGTGTTAATGTTGGTGCCTAGTTTTTCTGTGTGTCGTGCTTAGTTTTTCCGTCTGTGTGGCTGAATCTGGTGACTTTTGAAGTCCTCAGGCAGGGAGGATTAAAATAACATCCCAAATCTTTTTAATAACTCCGTGCACAGTCCAGTAATGAGGGTGGACCCAGAAAAAATAAATTATGAAATTGCTTTGGAGTAGCTAAATTAATTATCCAGATGTCATGTAAACGTCCAAAGAAATTGGATCCAGACTCTGGATTGTATCTGAACTAGGACCCTATCATCACCATGTGTATGGACCTAGAAGTCACAGCCCATCTCTCAGTATTCATGTTACACAGCGCTCCAGTCCAGCTGCCCTCTTTTTATATTACTTTTAGAACCATCAGAAATTTCTGATTGTTTATAGCAGTATCCCTAGTAGGACAGCTATCATCATCATCAATCAATCAATCAATCAATTTATTTATACCCTGCTTTTTTCCCTGACAGTGCTTCATGTGTCCTACATTGCAGAGGCAGGCCCTCTATTTTTGAAGGGCTAACTGGCTTGAGTCTGGTTTAAAGATACAGAGTGTTAAGAAGGGCCTTGAAATTCCCTATCAATACTTCACACCTGAGGAGCAAATTATGCTGGCACCCAAGTCACCTGGTCACACTCTTCCCTACATTTGTCAGTTGAATTGTATTTCTCTTTAAGTAATAGTCATTATTTAACAACAACTTTATTATTAGTACTTTGACTGGGTTGCTCCAGCCACTCTGGGCAGCTTCAAGCATATACAAAAACTTAATAAAACATTACACATTAACAACTTCCCTATATGTGCGCTCATAGATATAAATTTGTATTTGCAAATGTAATGCAAATCTCTCCTCTGTGTATGTTCTCAGGCATCTTCTGTATTCTTCAATGGCTGGAAATGTGTTTGGCAAGAATCTAATCTCCTTACTGGTTTTCAGGATCAATAGTAACATTCTCTCCGTTACGTGACACAGCCTCCCCCAATTCGGTGCCCTCCAGATGTTTGGGATGACAATTCCCATCAACCACAGCCAAGGCTGGAAGGAACTAAGTTGGGAAAGCTGATGTAATGTATGAGTTTATGGGTGGAGCACTTACACAAAGCCCCCAAAGAAGAGGGAACATTAAAGTGTGTGCTCCATCTACCTGTCACAAATTTTGACAATGAACTTATTTTCCTTATGAATAGGAATGCAAACCTGTTTTGTTTGTTTTTTAAACCAACCCTTGATGTAATTTGAGAGGGTCACTGAGGATGGATGAGCACATGACATTACTGTGCTGTGCGGTTCAGATCCTGGCCTTGTCTGAACTACATTTTACACCTCAGTTAGAACTGTATGTCTTAAAAGTGCTCCCTCGATGGTGCTGACTGAGAGCTTTGCACATCCTTTTTTTTCTGAAGGAAAAAGTTTCAGCTACCTCCAAATGCACCTGCAGCCATAGGCTATAATTATCTGCACTTCTCCAAAATGCTTTATGGGAAACATGTAGAGGGCTTTGCTGCCTTTTCCTGTCTGTTTTATGATTATAGCAAAAAATGAAGCTGTTAGACTTCCTCTAACAGATGGGTCAGCAAAGCATTTGATGACACGTTCAGATGTATTTGGGATGCAATTGGCTCCGGGCAATAGGTTTTCATGCAGTATGAGTTACCCATTTCAGGATAAAGAAAAAGATTCACCAGTAGGAAAATAAATGTATTCCTTTTGTAATAACTGGTTAAACACCGTCTCCAGTTATTGTGAGTTGGAGCAAAGACTGAACCCTTTAGCTTGTTCTTTTGAATACTTTCATTTTTCCTATGTCTTAGCCTGTCCACTGGGCATAGGAAGTGAGTAACCTTGCCTTATATTAACAGTGGTGTTAGGAAAAATCAGATGTCAGATTAATTTAACCCAGGAATAGAAGTATGGCAGGAAAGACAGAGACACTATTTCCTTGCTGATGAAATTGCTGAGGGTGACAAAAAATGCAACCTTTCTGGGTGTTTATGGCAGTAAAACCTATTCCCTTTAAAGAAGCCGAGCGCAACCACAAAACCCAGGGCATAAAAATGAGGCAGTGTTGCCAAAGATCTAGTTGAACACCTATAGGTCAAGGCCAAGCATAACTGTGGTCTATTTCAAATTCCATAATAGGAGGAGCAATCAGGGTGCAATCTTGTGAGGTGTCTAAACACATTTGGGGGCACCACAAGAGATCACAGCGCTGAAAAAGTGTTTTTTTTGGGGGGGCATGAGATCACAGCACCCAAAATGATTGCCGAGATCTCACACACAAAAAGGGTTGTCCCATTTTTTTCCAGGAACTTGGAGGATATGCATATGGCATCTTTGGTTTTCCATGGATTTTGGATTCCGCAGTAAAGAACGGGTTTTTGCGGGGAAAGCAGAAGGGCAAAAACAAAAACCCGTCAGACACCAACCAGGAAAGCACAGACCTGTGCCCAGAAATGTGGAGCAATGGCAAGTGTGGATGAGCCCTAACTGTACAGCTCAATAATTATCCAGTAGGCATGAAAATAGATACAGGGCTTCTATTACCAAAGTCAGAGACAAGACTTACCAACAGTGTAAAGGAGAGCTGAATGAAATTACACTGGGAAAAATATCCCGGTCCTATGATCAGTAAGCATTTCAGCCATATATTAGGTGAAATGCATACAAAATGATGTTTGAGTGGAAATAACGCACAAGGATGCATATGAATATTCATACATTTTTTTAAAAAAATAAAAGCTGCAGAATGATGTGGAAAAGAACTTAAATTTGGAAGAATGAGAAATCAAAATGGACAGTTTCGCCCATTCTAGTTCCTAAAGATTTGTTTGTTTTTGTTTTTCATTTTAAGACTAAATTGCTTCCATTAAACTCTTTTCCAAAATAGAGCCTGTAGGATTTCAGCCTTTCCATTGTCTGGAGCATGTTTAATTCTGAGACTGTTTCCAGAGCTTTCAATGAAGAGCCAGACAAAAAAGGATGAACATGACCAAGGGAAACAGAGCTGGTTTTCCCCATGGCCATCCTGTAGGTTTGCCTCTGACAAGCTATGCTAGTTCTTCTGGTTCAACAACCTCACTGAGGTTTAAGGGGTCATACTGTCACTTTTTAGCCCTGGCAGTTGAATGCCATCTAAGAAAATAATGCACACAGGAGAGCTAGATCAAAGGTTTTAAAAAAAAATCAGTAGCAATCAGTAAAAATAAAATATGAAAATGACTATTTGGTTATGTGTAGATATATGGAACCTGTAGCATCTTCTGTTTGCTGAACAAATATTTATGTGGTTTCTCTCTCTGTGTGCGTGAATAAACTATGGAAGCAGCTCTGGGGTTTTGAAGAATATTCACCCAGTTTAAATGCACATTTCAAATATATTTAAACACACTGCCTGAGTGGCTCCATTCAACTGGACAGAGACACATTTCTCATGAAGTTCCAAAACTAATTTAATTAATTAAAGCAACAAACCAGAGGGGATTCCATTGTATGCAAAACCCAGGGGTTCAGCTAACTATTTTTGCTCCAAAAACTTAGACATATAGGAAGCAGTCTTCTGCCAAGTCAGATTACTGGTCCATCTTGCCCAGGATTATCTACACGGATTAGCAGCAGCTTTCTACACTTTACGACAGGGGTCTCTCTCAGTCATATCTAGAGATTCTGGAGTTTGAACCTGACACCTTCTACATTCAAAGCAGCTGCTCCACCACTGAACTGTATCCCTTCCTATGGGTGGTTACTCTTGTCACTGCTGAGAATCCAGATGACCTTAAGGTAATATTGTCATGATCTTTGTGGCTGCTGCAATTTGTGATTCGAGGACCCGATCCCTGCTTGGGGAATGAAAACATGTGGACACAGTATATTAGGTTAATGGGCAAGAAAAAGGCCACAACTTTATTGATTACAGCATGTGAGAAGGTATTGGCTTAGGCATTGGACCACAGGAAATTTGACTCCACCCACTCAGAGAGGGGTGAGTCTGATGATGGTTAACCAGCAGTAGGGAGAGCCTGTTGATGCTAATACAACTATAAGCTCTCCCCTGATGTCACCGAGTGTTGTGCCATGGCCCCCCACTACACAGGACGATCAGGAGCGCAATGGTAGGGAGAACTGGTGTGGCCGCATTTGAGCAGCTAAACCACGCCCCCCCCCAGTGCCACCCCTTGGGTGGCCAAGAGGGAGGCGTGGCACGCCAGCGATGACAAGGGGCAGGGGGCGGAATGCCTCTTGCGAGACGTGGGAATCGTCTCCCGCTCACAATCCCTCCCCTCTGGAAGGAGGAGAGGCTTTCCACAACTTCATTTTTACAGCTTGCCCATTGTTAGGTGGAGCTCTCAGAATCATAGAATTGTAGCATTAGAAAGGTTCCCGATGGTCATCTAGTCCAACCCCCTGCAATGCAGGAATCTTTTGCCCAACGTGGGGCTCGAACCACATTGAGTCTCATGCTCTACCAACTGAGCTATCATAAGGCATTCACCCCCCAAAACTGATGAAATACACTTGTATACCAGATACAATGTTATATGTGCCTAGGTGTCCCATGCTGGATGTCAACACATATCATAGACAGACCATCATAGACAGACTAGCCCTTTAATTGTGTGAAAACCTCTTCATTATTATAGCCGCTACATAACTTATGATCCCATTATGCTGAAGGCAATCCATATATTGTGGCAAGCTGCGCTTGACAGCCTTTTTTTTTTTTTGCAGCACTCTGGCAGCAGCAACAGAATATTTATCAAACTCTTGATGGGCCGGGTGGGTTACACACAAAATCCTAAATCACTCTGAGCTTACTTAATCATTTATGTGAGACCAGCATCTAGAATAGTTTCCTAGCACAGAAAGTACTTGTTTTGCTAAGGGGAGAATGGAGGCATTTTGAATGAGCAGCTTCTTGAGAAAGTTCCTATAAATATGTTTTCCTTCTCCTAATTCATAGTGTAAACAAGAATTCCCTGTTTCTCCTCATACGATAAGCAAACTAAATCACAAGGAGTTCAGTCATTCAAATTCCACTGTAATCTTAAATGGAACAAGAGAGAATGTTGGAAGAGTGTATCTTTTATCAAGTTTGAAAAGTTGGTTTTCATCTGGAATTTCCCCCTCTGGCAATCTTGATCTTTTTCGCTTAGCGGGTTCTGTGACCTTTCCTGGGGTAATATTTGTGTTGCTATGGCAAGGTTTGCAATATTATTAAAAGGTGTTGTCAAAGCACATGCTTCTGCAGCGAGAAACACTTCAAGGGAGAAAAACTGGCAAAATATTATACACAATGAAAGGAAAGGAATTTAGAGTTTTGCCAGAATGGTAAGAAAGTAAACCAGAAGACACCCATATGCATTTTTTGAAAATCTATAGTGGTATTTTGCACCAATTAAAAATAATCAAGTGCCAAACTTGGGTTAAAATTGATGACAAATCTAGCAAAATATTTGAAAAGTGAAGTCACTCATACATAATTGTTCAGCTTTATAGTTTCCTGCAATTGCTCTCAGAATAAAAAGACATGACTGAGGGCAGATGAACTGAATATTGATTTCATTTCCACTCTTGGCATCTCACTGGCTTTGTGGAAGTTGCGCAGGTAATTTCTTTTTCTAATTTTTTTTTGTTTCTTTATTGCATTTATATATTTCCTTTCCTCTAAGGAGCTCAAAATGCTGCACGTATTTCTGCTACCCATTTATCTCCACAACAAC
Organism: Podarcis erhardii; assembly: GCF_964252035.2. Lineage (NCBI taxonomy): Eukaryota > Metazoa > Chordata > Lepidosauria > Squamata > Lacertidae > Podarcis > Podarcis erhardii. The sequence continues at coordinate 27,440,105 of NC_138513.1, forward strand.
CTTGTGAGGTAGGTTAAGAGGCAGTGACTGTCCCAAAGTCGTCCAGTGAGTGTCATGTAAGGATGTGAACCGGGTTCTCCCAGGTCCTAGTCAGACGCTCTGTTTGCTCCTTCTGGCACCAGAATGGTTCAGCATAAATTGTTCTATAGTTTAGCCTGAAGGGGTGTCTCGTAAGATACCCAAAAGAAAGGGAGATGCTCTCTTATTTTTTAACAGACAGGATCACAGCCTTGATACTGGATAATTTCTCCATTCAACCCTTAGATCAGTGAGTCCTTTATTTTGCAAATTCTGATCCCCAAATTATATGCTGTGCTCACAGTGCAACCAAGATGCAGGAGTCTGTAGACCACCCCCCACTCTCATTTCCTGGAAAATGCCTGGTCCCAGATAATCCACCCCAATGAGGCCTAATTAAGAGGATGCTCCATTAGAGTCCTAATAACAAAATGGTCAATTGTAAATGACTAAATGGGACCATTCTTTTCAATCATGGTCTTTAGTAACAAACCAACAAAACGATTCTTAGCACAGGATAGAGCCGTTCCTCATAGCCTAGACGTCTTCCACTGCATTCGTTTTCTGAGCAGCTTAAGGGAGCTCGTATGACTAATGCAATCCTGCTATTTCCATCATTCATCAGTTTATTTTATACCTATCCTAATGGAAACAACAATTTAACTCTGATTTATGGCATAGTAAGCAGCAACAAGAGCCTTTACACTTCCTATTGTTGCAAAATCAGATTTCCTGTCCTTATCATACTAAAGAATTTACTGCCCCAAACTAGGCTAGATTCCAGATTATTTAGCACCAGTAGTAATTAGCTACATTCACTTATTAGCTAAACAACTCCTCATTTCTGTTGACAACGGTGCTTCACCAAAGAACTACCAAGATTTGTTGGCCGTTGCTACACGGAAGCTAATAAATGTGAATAGGATCAGGCTGTATGCATACATGGGATTGTTGCCAGGATCAGCTATGAAGGCTGCAATCCTGGATCCACTTATTATGCCACACAATACAGATGGAATTCCATGGGACTTAACTTCTGCATGTACATGTATTAGATTGCGCTTTTACAGTGGTACCTCGGGTTAAGAACTTAATTCTTAATTCGTTCTGGAGGTCCGTTCTTAACCTGAAACTGTTCTTAACCTGAGGTACCACTTTAGCTAATGGGGCCTCCCACTGCCGCCGCACAATTTCTGTTCTCATCCTGAAGCAAAGTTCTTAACCCGAGGTACTATTTCTGGGTTAGTGGAGCCTGTAACCTGAAGTGTCTGTAACCTGAGGTACCACTGTACTAAAGTCTTCAGCAGTCTACGCAACTCAGATGTAGAGCGACACTGAGTAGTCACTCCTCCTGATGTCTGGGCGTAAAACAGGGTGCAGCTGAGGATTTAGCTAGACCACCGCTTCCAAAAAGGAAGCTCACTCAGCTTTGGGACTGTGTACATTAATACCTGAAGGCCTTAATGAGGAGACTGAGTGGTCCTCCATGTTGTAACTAATCCTTACTAATTAGAATCAGGCATTCTTTACACTAAGAGGAATAGAAGGTATTATATTTATATGCTAACATTTCAGCTTCACTTCACTCTAAGCTCTGTGAGAAGGTGCTCTTTTAGATGGAATGGGGGAAACCATACAAGTGCATTTCTCCCCACCCTTTTCCCTGGAGTGCCTGTCTTTTTTAAGCAGCAATAAGAGTAGCAGTTTTAAAGTGGTCCTTGGCCTATTCAGGCACTCACCATTCCATAACAGTAGGGATATGCAATCCCCAGTCATCAACCTATAACTGCCTAGAATTACGGCTCCTTTTTTCTGGCCCAGCTTACCACGCCAGCCTGCAACCGCCACTTACCTTCATCTCAATTACTTAAATGTTTATCATAAAACAACCATAAGTGTAGACTAGCAATATGCTGAGTGTATATCAAGTATATATGAAAACTACCTCCTTTGACAGTGAAATAGGGGATCTGAACAATATCTACGGCAGGCAGCTCCTGAAAAGGCAGGAGAAGTGCCACAGAACTGTCTTTATTGGCCTAATTAATGAGACAAAAAGCCATTCATGCAAGCTGAGTTGTGTGGTCAACAAGAAAAGGCTTTCTACAGAGCCAGAGTTCAAGTTGCTAATAGATTTGGAATGAGAAACACTTTTGTGGTCAGCAGCAGGCTCAATGGGGCAATTTTGGAAGAGTAGGCTATGGCAGGGACTGGCCTTGACTCCTGTGTAGGGGTCATTACTCCCTGGCGGATAGTGAATACATGAAGGGACAATGCAAAGCTTGAGGAGTGACTTCTGGGTTACGTCACGAAACCAACAAACAAATTCCAAGCAAAGACAGAAATCCTGTTCAGGATTGTGTTATCAACAACAAAACAGAACACCACTTCTTCTTGGGTGCCACTGAAACTCAGGAATTGGGAAGAGGTTCCAGAATAGCTTCATGAGGCTGAAGGAATATGCTTGCTGTAAACAAGGCTTCCATATAGACAGGCTTTCTCTGGAATTCAGGCATGGCTGGGGTAAAAGCTGAAGGGAGTTATGCCTTCCAGCAAGGATGAGGTGCAGTAACTGTGGCCCTCCAGATGGTGTGGGGCTGCAGTTCTCATCAGCTAGAACGGTCAATGGTCAACGGTCAACGGTGATAGGAGTCATAGTCCAGCAACATCTCGAGGCCACAGGTTCACCATTCATCTGTGACACAGGATTAGCTGGGTCCAAGCTTTCAAGATGCAATGAAGGATTTCCACATTCACTTCAGCTTAGGAGCCATTTTCTCCTGTACAATGGAGATACACGCATGGAGCCATTGTGGACACTTAAGTGAAAACTCCTTGTCACACACAGAAAGTATCTGTGTGTCTGAATGTGCACTATGGGCAGAATAAAAGCACATTGGATAAAATAGCCTTCATTGTCTGCCAAAAGCCAGTGGAGATTGTTGCACAGTTTGGACACCACGGCAGAGAAGACCTGCCACCATTATGTCTACCTGCCATACCTCAGACAGCAAATGAATAGAGAGGAGAGCATCTGCATAGGAGAACCCTTTGTAATAGTCGGCACACATGTATTCAATATGTTTGCTGGTTCCCATCCACAACCATATACTGTAGTCACCTGGTTCTTGATAACCCCTTACACTCCTCTGGTTTCCATGGCGATTTCCAAGGAGCTGCTGGAAGAAGTGGCAGTTTAATAGACTGCGTTTGCATTTGAGCAAATCTGTCTTGGCAGAAAGCCAGAAGAATGGAATGGCAACAAGTTCATGCTCCCAGGCTGGATCTAGACACATTAAAAAAAAGCATTTCAGTTTAAAGTATTGTAAATTTAAACAGGGAAATCAGGTAAAGAAAAAAGGACCTCCACGTCGCCTTCTGGTGGCATAATGTTATATCACACATACAACGCATATAAATTGCTGAGTCCCCAGACAGCATTCTGGGAGGTTGGAGAGGGGAGTAGTGGATAGCTGCAATAGCTGAAATCCCCAGTTATGGAGATTTGTATGCAATTTGTACTGTGAGCAGTGCAGGATTTATGTATAGGCTAAGTAGGCTGGAGCCTAGGGCCTCTAAAAATAGGGGGCTTCGCCAGCCTGCCCTCTCCCCAGTGCTGCTGTCTCCCCTCTCCCAAAATTGTAAACCCAATACTTCATGCGAGGGCAGGACAACTTGGGCCTCTAAATCTAGGGGGCCTCGCCAGCCTGCCCGCTCCTCAGTGCAAGGAATCATACAAAACAAAGTGGCACTAATAGAAGAGAAGAAGAAGAAGAGTTTGGATTTGATATCCCGCTTTATCACTACCTGAAGGAGTCTCAAAGCAGCTAACATTCTCCATTCCCTTCCTCCCCCACAACAAACACTCTGTGAGGTGAGTGAGGCTGAGAGACTTCAGAGAAGTGTGACTAGCCCAAGGTCACCCAGCAGCTGCATGTGGAGGAGCAGAGACGCGAACCCGGTTCACCAGATTACGAGTCTATCGCTCTTAACCACTACACCACACTGGCTCTCAGAAAAGTTCCAGTGTGACAACAGAAAGCAAACTAAAAATGCTTTTGCAGTTCATCAAAACTATCCAGCAATATCAAGTTATAGGAAAACTGGTGCTATTAACAGTAATCCTTCTAGTTGGTTAATTGGTTCGGCAAATTCCATGCACATGACGTGTGATGCTAATTATTTTCCCCAAGAGATAAATGATGACTAATCAGAGGCAGCTACAGTTGCAAATGGCAACAAAATATCTGTGAAAGGAAGAGGAGCAGGTTTGCTGAAGTGTGTTGCAGGCAGAAATATTGTTTGTAATGAAGAGCAGAAGTTTATTTGCTTGAATTAACAAATAAGAAAGTTTTGAGAATTTAAAATCTAGATTAAAATTGATTACTTCATTGAAAATGGGGTTGTAACAAAAACACTGGGGCCTAATTTGAATAGTAGAGTGCCTGGTATCTGGTGGGTAGACCAAAGCACTCGTCAGGAGAGCTATGAGATTCAGGGGAGGGTCAGATGCCTTGTCAATCCCAGCAGGTATATAACAGGAAGACCCGGCCTGCCCAGGCTTACAAAGTTCAGTTATCGCAAAAGTTTTTCAGTGTTAATTTTATGCATTTTTTGAAATCACCATGGTATTTAACAATAATATCTTATGTTCTTTAAAGGAGAAATTGCAGAATTTTAAATACCCGTCATCATCCTTGGCTTTACTTAATTTTGTTTATAACACTCTTCCATTTTCTTTTAGTTGTGAGGGTGAGGGTTGGGGAGGGGCCTAGGCCCTCTCTTCATCTAAATCCGGCCCTGACTATGAGGAAACATCTTAAACCAATTACACAACTATATGTTGATAGGCTGTGATCCCTGCTATCTTCCTCCTAATTGTCATACCTAATTGCTAGCTAGGAGAAAGAATATCCTTTCCAAGATACTCTACATAGTAACTAGGAAAGTGAGCTCATGGTTTGAAGGCACATGAGGTCATCACCTTGCTGAAGCCAAGCAGGTCTGGGTCTGATCAGCGATGGCTTGTTGCTTTGAGTTTCACAATGGGGGGAAAGCAAGATATAAATGCAAATGATTAAATAAGTGCAGTTGCAGGCTTCTTAACTAATGAAGAGTGACGTTAAAAAATTATGTGTATTTTTCAACCTGATTTTAAGTTTCATGCGCCATAGTGGTTTTAACAGAAGGGTACCTATCCTTCCAGACTGTGAAGCACTCTAGTTCCCTTCATCCCCAGCCAGCAAGGCCCATTGTCAGGAGTGATGGGCATTCTAGTCCAGTAGCATTTGGAAGGCCACAGGTTGCCCATCCTTGATTTAATACTTTGTGTCATCCCATTAGGAATCAGAAAGAGCGCAGTAGGACAGGGGTCGCCAAGCTTTTTGGCCAGTGGGCCAAAATAAAGTGCTGTGCACGCCGGTCACAAGAAACCTACATGGTCGCGTGGCATAACACAAAATAGCTTCTGTGGAAATGCAGCACAATACAAAATGGCTTCCCCATCTAAAAGGACAGGATAAGAAGTCAGGAACACAGATAACTAATCAGTCTTGATTACTTTGCCAGGGCTGCTGGCCAAATGCATCTTCTGGATTTTACGTAAATGGCAATTGGCGACAACCTGGAATTTTGAAAGCAGAATTAACCTGAAACAGAGCCAAGTGACAGGAAACTAAAAGGCAATGGATTAAAACAAGGAATAGCCACCAGAAGGAGTTAAAAGATCTTCATTCTAATGACAATCAGTGTGATTTTTGAATCATGACCAATATGCTTAGAACTGGCAAAGGGAATAGACTCTACTAAAAATAGGTAACATGTTTGATTTTATTGTGCGTGAGAACGTTAAAGTTTATTTTTTATCAGGAGCTTTAGAAACTCTGAGTTAATATTCACCTAAGCAAAGAGACCCAAGTTGGATAGCTTAGACTGTTTCTATTGACATCGTGTGCGATTGATTTCTATAATCTCTGCTGACTGGAAAGTCATGAGGTCAAGTGACTCTTCTTAAAGCAGCCTCCATGTGACACACGGAATAATATTTGGTGACTTTGAAGCTTGTAAATAACTGCAGGCTGGGAGAATATGGAGTTTTTAGTAAGTAGCAAAATCCATTGAAAAGCAGATAATTTGTCAAAGGATACTGATTCCTAGTCAAGAGGAAAACTCAATTCTCCTGTTTGTTAGACCTTTGCCCCAGTTGCAGGCCACACAATTTTATGCCCAAAGGGAGAAATTGGCATTGATTTGCAAATCACAATCTGTTCTATTAGCTCTCTGAATCAAAACATCACTCACACTGTACACCAAGGGCAACTAGTGCTGCAGGATATTTGTTTGAAATGCTTCTTGTATATTGTCATCAAAGCCGATTACTGATCCCCGAAATCATAAATATAGATGGCAGAATTTGTTTCTCAGCTACAGTGGATCTAGCCATCCATTTGTCAACATTTTATTTAAATGTCAACTTGCAGGCTACTTTTATTAGATTCTATATTATTACACGGTTCCATTTCCACATCAGTTCCAGCAACACAGAATCTATATTATTAGTTATTTTTGTTTTTTATCAAATTGAAGAATACCAAAGATTCTTTCTACCTCCAAATCAGTATTCAGAATTTATGGGTTGTATGCATTGTTAATCTCACTCAGAGGAGACCCACTGAAATGAATGAATATGACAGTGGGCTCATCAATACCTCCGTTTGCCCTGCCACTTCCCCCCTTGAAAACTCTGAGTTTACCGCTGAATCGGACCAAACAGAAATCAGGTTTTCTGCAGATTTCCATTTCTTCCGATTCAGTAGTACTGAACTGAGCATGCTTTCCAGGGGGAAGCTGCATGGAAACTGCAAAAGTGCTCAGATCTGTGCTTTCTAGGCACAAGAAAAGTAGAAGTGTGGATGAGCCCTGAGTTAGGTCCAGTAGTTTCAATGGGTCTACTCTGGGTAGGACTTCACTGGCTATAACACTATGGATCAGAGGAAACGTCTTGGATCGAACTCTATGTTTGGCACCATGCTTTTGCCAAATGATGCCCCCCCTCCAATCCTTCCATCAGTAGAACTGGGATCGGGGCCATCTTGACAATTGCCCCTGTAGCATCCCACCCACAAGCCACCTTTCATGCTTTTCTGAAGGGTCTCCCAACCTTCTGCAGAAGATTCTAGTGGGGTTGTGGGGTGCTGTGGAGGGCAGGGATGCCCCCTAAAGATTGCCTTGGTCCCTGTCCACTGGCAGATGGCTCTGTGGGATCAAAGAGACTTCCATCAGCAAAGAGACGCCAAGTGTTCTAATTAGTAGTAGAAGAAGAAGAGTTTGGATTTGATATCCCGCTTTATCACTACCCGAAGGAGTCTCAAAGCGGCTAACGTTCTCCTTTCCCTTCCTCCCCCACAACAAACACTCTGTGAGGTGAGTGAGGCTGAGAGACTTCAGAGAGAAGTGTGACTAGCCCAAGGTCACCCAGCAGCTGCATGTGGAGGAGCGGAGACGCGAACCCGGTTCACCAGATTATGAGTCCCCTGCTCTTAACCACTACACCACACTGGCTCATACTTCTGCAGTAAAGTGTGAAGCTGCCTTCATTTTCAACACATATCCTTGGAAAAATGTAATTCCTCTCCAGACATAACTAAATGGTGATAGTAAACACATGGTTGGGGGGTGGAGTGAGGCAGGGATGACCATGCTAACCCTGCCTCCTCCATTGCTGTATCTGTTACCTTCCACATCAAAGGTAACAATATGTAGCAGGGAGACTTTTGTAGCCATGGGAGGGCATGTTAGACTCCTGCACAATTCAGGTTCCAAAATGCCCCCATACATTCAAAAGATGCATTCAATACTCAGAGCAGATATGTTAAAATTAATGGGTATGGCTAACTTAAGTCCATTAATTTCTACTCTGGGTAGAACTTAGTTGGAGACAGACCAGTTTATTTGTTCATTTCCTTTCACCTCAGCCCCACCTTTCTTCCATCATGGAACCCAAGGCAGTGTACAGATGGTTCCCAGGCACTGACTAGGCCCAGACGTGTTTAGTTTCAGCAAGGTGGTGGCCTGCTTCCAACTCTTGCCTTCTATGCCATCCATCATTGGAAGATTATTATTATTATTATTAATTATTTATTGAATTTATATACCACTCTATACCCAGGGGTCTCAGGGTGGTTCACAGAATAAAATCAAGATATAAAACCACAAAATACCTAATAAAAATAAAAGCAACAACCCAATAGCCCCCCCCCAAAAAAAAACCCCACACACATTTTAAAAGGGCATAGGATGTAAATCAGATCAACCAAAGGCCTGGTTAAAAAGGAACATTTTTGCCTGGTGCCTAAAGGTGTGTAATGAAGGCGCCAGGCAAACTTCCCTGGGGAAAGCATTCCACAGATGGGGAGCCACTGCAGAGAAGGCCCGTTCTTGTGTTGACAGAAATGGCAACTGAGGCAGTGAACCTAGGATGCTCAGCTGCATATAACTCTCCTCACATATTTACTGTAGCTATTTAGTAATGCCTGAAGAAAGCTGAAGAGAAGGAAGCAGCAAGACCTTCAGGTTCCTGTATGGAAGACCAGCAATTAATAATCACAGGTGCTTTTATTCTGCGAAGCACCCAGAGATCTTATAATGAATGTTGGTATATAAAACTGAATAAGAATAAGAAAAAGGAAAAGGAAATAATAAGAATAATGTACCATGAGGTTGAAACTGGCCCAGCCTCAGCACAGATCCACTGCCTCATCAGAACTAACTTGGTCTAGTGGTCTTCTTCACCATCTTAGTGCATCTAGATTTGGTGCTTCCCTGGTTCCTGCCTCTGAACCACCGACACTATAGGAAACTTATTTTAATCTAATAAGGGTAAATGAAAAGTAATAACACACAAATTGAAACCCCCTACTTTGCCATTGTGTTCTCAGAACAAAAGATGTCTTCTGAGAACAGTTCTCAATTTTCAGATCAGCTGCTCTTGTGGTTAACCAAGCTCTTTCCAGTTGTTATTACTTATTTCTGCCAGGTCCCCCCCCCCACCCAATAGGTTATTGCCAGTTTTTGCAAAGAATTTGGAAGGGTGGGTGGAGAGAATCACATTTTAACAGTCCTGGAAACCAGATGTTCTGCAGCTTCAGCTCCAAAGTGGCCCAATCCACAGCGAGAGCCCAGTTCTTGCACTGCATCGGATGAGGTGAGAAACGTGAATGGGGAACTCGGCTGATTCAAGCGGCGAAAACTGCTCCAACAAACACTGCGGTCTCTTTTAAAGTGTTCCCTTCCCATATGAACACCACTTTACATGAAACAAAGAGCCTACCATGGGTGTTTTGCAACTCAAGGCACTGAGCTGAGGAAGGATTTCAAAACAGCCTTGAAACATTTGGCCACAATTATTGTGCTTGTGTTCCAACACAGAAATGTCAGCTGACACTAATCGGCGTCTCAAATATGCTGCCTGAGACGCTGTGGAACAGGCCCGTCGTAGGCTTGTTCTGAGATACTGACACAGCAGCTGATAGGCTCAGATGGTAAGGACCCCTAAGAGCAAAGAAGGGCGAGCCCTTTTAGTGGTATGGAGACCTGACCGTGCTCCTCCACAGTCAGAGGCAGTAGGCCTCTGAATACTAGCTGCGGTCCTAGTCCCAGTGCCACCCTCCCCCCAGCAGTGGTTAAATTAAGGGGCGATAAGATGAACTCAAGCAGACAATGATCTGGATTAAAAATGGCCACAGTTTTACTGACTACCGGTGTAGGTGGAACTTTGGCTCAGCTGGTTCAGGACGCCCAACCAGAAAAGGGAGTAAGTGGCCACTGGTAAGAATCGTAGGTTCTTGTGCTCAGATCTTGCTTCTGGGTTGTCATCCCCCTCAGGTCTCTGTTTGGCCACTGTGAGAACAGGATGCCGGATTAGATGGGCCACACAACATAAGAACGGCCTGCTTGCTCAGGCCAATGGTCCATCTAATCCAGAATCCTGTTTTCACAGCGGCCATCCAGAGGCCTGTGGGAAACCAGCAAGCAGGATTTAAGCGCAAGAGCCCTCTCCCCTCCCATGGTTTCCATGCCACTGGCATTCAGAAGTATTGCTGTAGAAGCAGAGCATGGCCAATGTGGCTAGTAGCCATCAATAGCCCTCTCCTGTAATCCTCTTTTGTGGCCATCTCTGTTGGTGGCCATCACTGCCTCTTGTGGGTTGACCTGATCCAACAGACTCTCCTTCTGTTCTTACGCTGCAAGGAGTTTTGCTTTTCCCAGGTCCATAAAGTTTTGTTTTGTTGCCAGAGTTGGCCATGAAGGAAAGAAAGCAGGGATGACTAGCACCAGATCCTGAGAGCTGTCTGAACTAGGGACGCTTGAGAAATTTTGTGGGGGTTTTGAGGTGGGTTTTGGTGACACGGGCTGCAAGCCAAACCTTCCCCGCCTCCTGCTGGCAGGGCTTCCACAGAGCGCTGCATCCACAGCCTTGCACATAGCGGCTGGAGCAGAAAGTGTGGGGGCGGTAAGATTGCTGCATCAGCCTTGAGCTAGTCTGGCTAACAGGCCCAGATCAGGCTTGGTGTTCTCACATGGCAGCAATGAATGAGATTAGCTTGGCATCCAACAGATCCTAGGCTAGCTCAGGCCCTTTCTACTTTTCTAATGACCTGTTTGCATACCCTCCAACATTTTCCTAATGAAAATAAGGATGTCCTATTCAATAATAATAATAATAATAATAATAATAATAATAATAATATTTATACCCCACCCATCTGACTGGGTTGCCCCCAGCCACTCTGGGTGGCTTCCAACATATATAAAAACATAATAAAACGTTAAACAGCTTCCCTATACAGGGCTGCTTTCAGATGTCTTCTAAATGTTGTATAGTTACTTATCTCCTTAGCTGGGGGACCGCACAACTGTATACCCTATAACAATTCTCCAATGAAAACAGGAAAAGCGGGACATTCCAGGATAAAATCAGAAACTGGGACGGCTTCTGTAAATCCTGGACTGTCCCTGGAAAATAGGGACTCTTCAAGGGTCTGCATTTGGGGGTGTTTTGTAGGCTACTACCAGCAATAGCCAGTAGGACCTCACCTACCTGCATGTTTGGTGGGCAGAAGGCCACACATTCCTGGCTATTGCGATTCCCTCAGAGTATATGAGTATTACAAGTTCTGCTATAGCCATTCATGTATTTTCACTTACGCACTCTTGTCAAAACAAAAACCTTAGCCAGATTACCCACTAAAGCTTTGCCACAGTCACCAATAATGTATCTACCAGCGATGAAGATTAAACGTAAATGTCTTATCAAAAGTCTGGGGTTTTGAGTATACTGAAGAAGGATCAGTAAGCTTCTATTTCCTGTTTCATTGGATGATATTTTTTATTTTTTATTATTGGGCAGACCAGAAAAGAGCAGATTCCAGATTTCCACTTTAAAAGTCTTTTGGAATGCATAGCTAATTTCCTGCAGACATGAGTTTTAGGCTTTTATGTAGTGTTGCAATAACTTGTCCAAAATATCAGTGGGAGAAACGTCTACACCAAAAGGCATGATGCAGCCAAAGTTGAGCAAAGTTTTGAAGGTCCATTGATATCAACTGGGGAGATGTGTTTTCTTTTGCCATTGAAATCGATGGAACTAAAAGTACTTAGCTTGGATGGATGGATCTTACAGCAAGTTCCCAAGAACTGACACCATCAATGTATATATCGTGAAGCACCGTAGAATTCAGGCTGTCAAATATAACTGAAACTAAATTCTAAGTTTAGTTTTTCTCAGCAAAGCTGTTAGGTCTAACAAGAAACATGCTATTTCCCCACCTGTTACCAGTAATTCTGAATGGCACGACTGGTATGGTCAACTACAGCTGTAAATTGACTCACACCAGCAATCAGGAAGGCAAGATAGACAGATTTTTGGCCAATCATGTGGAAAGTCCACTATCTGTAGGAACTGATTCAGGCATCCTTGATTCACCAGATTCCCAAAACTGGCAAGAGTGAAAAAGAATTGATTTTGTGAATCGTGCAGCTCTGTAATCCCAAGGAGAGAGAAAATAGATTTTTGGAGTTCATTCCACATTACTGCAAAATTCCTTTTCTCTTATCCACCATGATAAGCTTTCAAATGATCTTGTAGTTCAGAATTAACCACAGCGCTCTTGTATAACAGTGCCTCTATCAGTCAGTTTACCATCTGTTCTCTGTTTCCAAACACAGACATGTGTTCCTCTTTATCCACTATGTGTCACCAGTTTGCTACAACAAATTTAGTGAAGTGTGGAAATCAGGTCAAGGTGAAGTTTATTTTATGGGCTTACATTCCAGTTCATTTGTATAGCTTGTCACGTGACCATCAGATGTATTTAGAACGGCAGTTTTTTTAAAGCATGAATCCACAGTCCAGCTTCTCAGTGATGTAATTGCTCCGTTCAGTGAATTTCATTCATCCATCTAAAAATGACTCTGGGTTATGATTCAAAGAGTCTCTTAGATGTGCACAAATGTGTTTGTACATGTTCTGAGGCTTCCCCACTGTTTTCTTTTTCTTTTCTTTTTACATACACCTCTTTGTATAGTTACACAGATCACTCCTGAAGCTTCACTGAGTTTGGGGCATAGATGGGATCGGGTGGGGTACAGTCAGCAAACAAGTCAGGAAACATGAGTAGGGCTCATCACACAACCTCTACTCATGGATTCCATGAATGCATCTAGGGGAGCAGGGTAGGATCACATCTATGGCCACATTGCCAGCCGCCATGAATAGTAAGGATCCCTGGACGGTTAAGTTCAGTCACAGGTGACTATGGGGTTCTGGCGCTCATCTTGCTTTCAGGCCGAGTGAGCCGGCATTTGTCCACAGACAGCTTTCTGGGTCATGTGGACAGCAGGACTAAACTGCTTCTGGTGTAACGGAATACAGTGATGGCAGCCAGAGCACACAGAAATGCTGTTTACCTTCCTGCCACAGTGGTACCTATTTATCTACTTGCACTGGCGTGCTTTCCAACTGCTAGGTTGGCAGGAGCTGGGACAGTGCAACGGGAGCTCACCCCATTGTGGGGATTTGAACCGCTGACCTTCCGATTGGCAAGCCCAAGAGGCTCAGTGGTTTAGATCACAGTGCCATCAGTGTCTGTGGCAGCCATGAATGCAGTGTTAGTGCAAAGTGGGCCCTCTGCAAGTACAGCTTCCTGCCCAATCAGGTCTCTCAGATAGTAAAGGAACCACACATGTACAGCGTTTCTCACTAGGGCTCAACGTGCAGCCATCTGGGAGGTGTGGGAAGTAGCCAAGGCATGGGACCAGTGGGCATGGTGCTCTTCCATCCTCATGTGTTCACTAAATACATGGGGTGGTCATGTGAAGACCCTTCATTGACATAGCTATTGGGAGTAGTTAAGAGCAGCCTTTCTCTGATGCATTTGGCACCCTCTCAAAATGCTATAGCTCTAAGAAAGGGTGGAATTTTGCAGTGGGCCAGTGCTCCCCACAATTTGACATACGTCAACAGGCGGTAAATAAACAATGGTGTGCGTGTCTGTATCTTGTTTACAGAATACAAAAAAAGGTAATTATGCACATTTACCTTCTGCTTTTAATATAAGTTTAATTTAAAAGGGTCCTACTTTGCCCACTCTTGGCATGAGACTCCTGGAAGGCTGCCCATGAGGGAATTTGCCACTTCTGGGTTAGAGACATTGCTTTTAGCAGATCCTTGCCTGCAGCATTTTTTAATGTCTGGATTGCCAAGGCACCATAAAGCACATCAAGGCCCCCTGCTTCAACTTTTGCCACTTCATACAGTTCCCGCTTTTAACCTGATGAGCCAAAAATCTTTCTGAGGCAACCCGCTTCCCTCACTGGGATTCAGGAATCAGGATTCACCAGAATATGTTGCACCTCCCTGGTTCTTGAAAAAAATATCCCATCATACAGTTGGGCTGGCGGGCGGAATAAATGTTATTCTAGCTAAGTAACTGGGATGGCCAGTTAAAGGTAAGGTAAAGGTACCCCTGCCCGTACGGGCCAGTCGTGTCCGACTCTATGGTTGTGTGCCCATCTCACTTAAGAGGCCGGGGGCCAGCGCCGTCCGGAGACACCTCCGGGTCACGTGGCCAGCGTGACGAAGCTGCTCTGGCGAGCCAGCACCAGCGCAGCACACGGAAACACCGTTTACTTTCCCACTATAAAGCGGTACCTATTTATCTACTTGCACTTAAGGGTGCTTTCGAACTGCTAGGTGGGCAGGAGCTGGGACCGAAAGACGGGAGCTCACCCCGCCGTGGGGATTCGAACCGCCGACCATGCGATCGGCAAGCCCTAGGCGCTGAGGTTTTACCCACAGCGCCACCCGTGTCCCTTAGGGATGGCCAGTTACACAGCACCAAAAAAGAGGACATTATTTAGAAATAATGGCTATAATTTATATAACATTGTGATGAATCTCACCACAATGTGTTCTTTGTTTTTAATTTGGACTTGACAGTCCTTTGAATAGAAAATGTCTTAAAATAGAGGGCTCAATGACTCAACCACCTGCGTCTTTCCTGAGGAACCAACAGCTCCCCTTTGTGATGAGGACCATTTTCATGGCCAGGCTCCATGGTTAGGTCATAGAAAATTTACTCCAGCTGTCCCAATCACAGATAATGTTTAAAGACCAAGTGAGACTTGGAGATTTTTTGGGTAACTAATATTAGTGCTACCATAGAACAGAACCAGAATCGTGAGGCAACAATGATGGTGATAGCAAAGACTCACATGCCCACTCCTGGGTTTGGTTTGTTTTGGTTGGTAGGAGGACTAGAGTAGAGAAATAAGAATCTGTGAAATGAAGGGTCAAAAGTATTTTCTTTCTGTTTGGTCAAGGAAGCAGGCAGCAGTGGGTTGGATCTTAGTGAGTTAGCTTCCAACCCTGTTAGGGCATTTCCACAGGCCACAAGAACAAACCAAAATAGAAGCCATTTCACAATAGTTTGGATGATATTTCTATCCAAAGAAATTATCAAACCAAAATAATATTCCATAATTATATAAATAACATGGATCTATTATAGAACTAAAAAGATCATTGTCATTGCTGTTTTTGTGGGAAAAAATTAATCCTTATGGTAAAGCAATTAGCTTGAGAGAGGGAAATTCAGTTACTGGATTACGCTAAGTAGCTGACATTCTGTAAGGCTGCCAAAGGCCAACCTAAACTCTCATTATTTTCTCTGTCAAAACTGTTCAACTGTGTAAATTTCTGGACCACCAGAAATACCTTTGGCATTTTAATTTAAAACAAAAAAACAAAAACAAACTAATGGGAGTATTGGGGCTTTGAATGGTGAGGTTATTTCTGCTCACTTTCTGCATATGTACTCTATCTTAAAAGCAGTCCAATTTTTGTATTTGTTTAATTGCCAGGTTAATGTTTGTTTGTTTAAGGAATTTATTTGCTGTGCTTCAGATCATCAGCTAACATGGTTGATGCATTCAAGCCACAAATTAAAAGCCAGCAGAAAATAGCAGCAGTGGAAAAATTAGTAATCTGGACTATAACATAGATTAAAATTCAGAATCTAAAAGGTCCTGGCAAGTAAGAAAATCCTGGTTGTAAAAAAAAAAAGGGCTTGATATTTGGAACTAGACAAGCCTTCCTAGGGAGCGCATTCCCAATCTGGGTGCCACAACTAAAAGGCCACTTTTTGTCTTAACTTTGTCCACTGATTCTCATTTGGAAACACCCTCCCATTATGCCTTCCAAAATAGGTCAGCCAGCCCACTGAGGTCATGACTTCAAGACAGGAAGCAGGCATACATAGGCTTCAGTCTGCTTCTGATTTCTCAAGGAATAAAATAAAAAAAATGCTTCTATATGTGTCCTTAGCTTTGTTATGTTCACAAGCCTGGATTCCTATACCTGAATTGTACGCATCTGCAGTTATAGATTTCTCTTTTTTTGCCATAATTAAAATGACATATCGTTAAAAGATGGGCTTTTCTCCATATGCCATTTCAATTATGGCATGTGGCATATGGTTGGTGTTTTGCTTGTCGATCCCATGTTGTAGGGATTTTATGGATGTGCGTTGCTGAGCACCCCAACTTTTTATGTGAGCAAGAACATAGCTGCTCCGCACACAAAGCAGCTTGTGCTGATCATGTGTTGTGAATTCCTGCCAAGTGGGGAAATCCATGTCCCATGTGCTTACTGTCAACTTGTTCGCAATACATTATTAGAAGTTACAGCCAAACGTTTAGGCACATAAAATTGGGCCAACACAGCTGGCTCAAGGCTGGTGAGACTGCCACGTAGGCAAAACAGTCCAACCTCATCCCTGTCTCATGCCCTCTTTTCTCTATTCTGGGCTGAGGAACGACCCCATTCCTGTACCCGTTGCGAGAAAATAAGGCCACATTCACTCCACACATTTATAGCACTATGATTCCGCTTTAAATAGTGGTGGCTTCTCACAAAGATTCTGTTATGTACTGAGTTGAATAGGATCCAAAAGGCAGCAGTCTGATTGGTCCTAGTGTTGGAGACTTCAGAATCCAGACCAGAATGGAAAAATCCATTCTGGTCTGGATTCTGAAGTCTCCAACATTTCTGGTGCCTGCATCAGTCTGATTGGTCCTAGAACAAGAGGATTCAGAATGCAGCAGTCTGATTGGTCCTAGAACAATGCAGCAGTATGATTGGTCTGCAGGAGCCACCCAATCTGGCTCCAGATGGAAGTGAATCCAAACCTGAATGAATGGCCTACAGGAGAATTCCAGAATTAGCCAATCACGTGCAGCCCATTGTGTAAATAATGTATATAAAGCAGATACTTTGAGGGGACTTTCATTCCCTCCTCACCACTATGAGCTGAATAAAGAGCATGAAATCCACTCTCGACTCTGAGTATATTTCAGATTCCTGGGATGCTGATGCATCCAGATTGGCCCATGTTGGACCAAGACAAATAATTTCTGCACAATGCAGCTGCGTCACTCCTGCATACCCTTCAAATGTCCCAATTTTCCTGGGACATTCCCAGAATCACCAAAGCCATTCCAGCTTCTGATTTGACCCCACCACCTCTGCCCTGCAATACTTGCTCATCTTGTACATTTGCAAATATATAAAATACCAAAGACCATTATACTCCTTCAAAGAAAATGGAGTCTCTTAGGTTTTCCCTCAACACCCCACTTAACTGAGAAAAGGGGATTGCAAAGCAATAAAATCACCCCAGTGGCCATCTTTCTTTTCTTATTGTGTGGTTTACAATTTGAGAGAGAGAAGCAAGGCTCACATTAAAATTAAAAACGGAGACATGTGGCAAACCTGTATACAACCCAAAAAAGAAGATGAAAAGTGCTAGGAACACTTCTGAATCTGCTCTACTATAGTAAGAGAGACTCGTTGTAATCTTCACTGTAATGGAAGTGTAGGCAATCTGCTTTTGTTTTTAACAGTCTATGGGTTGTTTTGCTCATTATAGATTGTGGCCATGAGCTATATATATAAAGAAGACTAAACAAATGCTTCATGCAAATATTTGTATTTGTTCCATGGACTCCAATAACTGTTCCTCTTTCCAGTTCCTGTAGTTGCAGTATCAGAATGGCGAATGTTCAGGCCTGCTGTGAAACACATAACAGAGTTCACATCTGCCTGCCCGCCTTAATATTTCCCTAGTTTTGTAGATAAATTTGGCTAGATCTTGATCCTTGAATGTAACCACTACCCTTGCCCTATAGCCATCATGGTACAAACATTCTATGGAGATAATATCATCTGGCCTCATTGCTCCTTGTAGAATATAATTTAGCATATGTTATGCTTTCTGTCCAGGTAAGAATTGGACTAATTTGCGATAATTAATTTTTGTGGAATTATCACTAAGTTTCACCTTTTTTTCTCTGGTGAGGGTCTCTCTGGGCCTCTGGGTAATCAGATACAGTGATACCTCGGGTTACATACGCTTCAGGTTACATACGCTTCAGGTTACAGGCTCCGCTAACCCAGAAATAGTACCTTGGGTTAAGAACTTTGCAGACAACTCTGGGGTTGCGGCGCTCATCTCGCTCTATAGGCTGAGGGAGCCAGCATTTGTCCGCAGACAGTTTTTCCAGGTCATGTGGCCAGCATGACTAAGCCACTTCTGGTGAACCAGAGTAGCACACAGAAACGCTGTTTACCTTCCCGCTGGAGCGGTACCTATTTACCTACTTGCACTTTGACGTGTTTTCAAACTGCTAGGTGGGCAGGAGCAGGGACTGAACAACTGGAGCTCACCCCGTTGTGGGGATTCGAACCGCCAACCTTCTTGATTGCCAAGCCCTAGGCTCAGTGGTTTAGACCACAGTGTCACCATAAAACATCCATATAGAAAATGTTAAAATATATGCAAATAAACAGCCATGTAAAATATGTAATAATGAGGATTTTCCTTGGAGTTTCTTCCCGCTAAATACTATTGATAAAATCTCAGCCACCCTTGCAGTTACTTCTGGGTTAATGTCAGACAGAATCTGGTTAATTCCAAAGACTGATATCCAAGTGCCAAGGGTACCCCATTAAGAATATGAGTGAATGTACACTATAGTCTGGCAAAAAACGCCGCAGACCTGGAGGCAGGGCAAACTTCACTGTCTCTCTTCCAATATGTTTTGTTTACAAAAATGAAGATAAGAATCTCAGTGTATCTTTCCTCCAACCACCACTGCTGTCGCTGCCACCTTCGATTCAAAGTTGACTTGGAGCCATGTTTTGCTAGACGGGAGGTCTCGGGTTTATCTAAATTAACTTAATTGCAAACATTCTTTAAAGAACTTGGGAGGAAGATGGCAAGAAAGGCTTTTGTCTAAAAAGCTTTCAGTTAGCATTACAGGCTCAGAATGTCCTGTAGCATATAAGACAGAGGGATGCAAAAAGGCCTTTGTGATGGTTTTTGTTAATAGTCTAATAGGTTTAATCCATGGTCCCCATCAATTCCAAAGCCCCAAGCACTTCTCCAATTTGCTCTTATTGTGGGATGCTGCAGTCCTAACTAGCTAAGTACAGCCTTGTCTGCAGTGAAGCTCGTTGTTACGTATACAATGACTATAAATTATTCATTGGGTCAATAGTTATAACGAAAAGGTTTCTGCACAATAGCCTTTTACACCTATACAATGTGAAATATATGCAAATTTCTTTTGCAAGGAAATGAAAAGCAATACAAACAAGCCCCATTTGTTTTTGTGTTTTCATTGTCACAAAAAAACGAAGAAAAGGCAAAACAAAATCCCATTTGCTTCATTGCTTCCAATTGCTGAAGACACTGTTTTTCATTGTATACATACTTTGGAACACAATGTACAGTTCACAGCAAGGTGATAGTGAGGGGTGGAGGTGAGGGAGTGGGAAAATGGACAAACTAGAAACTCTATTTTTAGTTCAAATAGTAGGTTACATCTGTGTGCCTTTCTAAACTGTACATAAAATGGGGACACTTTGTCCAATCTATCTGAAATTTTTCAGATCTGATGCTTTAGAGGGGTACTATAAAGCTTGTAAATTTAATGCTATTTGGATGTAAAAAAAACCAGCAAACAAACAGATTTTATAAACAGAAGAAGGGCAGCTGGGTTTCCCATTTAAAGTAATGGGAGGCTTCTAAATTGCTTCTAAAACCAGCAGTGTGGCACAGCAGAAGGCCTGCAAATTCCACGCTACTGGAATTGAAAACACCAAAGTTATAAATGAAACAGAAATTTTAAAAATGAATGAAGTAATAATGAATGAAAAAAAGGAATCAATACAGTTGAAACCACTGGAAAACAAAACGAATGGGAAAGCAACAGAGAGAGGTTTTGCAGTGTACAGAACTTGATCCCCTCTCCCTTCCTCCAGATTATTCATTTTCATAGTCATACAGTGGTACCTCGGGTTACATACGCTTCAGGTTACATACGCTTCAGGTTACAGACTCCGCTAACCCAGAAATAGTACCTCGGGTTAAGAACTTTGCTTCAGGATGAGAACAGAAATCGTGCTCCAGTGGCGCAGCAGCAACAGGAGGCCCCATTAGCTAAAGTGGTGCTGCAAGTTAAGAACAGTTTCAGGTTAAGAACGGACCTCCAGAACGAATTAAGTACGTAACCAGAGGTACCACTGTATTAAACTTCATCAGTCTGTCTTATTAAAATTTTAAAAAATAACAGAATCAATGCAGTGGCACACCGTAGTGCCTCAGATTTCTGTGGCGCCCTGGGCAACACCCAAATCTGGTGCCCCTCTCACCTCTTGCATTCCATTGGACGTCTTAGTCATGGCTAATGTTGGGGTGCCCCCAAGGCTCAGTGCCCAGTGCAACAGGACCGGCCATCCCCCCTACATCCACCTTTGCTCAATGCTTCTGGTTACTGAACCATGTATGTGACTATGGTTTTGTTGTTGTTCTGTTCCTGTTGAAGTCCCCATCCTTTGTTTTGGACCAACGTAGCCCATGTGGTCCCCTCCAGGTTTTACTGGGCTATAACTCCCATCATTCCTGATCATTGGCCTTGCTGGCTGGGCCTGACGGAAGCTAGAGACTAACAACATTTCACAGGCACCAGGTCAGCTACCTCTGCTTTGAACTGTGGTGTAGTGATTCAGGTTCAGCTTCATTTCAGAGTATAACTCAGGTCTGACTTTCCATTCTGGTTTGATGTGATTCTCTGATTAAAATAAGGTAGTGTCTATTTTGATACTGACGCCTATAAGCAAATAGGATGAACCATTTTATCTCTTTTCACAAAAGGAGAAAAAAAATCTTGTCATGTGCCAATTTAAAAATGCCATTAAAACAATTAAATACTTAAATTCAGTTTATTTCAGTGGGATTGAACCACATTTATTTCTCTCTGGATTGCAACTGTTACTCCTAAATAATTCCATCACCACTTGGCACTCCCATCATAAATACATTGACTGGGATAGACATTTCACAGATCTAAGGTGCTTCCAAGTGAGGATCATGGTTTTAAGCAGTCTTACAGCTCAGTCCAGAATGTAGTTAAATCAAACTATTTGGAACAGAATCAGAGGCTGAGATCCAAGGGGCTGCTTGGGATCACAGAAAGGTTTTACATTAGCCAAATGGAATTTATTTCCTTTTGTTATTTGGATAGTTGATTTCCCTCTCCCTTTAGGGAACGGCTATAACTCAGTGGTAGAGCATCTGCTTTTCATGCAGAAGATTTCAGGTGTTCCATTTCCAACATCTCCCAAAAGGGCTGAAACCCAGGAGAGCAGCTGTCGATCAGTACAGAACAGGGGTAGCCAATGTGGTCCCTTCCCATCACCGCTGACCATTAGCCATGGGCTCACAGAACTATTTTCATAGTTTTGGGGATCCTAGCCAAGCTGACTTTCATTGAGTTCAAAAAGAACAAACCTGAATGAATTTACTTAACTAGATAGTTGGTTGAGGTGTCAGCCAGACTACCCAATGAGTGAGGACCTGCTTCTTGAAAAATAAGGAAAGTATTACCGGAGCAGAGTTCGTATTGGTCTGAGTTCATAAAAAATCACCGCCTCTGTGTTTCTTACAACCATCGTCTTTTTCGGCTGCTGCCATCGAACCTATCTAAAATCAAAGAACACGTCAGCTGAAAACGCCTCCTCAATTGCCAATGCATATTTTAAATGTTTTAACCACAGATCACAGACACACAGGACCCAAATGTAAGGAAGCAATTAAATCTTTGTTAAAGCGCAGAAGAAGCACTCCATTTTTTGCGTTTGACAGTATATCTTCCAGGGACAACGGAAAGAAACAAAACCGCCTTTCTAAGTGAAATGCCTGTCCCC
Organism: Podarcis erhardii; assembly: GCF_964252035.2. Classification (NCBI taxonomy): domain Eukaryota; kingdom Metazoa; phylum Chordata; class Lepidosauria; order Squamata; family Lacertidae; genus Podarcis; species Podarcis erhardii. The sequence goes on from NC_138513.1 coordinate 27,461,949, forward strand.
TTGCCCGGGGCTTGGGCTGACTTTCAAAGGAAAAAGCCAAATATTAGATAAGCATAACTTGGCAGCGTTTGTAGAGTTTGCTGCCAGACGGGTTACAGAACTCAGGAGAGTCACAGAAGAAGAAGAATCATTTTATAATGACAGTGTCTTGGGATTCGAGAATGAAAACCTTCTCCTCGGTGGTACATTTCTTTTGTAATTAAACTCTTCCACATTCTTTGAGAGATTATGTAATTAGGTGATGGTGTGTGTGTTTTATTCCTGCATCTGCGTACTTCAACCATAACTGTGATCTGTTAAGTTTTGTTTTGACAGACACCATCTATCTCTAGTCTCTTTCTGGAAACAATGGACAGTCAGAGAGTGATCCCACTCGTTAGGAATTTGTGGACATGAACCTTGTGGAGGGTCAAACTAAATGTTACTTTAATTGTACAGTTAACAACCACATCGGGAGATTTTAAAATTTATTTTTAATGTAATACTAGGCAGAGGAAGGCAGTGTCCAGTAGGACCGCAGCACATGGGGAGGGAAAGTTTAACCCTTCCTAGTCATGATCCTAGCAGGAATCACTCCCCTGGCAGCAATTAGCCTTAGGGGCAAAAAGCTCCCATTGGCACCCATGGGAGCTTTTACAGATAAAGTTAATTGTTAGGCAGGGTAGCAATTTGGGTGCAATTCTGGTGCAGCTGAATCCCCGTTGCAGGGATTTGAACCGCTGACCTTCTGATTGGCAAGCCCAAGTGTCTCAGTGGTTTAGACCACAGCACCACCCGCGTCCCTATTTGGCAACCTAAAGAGATTAATGGTCATGTAGGATTTTTAAACCTAGCTCAGCTACACCACACTGGCTCACAGTCCTGGCCAGTTATGGTATTATGGACCACTGTAGAGATTATTCTTCCTCCCTGAAAAATCTTCTCATTAGAGAAGACACTAATTAATACCTCAGCTTTCCTTGGTCTGGTGTTCTCCTAAAGCTGTTGGATTCCATCTCCCATTGACCTCAGCCAGCCTGGCCAATTGTCAAAAGCAGTGGTGGCTGTAGTTCAGCCACATATGGAAAGAGCCACGTTGGCTATCTGTGTTCCAGGGAAAGAGGTGAGAATGGGCAAATGAGAACTGAAATACCTGCCCGCACGAGGGATTCTGCATCTCTAGATATAAAACAAATATATTATTTGGAGAGAGGGAAGCAGGAAGGTCTTTGCCTCACTTCAGTAAAGCTGCAATTGATTTGCAATCCTTGGTTTAAAAATACACATGTGTTTATCCTCTACGGAGAGTTCAACTCTTGAATGTGCGATTCAGTATATAAAGATCTATAACATTCTGGCTGCAGGTACTCAGTGCCTGGCAAACATGTGAAGAAAAGAGCTTGGAAGTTACAGATGTTGTCCTTCGACTCATGAGAGAAAGGTTCATGGCTTTAGTTTTGTAGGTCTGTGGTTCTGGACACATTGGCAACTGGATGGTAGCATGAGATCAGCACTCACATTACATAATGGCCAGCCCCCTTATATTTAGTGGCATCCAACCCCTTAAAATTACTGTTTTTGGAAAGCAAGAATAAGGCAGGGGATTAGTTGATAGGATTTGTGGTTCACATTAAGGGCTGCCTACCTCCCAGTAGAATATGAATTGTGAACCTGTGGCCCTCCAGATATTTTTGGACTACAGTTCCCATTATACCTGACTGTTGACCATGATGCCTAGGGTGGATGGAAGCTTGGAGTCCAAAAGCATCTGAAGTCCCACTTGGTTCTCCATCCCTCATTTGGAACATGTTAAGTAGGCCAGCTGCAAAGGTTGCCATGAGATTATAATTAGAGATGCCATTAGGTCACAACCTAAAAACAGTTTTATTTATTTAGTTAGTCCTGCAGCCATGAAAGACTTTGGCCATCGTTTGGCCTGTCCCATTTCACCTTTGGTCCCATCACCCATCTTCTACCCTAATAGTTCTGGGACAAAACAAGATGGGTGGTGGGATCAGAAGACTAGACAGTAGAATTTGTGGACATTCAATGAAGCTGGAAGTTGGAAGACTCAGGACAAATATAGGGATTCAGAAGATGATCTCAGGGTCAAGAAAGGTTCATATGGAAAGAGGCGGTCCTTGGGGTATTGCAGTCCTGAGCCATTTAAGGCTTTATAGGTCAAAACCAGCACTTTGAATTGGGCCTGGAAACTAATTGGTAGCCAGTGCAGTCGGACCAGGATCAGTGTAATATGCTGAAATGGACTAGATGTGCCATTGGCCCAGTCCAACAGACTCTTCCTAACGTCTTATGAGAAGCATGGCAGGAAGGCTCACAGCTTCATCCTCCTTTCCGTATGTTGGGCTGTTGAAGATACAGCTGGCTCCATGGGGTTGTAGCAGGGATGCTAACTTGAATAAAATATTGGGGGTGGGGGTGGAAGGTAAGCCCTGCTCCACATAATCGATCACAAGACGTGGTGTACAATCACCATTGGGCCCTTGCTTAGAAATATCAAAAGGGCTAGAGTCTTAACATGGGACGGGTGGAACTAAATATGAGCATGGATACTTTCCATTTCCATTTTTATCTTTGGGTGTGTTTTTATTCTTGCTGGAAGAACTCGAAATGTATTGGCAGTTGAGCCAAGCCAAAAAAAGTCAGCACTCGTATGTTCAGAAATGTAATTGAGCAATCCTAGGCTCCCAGAAAGCTTACGCTGAGCTTGAGAAAGAGCTCTTGATGGGAAGAAAAACAGTTCCTCATGAAAATGGCCGTGCTTCTGTTTCTGCTTTGGCAACAAATGCCAAAATGCAAGTCCTGAAGCTGGCACTATTAGTTACGTCGGGAGCCAAGTAGGTATAAGAGAGGATGCGAGAGAGATGGATGGGCTGTGTCCATTGCCTTTTGTCAAAACATCCATGCCTGCCTGCCTATGATGGTGTTTGATGCAGAGATTACACCACACTGTGTTTCCTGTAGGAGTGCTGAAACCAAACAGGAGCTGAGTTCCCCAACTGTTTCCACACTTCTCCCCAACGGCCTGCTGTGTGTGAAAAAGTGCAAAATACCCACAAAGTGTGTTTGGGAGGGGAGAATGCATCCCTGTTGCCAAAGGAAAAGCAACAGTAAACTAATGCACCAAGAAGAGAAGAAGAAGAGTTTGGATTTGATATCCTGCTTTATCACTACCTGAAGGAGTCTCAAAGCGGCTAACATTCTCCTTTCCCTTCCTCACTCACAACAAACACTCTGTGAGGTGAGTGGGGTTGAGAGACTTCAGAGAAATGTGACTAGCCCAAGGTCACCCAGCAGCTGCATGTGGAGGAGTGGGGAATCGAACCCAGTTCACTAGATTATGGGTCTACTGCTCTTAACCACTACACCACACTGGCTCATCATACTACCAAGGTAGCAGATTTAATCCAGCAATGGTGACATTCATTCTCTCTCTCCTGCCCCAACTGAAGGTAAGGGGTTGTCTTCATTTTCCCTCAGTGATATCATCTCCTGGCTGTGTTGTCACTCTTTCTGTGTGATACCTGATTGTAAGAATGGCCCTTCATGATTGGCTAGGATCCCTCCAGGGAAGAAGCAAGAGGCCTTATCATGGTACCAAACCAGTAGCAGAGAGGCAGAATATTGGGGGGGGGGGGAATGTGAAAGGCGCAATAGTAGTATTTTTGTGGGGTGGCTTTTTGTATCCCTTGAAAGCCTGCTTTTTGCCAAGTGCAGAAATCTTCTGGGGGCCACATGACGATGGTGGGAAGGGCCAGAGGCAAAAGAGAAAAGAAAATTGATACTTTTCAGCCATATAAAAACCAGAGGTTTATATGTAACACATTCACCCACATCTCTCCATCCAGACAAGCAATGAGATCTTATAGTGGTTCAAGGACAAAGTCCAGCAAGGCAAAAGCATCAAAGTCCAGTCAGGCAAAAGCACCAGAGGAGTGAAAGGTGTGGCCTGATATGGTGTGGGTTTTTTGGGGGGGGGGGTTTCCTAAAAAAGGCTGAACAGTTTCGTTGGCTTCCTTTAAAAAAGCTCACATTTTGGGGGCCTTCCCCCAAAAGCTCAACAACTTCTGGGGTGTCCTGGCTTTTACTTTTGAGGAACTTTTCTAGTGCTCTTTTTAAATTTGCTCTTAAAATGTCATCTGGAGAGATGTTTTGGCTCAGCCTCAGTGTTCCCCTCTGTCTTCCTCACAAGAAGATGTTACACTTAAAAATAAGCCAGATCTTTTGTTCTGGAAAAAGCCACAAACCAAATTCAAGCACATTCCAAAAGACCCCCTAGGGTGAGAAGCCCACAACAGACAACTCTCACCCACAAAATGATTTCTGGATGTCTGTACACTTTTCCGTTTTTCTTCAACATGACAGATAGAGATTCCCCCCCACCCCCAATGGCTGGGTGCATTTAACATACTTCAGAACAGAGAAAGTGGTATGTACCTTAGCCAGAAAATAAAATGACACTAGCCTACAAACCCTAATGCTCATTGACAAGCTGACACAGAAATGTTCCGAAACGGAAGTTGGGAGTATGGTAAAGTTACCGGCAGTGTGCGTATAAATTTTTCCAGGACAATGAACATATGAAAGAGTTGCTTGATTTCGTAAATGTTGCCCTCTGTTGCAGTGAAATGCCTACAGGGCCCTATAGAGACTATTTCAAACACATCAGTCAGTTTTAGGGCTCATCCACACACCACAGTAAAGGGCATGTTTTGTTGGCATCAGGTGAGAGTCAGGTGTGTGTGCTTAGATGCTCATTGTCCTAAAAGTCCTGTCCTGGAAATGAGTGCTTTTAATTCTTGCTGTTTTAATAACCTTTTCCAGCCAGTTACCATTCAATAATTATTATTGTAAAGCATAGTTATACAGTGGTACTTCGGGTTAAGTACTTAATTCGTTCCGGAGGTAAATTCTTAACCTGAAACTGTTCTTAACCTGAAGCACCACTTTAGCTAATGGGGCCTCCTGCTGCCACCGCGCCATCGGAGCACGATTTCTGTTCTCATCCTGAAGCAAAGTTCTTAACCCGAGGTACTATTTCTGGGTTAGCAGAGTCTGTAACCTGAAACGTATGTAACCTGAAGTGTATGTAACCCAAGGTACCACTGTATATTATTCCCACCTAGCTCAACCAAGGCAGTTTTGTCTTTGCGATCCTTGCCTTATGTCACTCCTCCATTAACCCATAGAGGGCAAGGTCCCTTTGCCCCCCCCTAAAATATTTGAGGAGGCCACCCCACCCCCAGTTGATGGGCACTGCCATTCAAATGGTGTGTGTGCACCATGTATTGTGGTTAATTATATGGGACAGGGCTTACCTGGACCCTTCCCCCAATATTGCCATCCCTTCATTCAACCAGCTTGCACAGGATGGTTTGCATAAGCTAGCCCAGAGATTCCTTGTCTGGCACAGTACAGTGGCTTGCATTTTGCCTTCTTGTCCCGAAATATTAGCTAGATTCTGACATTCATTAATTTATTTGGTTTAGGAGAGTCTCTCCGCTCCCAAAGATTCAATCACTGCATCCTCTGTAAAGCCTGGGCTTACTGTGTGAACAATTAGTTGAATCTAAGCCTGTTGATTTCAGTGAACATAAAGTGTGTAACTATGCATAGGACTGGCCTGGCATTTTCTTCAGCTTTGAATCATTTTCTCTGAAATCTTCAAGCACTTCTAAACTATTATTTAAAGAGCTGAATTGCTTAAACTTTCACATAGGCACATTATTTTTCTGATTGCCTGGATCTTTATGGAAGGGAGATAAACAGGAAAAAAACACCAAATAATTTTGTGGCTGTACTTGAATTTTGCTTATTAGCTGATAGATTTGTTGGCTGATATGTTTGTTTTTAAAGTTTTCAAACTCTTTCTTACCCGATAGATTTAGAATTCAGAGACTGGTTGGCCTACAGCTGTCTTTCCATGAAGGAATCAAAATCTGGTTTAGATCTAGACTTAGGGTGGATCTAAACACAGGGGGAAAATGCTATAAATAACTCAGAAATTAGATCATTACAGGAAAAGGAAAAAAATCTCTATGGAAAATTGTGTTTTTAAATTTCCTGCTCTCTGGCACCGTCTGATGCTGCATGTTTATAGCTCATTCAAATCGCTGTTTCTTTACTAATGCAGTTATCCTTAGGTGCCATTGAAGTCACTGGGTTACATTCGTGACACTGTAACTTAGTTCCCATTGAAATCAATGGGAGTTAAGGTCAACTTAAGTGTGAACAAGCAATGACAATCCCCATGTGATGTTTGCCCAAAAGCTTAATTTAGAAATACTTTGAGTTAGACATCCTGGTGATATTATCTTTGGCCTTGCTTTTGATAATACCAAGTTATCAAGATTCAACACTAAGTTTAAACTTGTCAAGCTTAAAGCATAGCCATAAACTCTGTGCAAAGAGCAGATCTTCACATCTTTACAGCACTTGGCTACACAGTGGGATCCAAGGAATAAATTTGCTGGTGTTCATTGGCTGTGAATTAATACTGATCTCCAAAGCAAACATGTTCAAAATGTGTAGACAGGCCGCAGGGTGGGAAAAGAGCAAACTTTGTCACAATGCTCTCTGTTTACTGCCATTCAACGTTCAGATAAAGGACCATTTCTCAGACGATGGGGAATGCAAGAGGAATTCTTGAATTTATTATATTTAAATGCATCTTGGCAGCACAGAGCTATCCCACATCCTGTTGACAAGTGTAATATAAGATATAAGAAAACAAGGAGAGTGTCTGAGTCACCAATCCCAGATCTGTATCGCTCCGTATTGTAGAGCACATACTTGGGTAGCTTGAAATGTTATAAAAATAATGTTCAACGTCTGATTAGGTTTCTATAATACACATGGAAAGGAAATTTAGAATTAACACTGAAACTCCATCCTTCACATACAGAGCTGTGCTTATTGGCTGGTCTTAAAAACTTGGGACTCGGAAATCTTTGGGCCTGGTTGAGAACAGGGGTTCCTCCTTATCTCTGAATCTTTTGCTTTGTTACTCTTTCTCCTAGACCCTTGAAATTGCATAATCCTTAATGCATGCCACTTTCTTTCACATCAAACATTTGCAAATTGGCTACCACTACCATGCTAGACCTTGGAGACTAGTGGTGGCTAGGACTGGGCTTCACATACCCCTAAGCTTTTTTCTTTCCAGCATGTTTGAGCCAAAACTGGCAAGCAAAAGCCTTGAAGAGAGTATCAGATATTTGGCTGCTTCCTCAAATAATTTTCTAAACGTATAAAATTAGAATTTCCCAGGAAAGGCTAGCTGAGAACTTCCTCCTCAACATCCTAAGGACTTGTTTACGTTTCTGGAGAACATTTATTCCGTTTAAAAATGATTCCACTTTCCTCCTGTAGAAACCAAAGCAGCAAGCGGCAACCAATTAACCACAATGTCAGTAAATAAAAGGGGGGCTACCAGCATCACAGCACTGCCTGGACAACAACTTCACATAGCGGCAAAAGTCATAGCATAGTCATTGTGGCATAATACTTCCAACAGTGGAGGTTGAACATAGGCATGAGGGTTCTCCACATTTGCTTTAGGGCAGAGTGGACCAACTTTTCATACCAACTGAGCCACAAGAGTACTTCAAAATGGAACCTGTGGGCCACACACTGCCATGTTGTGTGGGGAGGGAGGGAGGCCAAAATTTGATGTGCCTCGACTTCCGGGTTAGCGCCAACGTCTAATGGCGGATTCCCTCCGAGCTCCGGAGGGAATCGGCTCAGTAGGGATCGGGTTCTGCCACGCCGGCGACGCGGGGACCCTTAAAAACCACAGGCGTGGATGCCTGTGGACCTGGTGACTCGGCGGGCACCATTAGCGCCCCCCCGACCCGCAAAGGAGCCTTTTTAAAGGCTCTGGAACGGGGGACGGGGAGCGGCGCGGTGCTGAGAGTCCTCTGCTTCCCCTGCTGAGCGAAGCCGCATGCCATGGACGGAGAGCGCTGACTTTCTCCTTTAAATATTCGGACTAAAAGCAACAACCCGTGAGTAATACGGAAATCGGACTTAAAAGGGAAATTTTGTTTTTCTTAAATTCGGTACGATCGGGGGAGGTGTAAAAAGGAAGTCGCCCCCCCCCCGCCTTGTAGATAATCTAAAGCAAGAACTAGATAACTAAAGTTGAGGGAAACATCTTTGTCTTTTTTGAAGAAAAATTATAAATTTTGCGATTGGACAGTACAATTAATTTGGCTGGAGGACAAGAGTCGGACTGGAAAGTTAAAGTGTAACTCCCTGAGACCCGGGAGTGATCCGTGAGAGAGCTTGTTAAAAAGATACAGAAGATTTTGACAGCTGTCAAACAAATATAATTTGTTAAGATATATATATATATTCTTTGCAATTTTTATGGAATGTGGGAAAATCGTGGAAGGGAAACTTGGGTCGACTTTAGGAAAAAAGTTTAAGATTAAGTTAAAATTGGGTTTTAAAAAAATAAATAGATATAAGGTTTTTAAAAATAAATTGAGGAATGGAAGAAAGCAGAAAAGGAAAAATAGCATGATTTAAACAAATTATTAAGTTAAAGTTGAGAAATAAGATAAGAACTTGTTGAGCGGATAATAATGAAATTATAATACAGAAGGGGGAGGTGTGAGGAGGTCGGGGAAATAAGGTTTAAGAAAAAAAAGGGGATTGAAATTATACCTGTTTTTTGTTTGTGTATGTTTGTGTGTTTATGTGTTTTAATGGAAACTTAAATAAATATCATTAAAAAAAAAAAACAAAATTTGATGTGCCTCTCCCCAGCCCTCCTGTTGCCTTCCCAATGCTAGCTAAGCAGGGTGCCAGGCTTTGGGAAGGAGTCACGAGGCTCTGTCAGGGCCCTAAAGCCATCCCACCTCTTTCTCAAAGCTGGGAAAGTGCTAACTAAGTTTTGGGAAGGAGGCAGAAGGATTCTAGGACCCTGTCAGAGCCCCAACACCAAAGCCTTGTTTACCTGGCTTTAAGAAGGCAGTGCAAAGGCATCAAATGTTGCCAAGGGCCACCAAAAAAGGTCTCAAGGGCTACATGTGGCACTCAGGCTACGTGTTGGACTGCCCTGCTGGAGAGCAAGCAAAATGCTTTCAACATTCAGACATTCAGTACCACAGGCAACCTGAAATGGTGAAGCTCAGCAACATATACATCCCACAGGGCTTCTGCTTTTCTGTTTTCGCTCTGAGAAGAGCCCAGGTGAACGTGACCTTGCAACTAGTGTTTCTGTAAAATAAAATGAAAAACCACCCTGAGCCTAATTTATATTTGTAAGTAACACAGTGAGTGGCAATTCCTCTTGGAGGTGTAGCAATGGGGTGAGAAAGATTCAGGGAATTACCGCTTTGACTCGTTGGCATGTGAGCGCGCGCATACACACACACACATTTTATTGCCAAGTCATCCCGCAAATCTCTAATTTGGTCACTGAAGGCTTTATTCCCCTTCTTCCCTGGGTGATCAAAGCATTCATCAAAACTAAATAGCTTATGTCAAATTGGATTGAAAAGCAATCCAAATTCCAAAAGAAAACAAACTCCAGAAACTAAGTATACAGTGCAGTAGCTCTGGGAGTTTGCTGGTTGAGTGAGCTCGTGGCAACCCAGTAGATGTATCGAACCTGACACTGCTGTGTTGAACTTGCAGGCTTATTACTGGGAAACAGTGGGATTTGGCATCATAATGGTCCCATTTGTCCTCTCATCTCTCGTTGGAATAAATCAGCAGCAACCATTCCACCTCTCCAGTTTTAGGCAGAGCAGCCCCAAAGGAAGATGAAAGATGTCACCATTTTGCTTGTCAATCCAGATGCAAAAGATTGTCAGGGTGGGAAATCACTCTGTCACTGTTTGTTTTAAAATAACTTCACACTTAACTAATGTGGAGTGACCTATGAGGGGGAAAGTACAGTTAAACACAGGAAGCATTGTTGGGAAGTATTGTCTGATTGGCTTATTTGATGTTACAGGACTTCACTCTACCAAAAAGAATGTCCGTCCAAGAATTCACTGCCTTCTTATATTCAGCTATCATGCTATGCTATTAGCATGAGATCATCATTATGGAATCACAGTGAACAAAAGAAATATAAGGAAATAACTGAAATCTGTGAAAATGGCAAATATTATGCGCGAGAAGAGAAGCAGATAAATTCTCGTCAGCAGTACAAGGATCGCAGGCTGTTTGGGAAAGGAGGAAAGAAACTACCCAAGTACGATGTTTGAGATTATGCCAAAATAACCAAGGATCTCTCCAGTGCAGAACTAGAAGGCGCAACACAAAAGGAAAAAGAGTCAGGAGGGAGAAGGAAATAAGCAAACTTGGGTACTAGTTCTTAGTTACAAGTTCTTCTAATGACCGGCTGGGATAGAAACAGATTGTAGGAGAGGAGGAGCCACTGGACTGGGCCTGCATAGTATTTGAAACTATAAAATTGAACGTCAATTAAAATGCCTGATGGGATAACAAAAGGCTTTAAGTAGAGAAGTGGCCTGTCTCACCTCAACTAGAATAGAGTTTTAAAAAATTAACACATGGTTCCTGGCGGATAGAACCCATACATCTGAATAATTGGGGGATCGCTAACAATTTAACCTCTGCCCAGGACTTCCAAGATTAGGAAGGGATGTAAGGGACTAAGCAGTCCTTGAGGCACCCTGGACTCAAATAGTTACAGTTCTTGTGAATTAATAAAAAGAACGTTAAACTGGCCTGGTAGCATATGGGCAGCCAGTGCACATTTGAGCATGGGAGTTATGTGCTCTCCATCAATGGTCTGTCCCCATCAATGGTCTAACCACAGAATTTTGCACCAGGCCCACCTGTTACCAAGCCCAATTCAAGGTACTAACTGTAACAGATAAAGCCCTATATGACTTGACAGGAACACCTCGTGTCCATACCAACCCCATGTCCCAAGCCATGAGATGGGCAGAGGGAGCCCTGCTGCTGTGCCTGCCAATGAGTGTTGCTCATTGTGCAGTGACCCAGAAGAGGGCCTTCTCAGTGGTGGTGCCCCAGTTATGCAATTCTTTCCCAGTGGAAGAATCAATGGCCACAAGATTCATGGGCTTTCGCAGGTTCGTGAAAACAAAATGGTTTTCAAACACCTTTGGAGACTGCCTGTGCTTTTCTTTTCGTCGGCTCTTTCTCGCAATGTTGTTAACCAAAATTATATTTTTTACGAATTACAGTATTATGCATGCTTTGTATTTTATGATGTTTTATTGATTTTGTTTTTATTAATGTGTGCTTTGATGGAAACCGTTTTGAGGTCTGCATGATATAAAGCGGTGCATAAGAATTTTAAATAAAGAAAACATACAATGGGTCGCAGTCTAAATGTTGCATGGTAAACTAGCCTACATAGGAATGCAGTCTTGGTTTCACATGGGAAATTGTGGTGAGTTAATGGGCAAGGATTGCACTGCATGCGATAAATAATAATAACAATGTGTATCATCTTAAGAAGCTGGCCAATTCCAAACTTTTTGAAAAAGCCACACCCAATTCCTTGGTAAAGCACAATGCAGTGATCAGCCCAAATTAATTCCCTCTATAGAATTTATTTCTGCAATGCCACCTTTACCTTACACTTCCTTCTGGTGGTAAGAGAAACCTTTCAGAGCAACAGTTCTGGTGCTTGTGGTCTAATGCTACAGCTTGGAAACACAAATTGTCAAATCCTTGGACCTAGTAAATAAGCATTCCTTCCAAGTATTGCATAATTCAATTATGAGCTTTGTTTAATGATTCGGTGCGAGCTTTAGATCATTTTTCCAACGAGCTCTTTAACAAAATAATCGCCATTCTCTTTTTAATGGGATTAAGAGATATGGAGTCATTTACTTAAATTACAAGAGAATTAGTTCAACTAATCATTTGAAGAGATTCAGTACGGAATAGGTGGAAGTAATTTGAATGCCAAGACTAATTTCCTTAATATCACAAAAGAATGTGTTCTTCTGATATTAATTACCATGCAGTAAAAGATTGTCAAGACTGTAGTTGCCAAGCTATTCTTTTCAAGTTGGTTTCTAGGGATTGTAAAATTAAATGTTCCAAAGCAAGCTCCAGAGTTACTGGAACATCAACAATGGCACAAATCCTGACTAATATTTAGATTGCTCAGCTCTCCTGTTACAGAGGATATTGACACTCATTTGCCAATGTCCTGGTACCATTTTGTCAGTGTCTGCAGAAACTTTATCTCAAGGTCTACAATCTCATTTTCCGACTAGCTTGATGGATACCCAAACTGTGTTGATAATCAGGGTTACCACAGTACTGAATTTATATGGGGGGCAATGAATGTGTTTTAGGTCAGTTTAGAAATGATCCCCACAATATAGCTGGGACACTGGTGGCGCTGTAGTCTAAACCACTGAGCCTTTTGGGCTTGCTGATCAGAAGGTTGGAGGTTTGAATCCCCGTGATGGGGTGAGCTCCCATTGCTCCCATTGCTCTGTCCCAGCTCCTGCCAAGCTTGCAGTTTGAAAGCACGCCAGTGCAAGTAGATAAATGGGTACCACTGCAGCGGGAAAGTAAATGGCGTTTCCATGTGCTCTGGCTTCCATCATGGTGTTCCGTTGCTCCAGAAGCAGTTTAGTCATGCTGGCCACATGACCCAGAAAGCTGTCTGTGGACAAACGCTGGCTCCCTCGGCCTCAAAAGCGAGATGAGCGCCGCAACCCCATGGTCACCTTTGACTGGACTTAAGCATCCAGGGGCCCTTTACCTTTTTAACCACATGGACAGCAAACAGCATAGTTTAGCCCAGGAGTTTTAATTTGTATATTGCTATACAGAATTGTTAGATGAATAGAGGCAGATCTAGGCATATATATATACACACACACAGTGGTATCTCGGGTTACATACGCTTCAGGTTACATACGCTTCAGGTTACAGACTCCGCTAACCCAGAAATAGTGCTTCAGGTTAAGAACACAGGATAAGAACAGAAATCGTGCTCCGGCGGCACGGCGGCAGCAGGAGGCCCCATAAGCTAAAGTGGTGCTTCAGGTTAAGAACAGTTTCAGGTTAAGAACGGACCTCCGGAATGAATTAAGTACTTAACCCAAGGTACCACTGGAGAGAGACAGAGAGAGAGAGAGAGAGTAAATTGTTTGGAGACTTTTTAGTGTAAAGTGATATACAAGTTGCTCTGGTTGTTAGCATTGGGCATCGAGAAAATTCTGATGATGATGCCAACTGCTCATAGACATGATGGGGGCTTGGGGTTGGGAGCTTGAACGAAGGACCACCTCTCATTGTATGAATGAAGAAGAAGAAGAGTTTGGATTTGATATCCCGAAGGAGTCTCAAAGCAGCTAACATTCTCCTTTCCCTTCCTCCCCTACAACACTCTGTGAGGTGAGTGAGGCTGAGAGACTTCAGAGAAGTGTGACTAGCCCAAGGTCACCCAGCAGTGGAGTGCATGCGGAGGAGCGGAGACGTGAACCCGGTTCACCAGATTACGAGTCTACCGCTCTTAACCACTACACCACACTGGCAGCAGATGTGTTTGTTTGTTTTTTAGCACATCCACCACATGTCACTCAATGAACACAATAGCATTTGAAATGAAGATATGCATTTCATAACTCCATAAATGGAGGATGGCTAGGGTTCCTAGGTATATTTCTTCAAAGATGTGCATTGCCCCTTTAAATATCACATTTCTCACCATCTCTGCCACACACAAACACAAACACACACACACACACACACACACACACACACACATGCTATGAAGCCTTCAAAACTGCAAGATTGTTCCAGGCTGGGCATGCCAGCCGCATTCAGCCTGCGAAATGGAAATGATAGTGACTTAACCCACACAGCCCCTATGAGAATAAGACTATAAAACTAGACCTTGGCATTCCGAGAACAAAAGGTTGCATCACAATTCAAGACAATAAACTAAAAAGGACAGAAAGAAATCCGTTTTACTGGAGCATTCCAAGGGGTAGGTCAGTTCTCATTTCGTTCAAGCCAATTCTATTTTGAGCCCCGTAATCCAATTGTGTACATTAATAAATAGCTATCGAGAGAAAGTGGATTTGCAAGTGCTCTTTTTATTTAATTTCTAGTTAGTGGATATTGTTAAGTGAGCCAGATGGTCGTAAGGAAGCTAAACACTTAGAAGGATTTGAAAGCAGAAACCATTAGGACAGCAGTTAAAAACAAGAAAGGGGAGGGAGGGGAAAGAAGTGCTTGGTATTTTAATGCAGCTTTAAGGAAGGCCTCCATCTGCACTGTACACTTAAAGCAGTATTATACCACTTCTAACAGTCATGGATCCCAGGGAGCTAAAATTTCCTGAGTGGATTTGCAATGAATTCCTCTTCATAGGAACTATTGGGAAAGCGTGCAGTCTTGTTTTCTCCATTCATGAATCCTGCTTCTACTACTTTCATTCTTTTTAGGGGTTCCCATGATCAGGGCCATCTTTAGCATACGTGCCACCGGAGGGCAAAGATCTGCCCAGCGCCCTAAAATTTAGTTTAGCTGCCCCCAAATTAATTTTTATTGAGCTTTTCTTGGAGGGGGGTGCTCACTTGTAACAACAACACATCAGAAAAAACTGCTTTTGTTTCCTGACTCGTCGGGAATATTTGATGCTACAAAGTAACAGAGTGACGGAGGAGGGGGGTGGGGACTTTCGCTCCATTGCTTTTCACTGCCGCCAATCAATAGGGACCAATATACAGTAGGTATACATTTGGCACCCCCAAGAATTGGGCACCTGGGTGCCCCACACCCCTTGCACCCGCCTGTAAAGAAGGCCCTGCCCATGATGTTATCTGTTGTTCTTTCATATCCTTCGGGACCTTATCCTTTGTCTTTACCCCCAAATTTCCCAACAACCACTCCCAATGTTTTCATATAGATGTTAAACAGCCTTGGGGACAAGGTGGTACCATGCAGCAGCTCCCCACAAAACAACTACCTGAAAAACGATCACCCAACACTCTTCTCTAAAACCGACCCCAGAGATAGGATTGCAGCCAATGTAAAATAGTGCCTCCAGTACCCACCCTACTAAGTCGGGTCAGAAGAATACCATTGTGAAGGTTTAAAAAGCCAGCGAAGATAAGATTCCCTGCTGCAGACATTATTCTCAACATGAGGACAGCAGTGGGATGGATAGGAGCCACACTGCAACTTTGAGAAAACACAAGCGCCTTTCAAAACACTTCCCCCTACGCACTGTTTCATTGACTCGCTACTTAACTAGAAAGAAGTTGCATGAGTACTTGGCAGAATATCTATTTACCAAACACGAGCATAATTGAAAAACCAAAATATCTCACTGGCGCACCCCCAACACCATTTTACACAAGAGTTTATTTTTAGCAAAGGCCTCTTTTTGTGTGTGTCTGTCTATAATTTAGGCTACATGGTTATCTGCACAAGGAAGCACATCTAGGCCCTGCTAGGATGCATGCATTCAAAACGCAGGTGATCAAACTGTTCTGTGCCACATGCTCAAAAGCCTATTTTGGCATTCAACAGTATATAAATTAATAAATTTTATTAGTTTATTATTTTAACGTACATGTCCATTAAACAAATGGAAAATCAGAAGCTAGATTCTCGCCTGTTATTTCAACACAGTGTTCTCAGGCAGCCATAATAAATGCAAGCTATGGAGGAACTTTGATGCTCCAGAGATGTTCCTCTTCTCCCTTGACCAGCATATTTCATTTTTCCCCTCTGTACTTAGCATTAGGTTATAGCCACTGCAAGCAAAGCAAGGTCATAATGTCAAGCGAATGTTCCAGTCCTTAATTTCTTATCACTTCCACTGCCTTATAGTGACACTTGCTGGTAGAAGATGGGACTAGAAGGAAAACCACAACGTCCCCTCCAAGCAACAGCAATACTTAAATAACCAAAGCAGGTGTCCCAGATGTGGCTGGATTTGAGGTCCCATCAGTCCTCCAGTTAATGGCCAGGGCTGATAGATCACCAAATCTGATGGGCCACAGGGATGGCTCTGACCTGAAGTCAAATGGTTAAACCTGGTCATTATTGTGGGATTTCTTTTAAAACATGAACTAGAATTTTAAGAAGCTGGTGAAAGCCACCTCAAGTATGGTAGCTGAAGGATAAATAACATATTGATTCAACAAAGCTTTCATTTATGGTGGTTTTACTGGTAATTTTAACTGATAGTGCTTCAAGAGCAGTTTCACTTAAAAAGCAGAAAATGCATTTTAGACATAAATTGACCCCTTATAATAGCCAAGGGCTTATGGGAGGTAGCTCTACAAGACTACAGTTTAATACTGCTAGCTGGAGGACATATATTTAAGTATTTGCTTTGGGAAATGTCACATTCATAAACAGACCAGCACTTTTATTTACCGGTAGTTCCAAATCTTAATTAATAGGCAAAGGAGCATTTTCACCTGTTGCCTGTGAGCAGCAATTGACTGGGTTTTTGTAATGTCACGGAATTCTCACAAACATTCCAACTGCTAAGGAAAGGTCAGTTGAAAAAACAATAATATACATGTGAGAGCAGCAAAAGGTCAGTTTGGGGTGGAACATACATTTCATGGCCTACGGACAGTAAAACCTCAGTGGCATTTGTGGGAAGAGGGACTAGAGAAGGAGGATGACTTGGAAGCAAGGAAGTTGAGCAATGCTCAAGGAAGCTGAATAAGAGGCAGTGAAGGAAGGAAAAGAAGACTCAGAAAGCAGAGGGACTGAGGCATTCACACTACTGAGAAGGTAGCTGGAGGAAGCAGAGGGGTGAGAGGAGTGTAGGAGGCAGGGATTTGAGGAAAGGACTGTTCAGTGAGAAAATGGCACATAAGAAAACAAATATACTGAAGTGTAGGCAAGATATAATGATAACAGCAAGAACCTTTATTGAACTAACAGAACTGGACAACAGGGACAAAGCAACCACTTATATACATTTCTGGAGGCCTGGGCCACTCCCAGTCCCAACGTGATTGGCTGTCTAAACTTCCAGGCTACGAATCATAAGTCAGAGTTTAAGGGCCAATGGCAGAGGCCTAAATCCTGAAATGTTCTGTGATTGGATATCATGTATCGAATCAGAACACAGGGGCTCAGAATCCTTAGTCCAGACTCAATCTCAGGCAACACAGACCACTGAATACATAACATATACTATGTAGCAGTTATGAATAAGGGTGACTCTATACTATTGGTGAGCAAGACAAACAGAACCAGGAGCCATTATGAGTCAGTGAACAAGAGAAGTGAGGTGTAATGAAATATTATAATTTAGAAACACTGTCTTATATGGGAATAATAGTCAGCAACACTGACATTGAAATGTTTTGGGCAAGCCTTAATACCACCTGGGGCCGTGAAAGCAGAGGCAGACTTAAAGCTGTTGCATCCACACTAGGGTCAACTTTGCAAATTAAAGTTGTTCCGTGGCAGCCCTCACGCCTGTCTCTATCTATGCTCCAAGGCAAAGAGCCCAAAGGCACAGGAACTGGAGTGGAAGTATTTAAAGAGCCAGCCAGATTTTTGGCTTTAGGACTTGACGGCCCAACATTGGTGCATCCTCTTAATAAACAGGAAGTTAGTGAAATGCAGGAAAAGCAAAAACTGAGGGTAGGAAATGGTGATATATTGGAAAATAATGAAATTTCTCTTTGTATGCAATGTTCAAATGGTTTGGGCCTAGGCCAGCACAAGCCAGTTCCAGAGCTGCAGGAACTGGTTAGAGGGAGTCCCTGGCTAAGTTCCCTCCAGTGGGGCTCCTCCAATTAAAGTGCCCCCCCCAAGCTGCTGCCTCACTCCTCTAACTGCCTGCTCATTCCCCTGGCCTCGGATTTACCTGGGAACAATGGAGAGGCCTGGAGAGCCAACTGCGATTTTGATTTTCCCATAATGCTCCAGCTCAGCATCAAGCATTGTGTGAAAGTTGAAATGCCAAAAGTTCCATGTCCAAGGAAACTCCAGAGGGGCCAAACAACAACCCCAGTGGGCCCTGCAGGGGTGGCTTGACCTCTGGCAGGCCTTCCTGGGTATTGCCACAGGTTTTGCTGGATTTGACATAAGACGTTAATTATAGTGCATCTGGGACCACCTATAGAGGGAGCTATCCCACCTGACAGGCCACCTGGCCAGTGAGCTGCATACAGCCACTTGCCTCATTGGCCCGTCCTTTACCTTTCCTCCCTTTGATCTTTGCCAAATATGACGATCTAGTCCAAAGTGCAACTTGAGCATGAAAATGTAGAAGAGAAACACTTCCCCCAGGACCAAAGCCAAGTTAGTATTTGGTTTCAGTATTAGTTCTTCTATGAACACAAACAAAGAAGTCTTGTCACATGCATACTTCCCTTCAACAACAGCAGAAACACTGGGCATGAATGCCTAGCATTGCATGGCGAACAAGACACTTATATGGCAGCTGTTGCTAAATAACTCTCTCTCTCTCTCTCTCTCTCTCTCTGTGTGTGTGTGTGTGTGTGTGTGTTTATAAAAAGAGAAAGCTTGGTAGAGAAGTCCAGCTGTGTTTCAAAGAGGGGGAGGTGCAGAGAAAGGTCCCATCATTTATCATTTTATTCCATTTCTGTTGTTTTATTTCTATTCTGTTTCTTCCACAGGAGTCAGCCAGTGTGGTGTAGTGGTGAAGAGCGGTAGTCTCGTAATCTGGGGAACCGGGTCCGTGTCTCCGCTCCTCCACATGCAGCTGCTGGGTGACCTTGGGCCAGTCACATGTCTTTGAAGTCTCTCAGCCCCACTCACCTCACAGAGTGTTTGTTGTGGGGGAGGAAGGGAAAGGAGAATGTTAGCCGCTTTGAGACTCCTTAAAGGGAGTGAAAGGCGGGATATCAAATCCAAACTCTTCTTCTTCTCTTCTTCTCTCATCCAGAAGTGGACCGGACTCAGGGCTGCTTAGCTTCAAGACATTGGCTTCAAGACCACATGCCTCTGAGAACTCTAATCAGTGGCCAGAAGAGGGAATTTATGCAGGTACAGCTAGTTTTACAGCAGGGCTGGTGAACCCCAGGCCCAGGGCCAGATGTGGCCCTTCAGTCCTCTCTCTTTCACCCTCTCAGCTTCTGGACAGCCTTCTGAGCCAACTTGATTTCACCCCCCTTGAGTCCCCCAGGTTGTCCAGGAGGGAATGTGGCTCTACGGTTGTGATGCAGGGATGCTTCTCCATCTGTCTGGCCAATTATTAAATATAGCAACAACCCTTAATTGAGCCAGAGTTATTATACCCATAATGAGCTGTCCATATCAGCAATTGGGAGCAGGTAAAGGAGAAGAGCAGAGCAGTAATTTTATGGGGTTTTATGTTCTTCCAATTTTCTTGGTGTTTTCTGGACATGGTTGCTACCTGCCAACACATCTTAGGGGTGGGATATTCACAGTCTAAAGAAAGAAAGACATCTGCAGGCATATAAGCCCCTTCAGATGCTATTCCACAACACTTCAGAGACCACGTGGCCTCAGTAGAGGCTGGTCCCTTAGGGCAAATGGGGCACTGCCCCACCACCCTCAGCCAATGCCCATCTGATTGCCCTCTTACAACCAAACAGGCTGTGGCTCTGCCTAGCATTGGCTCTGCTGCCACCTACTTGCAAGCTCCTTACTTTCTGCCCTACTAATCCCATTGGGCTACAGTTCCCAGGGGTTTTTTTTGGGGGGGGGAGCCATGATTGTTGTCATGACTACAGTGGTACCTCGGTTCCTGAACATAATCAGTTCTGGAAGACCATTTGAATTCCAAAACGTTCGAAAACCGAGGCGCAAAGGGCCGTCTTGAGAAAACTGAAAAACACACAGTGGAAGCCGTTCGACTTCTGAGGTGCATTCGAAAATCAAAGCATTTACTTCCGGGTTTTCAGCATTCGGGTTCCAAAACATTAGTCAACGGAGACGTTTTGAAACCAAGGTACCACTGTATATACAATGTACATAGTGTTGCTGGGGCCTACATTTAATGTATTCAGTAGGTCTCTCTCTCTCTCTCTCTCTCTCTCTCTCTCACACACACACACACACACACACACACAGCCAGAAACAGTTTCCAACCGTTTCATTGGCTTTGGAAGTAACCATTAAAAAGTCCTCTTTTGTCCCCAAATTGTTACCATACTAATCTACAACAACGGGGGATCAAATTGCATTTTTTTGTTTTGTTTCTTGCCATAAAGCATTAGATGGAAACTGTGGCCTTGATGTAAACAGTCAAATTCCGGCAAATGGTATTAGTCATCCTTTTGTATGCCCGGCATTCAGTTCCAAATAGCAAAGCCGGGAGTTACAGATAACGTCCAGAGCTGCCAAAGGGATCCAAAAGCTTTCTTCAGAAAAACAGCCCTGGCGAGGATGAGTAAGACTTGACATTTTCAAGTTTGGAATTTTCGTAAATGTCCCCCTCCCAGAGGATAACTAGATTTCCAAATATTTGGTTCATTGTGGTGTGTCTCTTTTGATGCTGGAGCCATAAAATCCATCGGAGGAGCACGCTGAGTAGGAAAACAATTTATTTAACTCTTTGATGACTAGGCATGTTGAACACAGTTATTTAAAATGACCAAACTAGCAGGGAGTTTTGGAGAAAGAGAGCATGGTGAATAAGTTAACAGGACAGTGTGCTGTGGTGGTTGGAGAGTTGGACGAGGACCTGGGAGACCAGGGTTCAAATCGCCACTCATCCATGAAGCTCATCGGGTGACCGTGGTCTCTTAACCTAACCTACCTCACAGGGTGGTTGAGAAGATAAAACATTAAGGTGGGAGAAGCATCTGCACCACTTTGAGTAGCCTAGATGAAAGGTGGGCTGCAGATGTAACACAATAATAAAAAACAAACAAAATAATCAGAATGGTTATTTGAGTGGCACCTGCAATGATGCATTGCTAATGTGATCCACCGTGCATTGGGTTTGATGAAGTGTTGTATTTGTGATTGATGTTCCTTGTGTACAGAGCAAGTGCTGAAGAATCCCTCCTTGCCCCCAGAGGCAAAATGTGAAAGCTTTTCAAAGAGGCTGTTGAGGAGGCTCAATAAGAATTCACCTGTATAATGAACTTATAGTACAATGGTATTTGTAGCAAGTCTCTTGGTGTTTCATGATGCTGTGCTCTCCAGATACCACTACAGCTCCCATTATCCCTACCATTACTCACACTGGCTGGGGCTGATGGGATTTGGAGTTCAACTTGTGGGGGACCACAAATTCTCCATTCCTAGTTTTCAGGACTAGGAATGTGGTACCTTGGTTCTCAAACTTAATCCATTCTGGAAGTCTATTCCAAAACCAAAGCGTTCCAAAACCAAGGCACGCTTTCCCATAGAAAGTAATGCAAAATGGATTAATCCGTTCCAGACTTTTAAAAACAACCCCTAAAACAGCAATTTAACATGAATTTTACTGTTTAACAAGACCATTGATCCATGAAATGAAAGCAATAATCAATATACTGTACTATAAAATAAATAAGACAGTATTGTAGATGATAAAAATTAAATATATATTTTTTTCTTACCTGCACTAATGATATTCATTGTTTGGATGGGGGCTTTTATCCATTTCTGCAGTCACACAGTCAATCAGTCAATCAATCAATCAATCAATCAATCAATCAGTAGCTGGGTTCCACACAGTCACAAAAACAAATTAGCCGGAAAAGCTTCAAAAACAAAAATGCAAAATAAATAGCAAAAACAAAAGCGTCAAACTTAATCCACTCCAGATGTCCATTTGACTTCCGAAATGTTTGAAAACCAAGGCACAGCTTCTGATTGGTGCAGGCGCCCCAGAAACAATAGCCGACAACCGCATTGGACATTTGGCTTCCGAAAAACATTTGAAAACCAGAACACTTACTTCTGGGTTTTTGGCCCCATTAACTCTCTCTTTACACATATTAGCTAGGTTTCAAAACTGATTCCACTGTATAAAAATCATGGCTGTGGTTTTCTGACACTTTTAAAGATATTTTAGATGCAAAGATTATGCCCTTTCCTGAGAAAGCCATCTTCCAGCATTTATAACATAAGCAATTGCATTTGAAAGGTTGCTGGTGACCACATGCATTTTTGCATAAAGGCATCATCTAGACTAAACAAGGTCAACTTGATGAGGGATTCAGTGAGTCCACCTAGGAATAATTTCCTTTTAACATTTAAAGCTCATCCCCACACCCAAGTATTTCAGGAATTCTGCTGCATCATAGGAAAAAAATAGCACATATACACCCTCAAACTGAAAACCTCAGTGCATAAACAGAGGTGACCTTAAGTGGAAATCTGGCTTGGAAGTGAGAAGTGTTATAAATGGTCTCTATGTTTCTAATTCAGGCAATAAATTAAAGATGTTCTCCCCCCCCCCCACGCCCCATAATAACAAAAGTCCATTAGTAATATATTTAGACCATTACCCGTAAAGTTAAGTATTTTTCATCCACCCACCCTGAATCTCAGCACACTCAGGCTTTGCAAAAGGGGCAGCCAAAAGGGTGCCATCCCATAAGCTCCAACCTCCAGTCCACAGCATCTGGAGGGCACCGTGTTGGCAACCATTGCTACAACACTTGTTAGTTGTGAGGGCTGTGTGTGTGTGTGGGAGAGAGGGAGAGAGAGGGGGAGAGAGAGAGAGAGAGAGAGAGAGAGGGAGAGAGAGAGAGAGAGAGGTAAAGGGACCCCTGACCATTAGGTCCAGTCGTGACCGACTCTGGGGTTGCGGCGCTCGTCTCGCTTTATTGACCGAGGGAGCTGGTGTACAGCTTCCAGGTCATGTGGCCAGCATGACTAAGCTGCTTCTGGCGAACCAGAGCAGCGCACGGAAATGCTGTTTACCTTCCCGCCGGAGCGGTACCTATTTATCTACTTGCACTTTGACGTGCTTTCGAACTGCTAGGTTGGCAGAAGCTCACCCCGTCACGGGGATTCGAACCGCCGACCTTCTGATTGGCAAGTCCTAGGCTCTGTGGCCACCCGCATCCCTTGAGAGAGAGAGAGAGAGAATAAAAAAGCAACAACACTTGGCTCCAGAGCAATGGTTCCCAACCAGCTAAGTACTGCAGACCCCCTACTTTTTAAAAGCCAAGCCATGGACTCACCTACTTTTGAAAATGTTTATATCTCTGTGGAAGCTTTCGTTACGTGTATGGTGCCACTATACCCTCCAACATGTCCCAGAGCAAAGCTAGGCCATGTTCCTGCATGAGTCACATAACCCACGGGAGAGCACGATGCCTCAAAACACATTTTGGGGGGCACCGCAATCTTGCACAAGACACAGCACAATCTCACACATTTTGGGGGCTTCCTCAAAATGGGATGTTCCAGACAGTTAATGGGTATGTGCCATGGACCCCCTGAGTGGGCTACATAGGCCCCCTGGGGCTCACAGACCACCAGTTGCTAACCACTGCTCTGGGGCAAACATATCTACAAAAATGGGGCCCTTCAACAAAGTGAAGCAGGAGTGGGAGAATCTGTCAAGTTTGGTGCTCTCAGGTTATCTTTCCAACCTTAAATTCAGTTCTCCACATGCATGCAGCAATTTGTGTGTATGGTTTTTTTTAAGCCTCATGAGAACTCTTTAGCATTTTGGTGTGAGTTTCTCCCTAATGAACTCAGGCAGATTTGACACTCTCACACATTTTTGCAAGCAATTTTCCCTCATAAAATGAACTTCGGTGTGTAATATTCTATGCACACTTTCCCCTAATGTATGTATTTTGCAAACTTGGGTTGGAGAACAGAATCCAAACTTCAGATACCGGTAAGTGAATTTTGAAGGGTGGCTGTGTTTCAGTTCTCATATTCTTTCAGACACTGGCATAGCAACCCCCACTGGCACCAGGAGTGGGGGAGGGTGTACACGCACATGTACCCCCCACGCCATGGGGCAGGGCATCCAATTGGGCAAAAGCAACCGGCGTGCACCAGCACAACGCTGTGGGAAAAAATATTGTGGGGTGCGCCACTGGGAAGGCATCTGGGACTCGGGAGGCAAACTTGCAGGCCAGTGCATGCCAGCTGCACCCCTCCTGGGTGTCCCTTCCAGGTGCCCTCCTGGCAGCGCACCCCACACTTTCTCGGGCAGCGCTGGTTCTACTGGAGGGCAGCTGCAGCCAGGAGGGAGGTAGCAGTTGGGGTGCCCTGCGAGCAGGGCTGGATTTAGGTTTGATGAGGCCCTAAGCTATTGAAGGTAATGGGGCCCTTTATATGTCTAGCTGTCCTTTGTCAACAACAAATTGTCGCTGTTTTTGTGTGTTGAATATATGCTATATGTTACAGATAGGTAGCCGTGTTGGTCTGCCATGGTCAAAACAAAATAAAAAAATTCCTTCCAGTAGCACCTTAAAGACCAACTGAGTTAGTTCTAGGTATGAGCTTTCGTGTGCATGCACACTTCTTCACACGAAAGCTCATACCTAGAACTAACTCAGTTGGTCTTTAAGGTGCTACTGGAAGGAATATGCTATATGGTAATTTATGGACCCAAAAGGTATATAAAGCCATTTGCACATAACAAATAGGAGCCTACACAACACAAAACACTGTTGCCGTATGTAGGTTTTATTTTGTTTTTTAGCTTATATTTTGGAAATGTACATCCAGCTTTTTTTTCTTTAATTTTTTGGGGGGCCCCCAAGAGAGTGGGGCCCTAAGCTATAGCTTGTTTAGCTTATATGTAAATCTGGCACTGCCTGCGGGCCTCGTGCCACCCATGGCTCACCCCATGCTATGTTCTCAGGCAGCACTGGGCTCGCCTGCTAAAGGGTGCCCTGCAGCCTGTGCCCCCCCTTCCTTTGCTACTGCTTTCAGAAAGTGCACCTTTGGGAGATTGGGTTTTAAATATGAACTGAAATGAATTTCTTCCCCAAATTGTAGTGTGGACTGCTTCAGTTCAGGATTCCAGCTGCTCCATTTCCCCTCACAATAGTCAGTTGACATTCTGCAGCCACTATACATGCTCAGTCCCCATTGTGGGCACCTTGGCTTTTGGAGATAGTACTTTTCCACCTATAAGACACCCCCATGTATAAGACACCCCCTATTTTGCGGGACTGAATTTTCAGAAATGGGGGGAGATGGCAAAAAGTTGTTGAGCTTTTTTTGAGGAGAATTGCCCAGGATTGTTGAGCTTTTTTGGGGGAGGATTACTGGGGGTTCTTGAGCTTTTTTAGAGGGGAGTGCCAAAAATTGCTCACCTGCACGCATTGCAAAATCCGCCTGCTATCTGTCCAATCGCCCGCCCAATTGCCGCAGCGCCGGCCAATCAACAACACCCGTTGACACAGCATGGCCACACAATAGCCACTGACAGCCACGGCAACAACCAATCAAACGTCCACCCCATGCACTATCCATGTATAAGACGACCCCCACTTTTTAGCATGATTTTTAAGGAAAAAAACCTCGTCTTATACATGGAAAAGTATGGTATTTGTGTGCTTGTCAAATCAAGAATAGATTTGTCCATTCTTGTAGCGCTCACCAGGTGGCAGCAGAAGCCTAAAATGTTTCTGCAGTAAACTATAAAATAACTCCTTGCAGCTGTATAAAAACCCTGAAAGGATATGTAATAGAATGGTTAATTCCAAAATGGACTTGGTTTTGCTCTTTGTTTTTGTTTATCAGAAGACTGAGTGGAAAAGATGGAAGAGCATGTAAAAAGAACTGATACAGTATCACAAAAAATAGTTTCAAAAATATATCAAAATGTAAGAATTACATAAAAATAATAATAGAAAAGGACCAAGATATCCTGACATTACTATTCATCTGAATGTTAGATTGTTCATATGTGTTATAATATTTAATAGACCTTTATAGCTATTCCTAATAATATATGTTGCTTTGTTAAATCCCCGTCTGCCTTTTGAAATTGATGAAGACTTAATTATTCACATGCCATTAATGTACAAACACACACACAATTTTATTTGTGTGCTGCCGTTCCACTGTTCAAACCATGCTCAAGGCGGCTTACAAAATGGCAAATATACATAACTACAATGTAACAGAAGTAGTCATAAACAAAAAGTAAAGCATTAAAAATACATAGCCAAACTGAACAATTTCCACACAAATCACAACAAAATCTAAAATAAAAATATAAGAAAAATATAAGAAACCAACAGCAACAACAGTAACTACCCCAACTCATGGCTTATGAAGGTGTAGCTATAGGGAGTTGTCATGATGAGTAGCTGCACTTCAGAATTTACCCCTACAGCCACCTGAGGTATCACATATTTATATTTCTTATTATTGAAGCTGTCCCAAAACCAGGAGGGATAGGGTGGAAGTATTTGAATTAAACAACATGGTTTACAATGATAAAAATATGAATCAAAAGTTTAAAACCAAGCATTCCATCTCTCTCCTCCAATCAGGCGCTTATCTTCCTTTCCCCATGTCTACCCCCCAACCCTGTCTCCTCTGCTAAAAACTCGCAGGATTTCCCCTCAAAAGTTGTCAGTGACAACTAGGCCTCGATCAAGTTTCAGCTAAGCCTGGAGTCTTCACCAAAGCCTGATTCGAGACTCAGGTTTGCATCTCAGACAACAGCAGAAAATAAATCTTATTTCTCTTCCCTGTATGGGCACAGGGTGGAGCTAGAGAACAAGTCTTTCAGGAAATCATTTGTATGGCAGTTGAACACATCACCTGCAAAAGGAAAATGAAAGGAGTAAAAACTGCTATAGCAATAATGCTAAAAAGAGACAGAGAAAGAGGCAGGATCCAATAATAAAACTGCTCCTGGGAGGGAAATAGAGGAAACCCTGGAATCAGCTAAATAAATGTCATTTTGAAATCTGTGGTTAAAATTAGTGCATTATCTTGATTCAAAATGGCCTCCAATTGCATCTGAAAAGCCTGCCTCTTCATCTCAGGAGCCATCATGCAAAAGAGCAGTTCTGCCAATGGAGGAATGTAGAAAAGGGAATCCCTCAAGGATCGTTAGTGGTACCTGTGCTTTTAAACTTGTTCATACACCACATAGTTGGGATGAGCAGCGAGGTAGACAAGCTTGCTGGTGATACTAAATTGTTCAAGGACAGCATATTAAAAAGCAGAAACATCACCTTGCTGACAAAGGTCCGTATAGTTAAAGCTATGGTTTTCCCAGTAGTGATGTATAGAAGTGAGAGCTGGACCATAAAGAAGGATGATCGCCGAAGAATTGATGCTTTTGAATTATGGTGCTGGAGGAGACTCTTGAGAGTCCCATGGATTGCAAGAAGATCAAATGTATCCATTCTTAAGGAAATCAGCCCTGAGTGCTCACTGGAAGGACAGATCCTGAAGCTGAGGCTCCAATACTTTGGCCACCTCATGAGAAGAGAAGACTCCCTGGAAAAGAACCTGGTGTTGGGAAAGTTGAAATGCCAAAAGAATTGTATTTGTATCTGATATCAGCCATTTTATTTTCAATTCGTTTCCTAATGATTCCTAGCATTAGGAAAGGAATTGAAAAGAAAATGGCTGATATCAGATACAAATACAAATCTACAGCAAGCCCACAATTCAAATGCTGAGCACAGCTCTCACCAAGGAGGATATTGTAGAGTTGGAAAAGGTTCAGAAAAGGACAACGAAAATCATCAAGGGGATGGGGCAAGTCCTCGCGAAGGAAGGTTACAACATTTTGGGCCTTTTTACTTCAGAGAGAGGGAGAGTAAGAGGCAAACATGATGCAAGTGAATAAAATAATACACAGTACAGAGAAAGGGGATAGATAAGACACAACATAACACAAGAACTCAGAGGCATCCAATGAAACAGAGCGATGGGACATTCAGGACAGGCAAAAGGAAGTATTTCCTACACGCAGTGCAGTCAAGGTATGGAATTGGCCTCAACAAGAGAAAATGGTGGCCACCAACGTGGATGGCTTTGAAGGAGGATTGGAAAAATTCACAAAGGCTTATCAAAGGCTACTAATCCTGATGGCCATGTTCTACCTCCACTGCCAGAGGCAGTATGTTTCTGAATACCAGTTGCTGGAATCCCCCAAAGGGGAGACTGCTGTTGTGTTTAGGTCCTGCATCCCAAAGGCATTTGGCTGGCCACAGGATGCTATATGGGTTGATCCAGCAGGCTATTCTTAAATAGCTTGGGGCCCGTTTACTTGATGGAACATACTTCCTAATATTTGCTTGAGGACCCTGTCCTGCATCCCACTGGTGGAAGTTGTATGCTATGTTGAGACATGGGAGAGGGCTTTCTCCACTATGGTGCCCAAGCCATAGAGCACTCTCCCCTTGGAGGCTTGAGTGGTGCCAACACTGATGGCACTCTGGCCCCAAGTAAAGACCCAGCTGTTTATTCAAGCATTTGGGGTTGCTGATTGCAATTTAGCATCATCTGCTCACTGCCTGATGATTATTGCTGATTATCTAATGAATTGTGGATTTAATTGATGTGTACCTGGTGCCCGAGATATAGGGCAGGTTAGGGGGGGGTTTTTTTGTAATTATATTTTATTAAGTATCAACATTTTTAACATATACAGTCAAAATTTCGTCTTTTATTTTTATCGACTTCCCACCCCTTTTTTCATGGAGTTGCTGTTCTTCCCGTTCTGCTGCACCCTATCTTCTATCAAATCACAACCACAATATTATAATCTATTTACTTCTGATGCTCATAGCTCTAGTCCTGCTTGCGAGTTCATCATACTATATTTCTTTAGTCCAAAAAAGGCATCCATTCTTCTATAAAACACTCATTGTTAGTTTTGCTGTTAATTTTGCCAGTTCAGCATAGTCCATTATCTGACATATCCCTTCTTCTTAAGTTGGAACAACTTCTTCCTTCCATTTCTGTGCGTATAGATTCCTAGCTGCTGCTGTTACATACAACTTTAACATCATCATCATCATCATCATTATTATTATTATTATTATTATTATTATTATTTTCTGTCCCTATAATCCCTAACGGGTTAGAACTATTTTAATTAACAAGTGAACTATGGTACCCAAGATTCCTTTTGCAAACTAGGATTGCCAGCTTCTTGCCTAGAAACGGTGTACATGCTCCTAACCACCAATCAGGACTGCAGACACCATTTTCCCACAAGTCCCGAGGTCTGTGTTCGTCTGCTGCTTGTGATGGGACAGAGTAGTGAGAGTGCCCCTAGCATCATTAAACCCTGCCAATCAGTAACTTGCCAGGAATTCTCTCTTTTTTAACCATTACCACACCTGAGCAGGACAGCGTGTAACATGTAAAGGGCAACTTTGTGCCAGTGAAGAAAGAATCAAAATCTTGCACCCATCTCAACTAACTGAGGCCAAAATGCAGTGATCCTTTGCTGCTGACCTCAACGTTTCAGATCAATCTTGGTGCTGCTTCTCGCTTACCATCTCATATAGTACAGCCGGCTCTCACTTGACAACATAAAAAGTTCACTTCAAACAAGTCGCTCGACCTTTAGCAGGTGCTCTCTGGGAAAAGGTGCTACCGGGCAGAGTCAGCTGCTGGAATTCACATTTCGGAGCTGCTCTTCGCATTAGATGGGTGTATTGGATGATCAAAGCAAAACTTCGAGGTCACACCTCCATCTGCTGTGTCTCATAATAGGATTATTATTTGTGTTGTACCCATGAAATGGAAACCAAATAGCTCTTCAGCTTTCAGAGCAAGCATGCATAGGATCTGGTTGTTAGGAGTAATGTAGAAGCATTGTCGCCATCTGCAAAACCAGTGTACTCTGGTTTGCACCCTAAAGGTTTTCTTTATTATTATTATTTTTAAGAAAAATTGTATAGTTGGGGTGGGAAAAGATTCCGAGGCACGTTAAAACTGTGCCTACTCTATTTCAGAGCTGAGAATTGAATTACCCTCATGGAGCGAGATAAGATGCCGAGAAAGCAGAAGGGCTACAGGTTCAGCGCAGCCCTGTTAATTTGCTTGGCTCAGTGGCTGGGGCCTGTTAAGCCCTTGATAACACAAATGGAATGTGTGTTGTATAACCCTGGACAGCTGGAAGGAGAAAAAGGCCAGTCACAAATTAAATTAAGAGGTGTAAAATGCCGTGAGAAGAAAAACAAATTGAGATGGCGAAAACAGGTGCCAACTGACATTTATTCCATATTCAGTCACACTTTCTTTTCTCACTGTGTGATTAGCAGCTAAGCTGAATTAGGGCAGATTTCATGCTTCCGTGACCTCCATGAGCACCCGTAAAGAAAAGGGAAAAACACCTGCAGGTAGATGTTTTTCCAAAGAGCTAAAACAGTAAAATCCCCAACTACTGTTGAACTGGCTTGGTGAAATGCTACCCGGAGTGAAAGGGCAACACTGCGTTCACATGGAGAGATTCAGTCACTGGCTTAAAACACTTACATACTTTAGTAGGAGTTCTTAAAAGATCATTTCTGGTGTGCACAGAATATAGAGAACTATTTTCTTGCTTCTTTCGCTTGCTCTTAAATTACTTCAAGAGAATCATGAGCTCTCAGAAATGGTTTATTTAGGTTCATTGCTGATATGGAGTGTCCAGGTTAACACTGGATGGTACAGAGAGGAAGCTGGTTCTCATATTCAGAAAAGAAGCACAAAGTTTTTCATAAGTTTAATTGTCATGCTGTATAAGATAGGGAACTCCGGATCACTCATATTCACCAGCTTGTATTCATAGTAATTTCTTAATGATCACTGATCTCTCACATATGCTATGCTTATGATCCAATGTACTCTGTAATCTAAACACATAGGATAACTATCCTCAAAGTAGGTGCACTGATTTCAGCAAGTCTGCTCTAAGTATAAGTAAAGTTGGATGTCATCCATACTTGTCCCGTCCCCCCCAATGAATTTACTTCTTTCTCAGGACCAATTTTACTAGATACCTGGGTAAGAAAAGAGCTACAATAAACATTTTTCAAGGGGACAAACAAGTGACGTTTTAGAAACTTGGTACTGTGGAGTTGGTAGGATTAATGTGAAACAGCTGGAATTTTTTTGCATATAAAGTAGAACAATAGTTCTTGCATGCAGGTCCAGCTGTTGTGAAAATAAAACCTAAGGGGGGAAACCCCTATCGGAAATTGTTGCACTAAAGATACACAATACTTTGCGGAAGGTCTACTATTATGTATAGCTAATGTGGTTGCATTGCGGGTGCACTGAAGTTTGAAGTTCATTAAGTTTTCTTACGATACATTTCTTCTAAATCAATTGCTATTACACTTATACTTCATTCAGTCCAATACTTTTTTTCTTTAATCTCCTTTGTTTTGTTCTCCTAAACATGAGATCACTATTGCAAAGATCTCACCACAGCAAATCTGCTATTTCACATGGGCTATAGTCAAATTAAGCAAATAAGACAAATTCAAAGTTTTCTTGTTAATACTTTTATTAGTGTACTTTTCTGAACTTCTCTATTGGACAAACATAATGCAAACTCCAAATAAAAACTTAGAGTTCTTAGCCGTCAGAAAGAGAGACCATGGCATTCCAAATTTGTTTTCATTCTTCATTAAAGAAAAAGGGGGAGATATTGAAAGAACCATTAGGCACACAGTTGACACATACTGTACAATGATATGCACAAGTCATTTATTTAACAGCTATATTCAGATGTGCTCTTTAGATTTTGCTCCTTGCAATGTAAGAACCATGCTCATTCGAGCACAGAGAAGTAGGGATTTACAAGGAGTGACAAACCAGACTTTTAAAACAAGTCCTTAGATAAGCCAACACAGCAGCAATAACAGAATATACATTGTTGGTTAAGACAGTATACCTTTGATCTCAAAACCTTAAAAACTTTCTCTCTTTTTTTAAACAGTTATTCAAATACACATGCGTTACAGGAAAATATTGCACTAAATTAAAACTGAGGTTGTGGAATTCGTATTTTACTTTTAAAAATTATTACACATTCTGGTAGCATTTAAAATTAATTGTTTAGTCATAGCAAACACCAGAGGCAGAAGCTTGAGGGTGAACCATATGAAATATTCCACCTTACTGTTCATTCTCTCTCAATTAAGGCTAAAATTAAGTGCATTTTGCTGGACAATGGCACATTTATTTTCAGAGGCTGGTCACCGCATTCTCAGACCAGGTCACACCTGGCTAAGTATCTGCTGCATTTACACAATCAATTCCGGGGCGCTTTTAAGTAACACAGGGGCTACAGTCGAGATAATGTGAATGGACAACATGGGAACAATGCATAATAACTAATCAGGAAGAGATGTACAAATTGACTGCTCCTGTCTACAGGCACGCTCTGAAATTAAATATAGATGGAAAAAACGCTTTGTGCAATAATTGCATTCAAAGAAACAACACACCTTTGTTTCATTCACACATTTTCTGGATATGTAATCAATTTTAAAATTCAACAATTGAACATAATTCTGAAGTCTAATGTAGATGGCCCAGGGGTAAGAGATACCACATACTATATTGATTGTTATTCATTTCCACTTTGAAGTGTTGAAAATTAGACGCGAGTCATATATTGAGGCTGTATTACGACCTGTATTGAGGCCTGCCTTTTCTCCTATTATCCAGTGTTTCACACGGATTATAGCATTCTACTGTTTTAGAAGTCAAACAGGGCAGGAATAAAGGTCATTAAGAGCTGGCATAGGCCTAAGTTTTCATTCAGTAGTATACCTGTGAAGATCATTCAACTTCAAATTGCAGGTGATGCCTGTACACTGAAAACTAACTTTACAGGGACAGATCAGCAAGCTTATTTCGTCCCAACATGACGGGTTTCTGTTACCTGCAGAGCTCTTTTTTTAAATTAATCGTGCAATCCTCACCTGCAATTTAAAGTAAGAGCATCCAGACAGTTCTAATATCTCAATTAGAATTAGGCCACAGACTGAGGAACAAATCTTAAGATATATTTTTTAAGTGTGTGTATATATGAGAGAGATTCATGTCAATTGCCACCTATATTTAAAAGCATTGAGGAGGCTACAGAAAGAATACTTCATACATGTTATCTTAAGCTGTTCTGATTCTGGTAAAAGGGAATCACACGTATAGTATGGATCTGTAGAGATGGGGGAGAACAATTGCACTTGAAGACATGCATACTGTAATGAAGATGTAATTTTTTTTTTTTTTACAGCTTTGCCATTACTGAGTAGGCTTCACAGAAAGAATGGAATCCAAATAAGGATAGTAGGTAGGGGAAGGGCTGTAGACTTCCTTGTTCATGCCTTAAAAACACATGTATTTCTTGGATACCTCCCAATGAATATTTCTTTTTCTCTTTTGAAGTTAAAGCCATTTTCTCTTGATTTTTTTCCCTACATGGGAGGACCTGTTTTGCAAAATCCTTAGGTAATGCATTTACGCCCAAACCTGAAACACATTGTTTTTAAGTCAGCCCCGTTGAGTTAAATCAAATGTGTTTAGTATCAGAGCATTAAATGACTACTATTTGGGATATTTTCTTGGGATCTTAAACAAACTATATAGTAAAATATTAAGGGGATTATACCTAATGCTTTGAAATTCCTTGATCATGGGAGGTGCTCATCAAGGAGATTCGAGAAAAGGAGATTCCAAGATAAATTAAGGCTCAGCAAAAGTAGTAAATTATTACTTCATTCTCAATTAGACATTATGTCTGGAAGTAAAGAGGATAGACAGGGGGCTTTTTGTGTAGAAGAAGTTTATTTATTAAAATTTTACATTATGCAAAAAATAAAAAAGATTGTTATTTAAAAAAATATTGTTGTTGTGTCTCTTATTTTCATATATACACTGTGGTGCATTCAGGAATTTGCAATTGTTTGCATATGACTGTTCAATGAAGTCCAGAAGACTTATGTCAGTAAGAAACCAAGTCATTTCAGCAATTTTCCTCTTAAGGTGAACACACTTAAATAAAGCTAAGGGTGACAATTAATGGCAAAAAGTAAAAACATTCTGATAATTTCTTAATGTTGAGAACGTTGTATTTTAATTTGCTTCTGTTTCCTAGCCCCCAAAACTCCTAATAAATAAATAAATGTGATAATCCCCTTTTTTAAACATCTGTCCTTCCCTTCACTAAGTGCTATTATGAGCCTTTCTGCTTTAAAAATTATATGCAGAATACAATAACTGTTATTGAAGAACAAAACAAGACCACTAAGCAGGCTAATTCAAACCAAGATGTTTTTCTTTATGTGTACCCATCCTGACTAAGTAATAAAACCAACGAATATAATTTACTTAGTTATTTATTATTATCATTCTTGAAAGTGAAGCTAACACGGCTTTCGCACATATTACTTCAACCTTTAGTTAGCAAATGTAGTTTGGGAAAATCATAAAATTTCTCAGAACCATCTGTTCAAAAGACTTCTTTCATGCTAGCTCAACCACTTCAGAGCCACTTAGTGAGACCTACAAGGCCTCAACAGTCATAATGCAAATCAAATTGCACCTGATTTTCACATTGCACAATCTCCCAGTTCCGAGCAAAGCAGCCAAGTCCTCCATTGCTATCACCACAGTTGTGCTTTACTTATCACTCAACTGACACAGTCTAGCACTTTTCATTGCTGGCAATCATAGATTCCGTCAAGAGTGGAAGGAACAGACATTCTTACAGAGCGGGCTAATATTCTTCTCAATGTTGCATGAAGATGCACCAAATCATTTAGACACATGAACCCAGTTCATGGTAGTGGTTGCATAAGAGAAGGAGGATGAGAGGAACGATTATCTCTTATGGATGCATTAATAATCTAATATGTGACACTAAAAGACCGGTGCAGAAATAACAGCATGAGAGTTTTAAGCCCCAGAGAACCTGCCCAAGTCCTGGGCAAATGGACACCAACATAAAAATCTGGAGTGTCACCTTTTCTGCAAAGAAGGCGCTTGTGTAGATTGCAGTCTCTGCTTATATCGCTGCATCTGCTTTGAGGGTGAATGCAGTTTTTTGAAGAGTTCAGGGAATTCATTTGCTGGAAATAAAGTTTCCAAGAAGCCCTCCAGAAAGACGTATACCATCCTCTTATTCAGCTGAGTATGCTGAAACATTTCGAAGACTCTGAGAATGCCTTTCCTTGTTGTCTCAGCACCTAGGATATGCTTCAATTCATCTAGACAAATCACAAAATGATGTGACAGTTCAGTAACAATTCAATCTTCATGTTTATTTGCTGTAAAAGTACAAATTCTTAAAATGTTCAAGAAAATAACTATCATTCCCTAAATAGCTCTCGCACTAAATGCAAGGTTGCAAACTTCCTTAGAGAAATAGTTTCTCAACACTGTTCACATGAAGGCAAACAAGACTCTGCTTCTTTAAAACCTATATGACACATACAAGGACATTTTCCACTTCGGATCAAGGAGAAATAATTTCACACACCTGGCATCATCCCCAGTAATTTTGTTTTTCCAGCAATTCTCGTTCGCATTCTAATGGCATTGTCTCTGCGGGGAACAGTCTCAGCTAAAATGCCATTGGGCCAAAAGGCATCTCTGCAAGCAGACAAGTTTACAGGTTAAAATAAAAACCAGGTTATAGTTCTCCTCTGAAAACTCAAAACACATCTTGCACATGCAAATCTTAGGTACTATATTAAGACCTCAATATTAAAGTGGCTTCTCTAGATTAGCTGGTGTGTTTCTTCAGATCCTGGTTATACAACAGGGATGATAAACCTGGATCATTGACCACACTGGCTGTGGCTAATGAGAACTGGAGTCCAACAGCCAGTGATAGTTAGCCTAGACAAATGACTGAAGCCTGCCAATACTCACCAGCCCCAGCCAGCAAATCCAATCCACAGGGATGATAGGAACTATGGTCCAACAACATCTGGAAGGCAATAGCTTAGCCACTGTTGCTGTAGACTTTTCAGGTGCTTACTAGCCTGACCAGAGCAGAATTAATTAGGAGGAATAGCACTATGCTGGAGGCCCAGTGCCAACTAGGCTGGATGTGACATGCAAAGACAGCTATAGCTATCTCAACATATCAAGATATTAAAAGCCACTAGTGCAAAGGAGAGGAATGTAGAAAACTCCTAATGATGTCAGTTTAAACTTTCTATGGGAAAGAGAAGTTAAACTAACTGCTACAAAACAAAGCTGGAAAACATACAGGATATAGGTATTATTCACTGTATAATGTTGCCTTGATTCCCCCTGTAAGCAGGAAGGCTGATAGTAAGATTGACCATTAATTAGGCAGATTTTTATTTTTTTGGGTTGGGTCAAAGAATGTACATCTATTTTTCAAGTAACTTTACATATTTGCAAAGGAGGCTTTCTACAGAGACCGGCTATCTAGAAAAGGTTAATCATCTCTTTAAACCTAGCAGAGAAAGTGGTTCTCGTGAAAAGTAAGAATAGTTGTCAGCTAACATTGTATAGATGTGAACAACAGTAAATATAGGCAGGAAACATAAATTTCTTTGGGTACAGCATGTGTTAAAAGGACATACCTGAAACGTTTAACTGCATCTGCTACTTGTTCAGGAGATGTCATCCAATCAACATGATCTACTATTTTTCTGAAATTAAGATGGGCATATTGCTTTAATATATGGTATTCTTTAAAATCAAATGCAAGAAATAAAAGGGACAAATCTCATGTCCAACATTCACTGATACAGCAGCACCTGAAAGGGTTGGTAAGACCTGTATCTCTGCAACACTTACATCTGCCAAATACATTTGTGGGGCTGTAAGGAAAGGAGAGCACACAATTTCTCTAAACAAATTTGCTGCTGTTTTAAATGCTTCTATACCTTCATGCAAAGGTGCCTACAGCAAGCTGAGCTTTAAGGGGCAGACTCCAGAACCTTCATTTCCCCCCTACGTATTTCAGAAAAGTAATTATATTTAACATATTACTATCCAAAGAAAAGCTGGATCGTTGCAAAGGAGACAGTACCAATTGCAACCTCACAGGAATAGTCCTAAGGGACTGCTAAGGCTGTTTTGCATGACACGGTAAGCCAAACTTAGTAAGATTTGTTTTTTGGCTACAGCTTGTGGTTGGTGAGGAGAGAGCTTAGCCATGACTTCTGGTCTGGATGACACGCTAAGCCAATCTATGGCTTCATCTACCACAGGACAACAATAAAAAGGTCAATGCAGAAGCACAATGACTGCAAGTTCCTCTCTGACAGATAGCCTGCACTAAGACATAGTTTCACTTACAGTGTCATGCAACCAGGGCTGTGACTAACTCAATGCCAAATATCCAGCTGAGCAGGAAATTGATCCAAGGTGTTCACCACATAAATGCAGCATTCAATCCATTACCCTACCCTATCTAAGATACATGAGGGTAGGGTGGGAAAGGAATTGTAATTTTACTAGGTAAATATTGGTAATCTCCCACAAAGGGACACTGGACCCAGGTGATATGCTCAAAAGCTGACCATGACTACCTGGGTCCAGTACACCATCATGCAGAAGCACCCTTCAGATGAGTCTAATGGATCTGTTTTATAAGATAGCTGGATAAGAAAACAAGACAGACAGCAAACACTGTCTGAAAGAGGAGGAGGAGGAGTGAGAGAACCATTTATTGCGCCCCAACAAAAATTAAATCACCTCACATTTTGCCTCCAAAATGAGTGCTTAAAAGACAAAAGTTTTTCACATGTACTTTACAGAATAAATAGGTTTTTTATAATTATAAAGAAGGAAGGCAGTACTTATTTATTGTATATCCATGCATTGCTCTAATAAGCTGCTGAAGCAAGTTTTTGATATTTCGTCGTAGCCATTGATTTCTCTCCTTTAGATCAAAGATTTCATCCATGAGTAGCAGCATTATTTTAAGAGGAACATTGTCCTCCACCTATAAAATGGGGTGAAAAGGTTATTACTTTTTGGCAAGTGAATGAATCTTCCTCATTTCAGTAATGCATATCAGAACTCTGAAGAGCTTGCTTTGTTCAAAAGTATGAAACTATTGAAACTACTTCAGCTCAAGCAAATACACAAGGTTGGATCCAACACAGTCCTTCTTCAAATGAAAGGAGTCCTGCTCACGAAAATGGTTTGATCCAGCAGATGCTTCCACAAACACAAAGGGACAATTTTCATGGAGTCTCCCTGGACCATCTCCTGCACTGTTCTTGAGGGTTCTCAAATCCAATGCAGCACATTTTGGGAGAACAAGAGATCTCAGGATCCCATTGTAACCAATTCATGTTATAATTACATTAAACACAAAAGCAATCTGGTATTTACGTACTACAGATTCTACCCCCCATAGATACCCTAGCATCGAACTTTTTGTGACATATTTTTCAAGGTTAAGATCAATACTTGGAATAGGACCCAGAGAGAAGCCATCACAGAAGACAAAGTAATGAAATAAGGTGTTTATATCTGTCAGTCCTCATCAATTATTTGTCAACAAAGTATGCAAATTTAGCTCACAGGGCTTCATTTCAGATTCCTGTTTTTGAACGTTATAGCCTAGAAACATTAAAACATATTTAGCAACTTTTTTCTATGAAGGATAAACAGAAGAGATCAAAATCGAAAGGAAAAAGATGCTCTATGAACCACTGGCCCCTTGGAAATTTTGCCTTTTTTTCAATGAACAGCATGTTACAAACTGAATTTGCATTATCAGTTTCAGAAATCTTTTGCCACTCAGCATGGGAGGTTGTTGTTTGAAGAGAAACAAGTCGGAAGCACTCCCGAGTGTGTGGAATCAGCTGAATGGCCCTTGGGATGCTGCACAGTGTCTTGGTAGCTCTTAATTTCAAACAAAACTTTGTGGATCACCGATACACCCACTGTGTATCTGAATATTACAAGCTGACTAACACATTCTTCTGTGACATGAAAACAGTGAAAGATGCAAACCCAACCATATTTAGAATTTTGGGAAAAATTATTTTGCTTGTACATGCATATGTAGAATCTTCACACTCCATTACTAGCATGATGCACCATAAATCGAAATCAGTAACAGCAACAAAAGAGAACTGAATATAAGCTCTTTCTGTGATGATCAAAACAATGAAAACATAAAACATGTAATGCTCCTAAAGGGGGGGGGGGATTTGCTAAAATCATAGAAGCAGACAGTATTCAGATATACAGAGTGGAATGCTTTGATGTGGCAAGAAAAAGATGTGAAGTGTAGAACAGGTGCAGATTTATAACCATGACAAATCTGCATATAATCAGTGGTAATCTTATGGTCCTTCTGTCCTCATTAAAGATAAAAGATTTTTTTGAACTGATCTTCACATATTTAATCAGTGTTTCAACCAAATCAGAAATTCCCTAGTTTATGAGAACATCAGGAACCTAACCTCTTAATCTTCACCTTCATATTCTTACATACACTCACTTTGGAGCACTTAATAAGAAAGTCAACTACATCTATGACCAAAGAAGTTGTTTAATGTTTTGAGGTCATGGAACTATAACAAACTCTTATGAAAATGTAGTAAAGGAAGCTATCAATTTTTTTAATAGAACTTACACAGAATTTGTTGAACATTTGAATATTGTAGGAGTAGGGGGGAAACATACACACAAACATACATACATACATACATACATATGTAACACGTTTTATCAGAATCCAAAGAACTATTCAAGTAGCTTTGCATGCCTGATGGGATTCAAGGTCACGTTCCTTTAACAGGAATCCCCCACATGACACGGCAATCAGGCTTCAAAACTGAGATTCCCTCTACATTTTAAATAAGGCATGAAGGTTGCTGTCAAAGGGTGGTGGGAATCCCATGAAGCATGCTGCCTTACAACTTGCCTATAGCTGTTCTTGGGACCTCAACTAGAGGACTTTGCACACATGCACATGTTTGTGTGTATCAATCATGCACATATAGACACACATGTATACATTTCCTTCATAAGCAAAAGTGAGGTTAGTTTAAAAGCAACTATCAAACTCACATTGTCTTCAACTTGTGCTGCAACACGGCAGTGCTTAGGATCAACGTATGTCTTCTGCATTAAAGGAGGATCCTAAATCCCAAAGAGAAATTATTGAAAGCGAGAAATAGTGATGAAAAAAATATCCTTTATAAAGCCATAGAATTCTGAAACTCAATTCAAAACCAATACTTTTATGAACTTTAGTTCCTAAAATACTTTTAACTGCTTGATATAAAATCTGCTAAGGCACAGCACTGTGGAAGTGCTTTAATAAAAATCCAAAACAAGTATTGGAACAAATTAAGCAGCCTTATGAGTACCTAATAGTAACATGACAAAAAGCCTAATTAGCCTGCATTCTCACACTTATCATTTTATAAATAACTTTTTCTTTGGGATTATAAAATATAATCCCATTATAAAAAATAATGGAAAAATAAGACTTGCTTTTGCTTAAATCTCATATAACATAAATAGTTTATGCTTCTAAAATGCCTTATTCCAAAGGCATAAACTACTGCTTAATCTGCATTTTCAAATTTTACTTTAGTTCATTTTTAAAGAAAAGGTTCCAATATTGTTTATTACTACACAGGTGCATTTTGTTAAAGGTTAGTAAGGCCCTACATTGCTGACCTTAGAACAGGGGTGGGGAAACCTGTGGCCTGTCAGAAATTGGCCAAGCTATCTGAAACTGATGGGAATTTGAACCCAGCAGCTTCTGGAATGCCACCGGCTTCCCTGCCCCAGCTCTACAGCAATATTTATGCAATACAACAAAAAGGAGAAAAGGGGAAAGGGAGATAAAATACTCATCTTGCATGGTTTTATTTTAACTTTACACACTTGAAATATTCCGTTTTGGGAAAGATGCATTAATGTGTGACACAGCAGAAGTGTTGGGTTAGCAATGACAAGGCTAAATGGAATAAATATATTTTATTCAAGGGTGGGGAAGGGGACTGATGGAAAGCAAGGTCTGTGGGGGGGAAATGAGAGGAAAAATTGCTTCAGATATTTGTCTCCCCTCTCCAGCATCTCTGGTGTATGCATGGAGCTCTTGATGCACACATGATGCCTGATGCAAGCCAGAATATTCCCTAGCATGGACACAGAGGACGGCCTCTGCTTAGACAGAGCATCGTGTGAGCACTGAAGCACTGAAAAGCTCTGGGCTGCAGCCAATAAGTGGGAATGTGGGGAGGAAAACTATGTTAAAATAAGCCTAGGTGTTCTGGTAACTTAGTAAGGGTTGCAAAGTTGGCAGTATTTGAGGAAAGTGCTAGAGCACAGACAGTATTCTGAAATTAAGAATGAGAGTGTGCATTTTCAGTAGTGGCCCACCCTAAATTAACTAACATCAACATCAGGGAGCTTTACATGTCTTTGAAACAAAACTACCCTATACAGTGAGGAAACTGCATATTCAGCAGTGTATTGGTAAGGCAAAAATGATTAAAAGAAATGACAGGGTGCACCATTTGTGAAGAAGATGGCCCATGGTTGTCAAACACTCTGCTTAAGAGAACATTTGGCAACTTAACAATCAAGCTTCTCAACTGATGGTAGCAGCTGTATTAATCTACGTATCTGAACCCACAGACGTTTCACTCACTCTGCCACATTTTACAGTGCTGGCTTGCAAGTATCACTAAGCCATGGTTTAGCATTACGTGTATAAGGTGAAATGACCCCAAGCAAGATTTGGGCTTGCACAGGGTCCATGTGTCCAGAAGGACTTTGGCAGGATTATGTTCTTATGCACTCCTTCCTAGTTATTTTTTTCATTCTTCCAAATAAAAAGAAAGGCAGCACTATTAAACATAACTGTTACCTCACACTTTGCCTAGTCTGATCATGTTTAAATGAGGCGGCCCAAAATGGAACCAAGTCTAATGTGCGTTACTTCAATGCATTCTTACCTTGAAAAATGATTGCTTTATGTCTTGTCCCAATCTTTCTGACATTTTGCCCATGTTGTCTGACATTTTAGTCATTCCCTCTGCGAAGCTGTCAGGGAAGGACTTGACAGCATTTGAAACATTTCTCATAGAGTTACGCAGTGGGTTTACAAATGTGTCCATCTGAAGAGGAAAACATTTACCACGATTGCATAAATCTATGAGGATATGACTTGTCATCCAATAATGTGTGTTGAAAACATCACACTGTTTTGGAGAGCAGTAATACAAAGCCATTACTACGAAAAAAATATTACTGTGTTAATTTCAGGCATCAGTAAGGCTAATTTTGTAAAATACATGCCCTGACTTTGAAAACGATCAAAACTGAGAGAAATGTCATCCACAGACAGCAAGTTTCTTGGGCAAGGGATTTGCTTTTGTAACATTACTATGCAAAGTACCAAGTTTACTGGTGCTGAATAATATTAATGGAATGGAAGCTAGAGAGCCCCTGCTCAAACAGAAGACATCTCCACCCACACAGGGGGTGGTCTCAGATTTTCCCCTCCAGTTGTATCCCCCCAACCCAAAGTTCATACTGTTCAAAAAAGTCCCAGCACCCTTAAGAGCAGCTTTTTGGGAAGCTGCAACAAAAGAAGATGAGAAAATAAAAGGGAGAGGAGAGAGAGAAAGAGCGAGAGAGCGAACACTAAATTAAAGTGTTCATCATTGAAGTGTACACACCAGCTACTGGGGATAATAGACCCTTGCCCTTGAAGCAGACAAATGTTATCCTGTGTGCATTTATTTGTTATTTTGAAAGAGTAAGATTGTGTGGAGTTACACATTCCAATTAACAAAGCACTGCTGCTGAAGATGGCAGCCGTATGTGGTCTTCCTCCACCTCTGTAATGCATCAAAGATCTAAAAAGAACTAATCTAAGTTTTAATACTACACATCAGCCAGCCCCATCAGCCTATAATATGGGGGGGGGCAATAATTCTGTGACATCAAAACAGATTATTTTCTACTATACAGGGAAATAATTTGAAATGGGCACATTGTTTCTGATAGATCATAATGTGTGATTCTATATTACTAGTTTACTTCTATAATATAATCTATACAGTTGTTCTAAGCATTATTATCCACACTCCTAGAGTAGGTTCCCTGCCAAGCTAGAGTCCCTGTTTTGGTCCAATAATTTTTTTTAAAAGTTTTTTTTTAAAAAAAAATGAGAACTATGTTATTTGCTGATTTCTGTGGCTTGCATATATCTAAAATCCATTACAACTCAAAATATATATGGTAATGTGTCTCACCCAAGACTTGTAATGCAGTGGGCATATTTCCAAAGTGGTCATGAGCTGTTTGTAAATCAACTGTTTGGGAGGAAGCAAGGACAAATGCCTGTGTCCAAGAGTTTTTCCAAGTGAGCAAATATACAGTAGTGCCCCGCAAGACGAATGCCTCGCAAGACAAAAAACTCGCTAGACGAAAGGTTTTTTCGCCCGCGATTTGCCTCGCAAGACGAATTCCCCTATGGGCTTGCTTCGCAAAACGAAAACGTCTCGCGACTTTGTTTCCTTTGTGTAAAAACCGTTAAAACCAAGGGTGCTTAGCTTGAGCAGCTGCAGTTGCGACTTGACTTCGAGGAGCAACTGTTAGCACGTGGTTTGGTAGCCTTTTCTCAGACTTTGCTCACTTTTGAAGATTTTCCAAAACTTTTCCAGAACTTTTCCAGAACTTCTCTTTCATCCATTTGGTGAGTTAAACTTTTAAAACTTTTTTGGGGGGTTTTGGATTTTGGGTTGGGGTGTTTGGGATTCAAGGACTTGGTGTTGGGAAGGGGTTTGCGATAATCTGGGGGCTTGTGGGCCTTTTTTGGGAATTTTTATGATTTTCTGTGACCACTGGGCCAGGTTGATTTTTTTTGAAAAATTTTCTGAGTTTGAATTTCTGAGTGCTGGCCATGTTGTTATTTTTTGAATTTTTTTTTTGTCTGGGTGGGGAAGCAGTTGGGGAGGGGTTTGCAGCAGTTGGGGAGGGGCTGGGGGAGCAGTTGGGGAGGGGTTTGCAATTTCTGTGTTGTGGGTGGGTTGGTGCGTGTCTGTGGGAGCAGTTGAGGTTTTTGAAGACATTGGTGATTTTTGAAGCTTTTCCTAAACTTATTTTGCAGCCATTTGAGGTTTCTGAGGACGTCGGTGGTTGATTGTTGAAGCTTTTCCAGAACTTCTCTTTCATCCATTTGGTAAGCTAAACTTTTAAAACTTTTTTGGGGGTTTTTGGATTTTGGATTTGGGGTTGGGGTGCTTGGGATTCAAGGCCTTGGTTCTGGGTTTTAATTTCTGTGTGGTGGGTGGCTGGCTGCTTTTGTATTTTTTGGGTTTGAAGCACATCACTGATTTTTTTTTCTGTTTCTGAGTTTACGAAGGTAGGAGCTGTGCTGCCATGGGACCCAAGAAGACTGCTGCTGCGGTGGCCGGCGAGAGGAAGAAGGAGAAGGTGACGCTGGAAATGAAGAAGGAGATCATCTGGAAGCACGACGGCGGAATGCGTGTGACGGACATCGCCAGGGAGTACGGCAGGAACCCATCGACCATCGGGACCATCCTGAAGATGAGGGAGAAGATCCTGGCGACTGATGCAGCCAAGGGAGTCACCAGGATCGTGAAGAACCGCCCAGCTGTCCTGGAGGAGGTCGAGAAGTTGCTGCTCATCTGGATAGAAGAGAAGCAGCGTGCAGGGGACACAGTGTCTGAGGCCGTCAT
Organism: Podarcis erhardii; assembly: GCF_964252035.2. Classification (NCBI taxonomy): domain Eukaryota; kingdom Metazoa; phylum Chordata; class Lepidosauria; order Squamata; family Lacertidae; genus Podarcis; species Podarcis erhardii. The sequence continues at coordinate 27,506,477 of NC_138513.1, forward strand.
TTGTGAGAAGGCCAAGGCCTTGCACGCTGACCTCATCCGGGAACAGCCAGGAACCTCAGCCGAGCCAGAAGTCTTCAAGGCTAGCAGAGGTTGGTTTGACCGGTTCAAGACAAGATCTGGCATCCACAGTGTGGTCAAGCATGGAGAGGCTGCCAGTTCTGATGTTCCTGCGGCTGAAGACTTTGCAGCGGAGTTCCTGGAGGTTGTGACGACGGAGGGCTACGTTCTGCAGGCAGAGGCTGCGCAGGAGCAGGCCTCACTGGAAGAGGAGGAAGCAACTGAGGAACGGCTGTCCTCCGAAAGACTGAGGGATATTTGCCAGAAGTGGAAGGAGGTGCAGACTTTTGCAGATCTACACCACCATGAGAAGCACGTGGCACATGACGCTGGGAACTTTTATGATACGAGGGTCATGTCGTCTTTCAGGGAGCTGCTGAAAAGGCGGATAAAGCAGCAGACTATGGACAGGTTCTTGACCAAGAAGCAAAGAGTGGAAGAGGAGCCTTCTTCGAGTGGTCCCCCAGAGTCTTAGAAAATGTACTGTACACTTTGTTGATTTTTAAATGTTTTTCTGTCATGTTTATAAAGTTAATTTATTTTCCCTTCAATTTTTGAACTGCTCTTTACAGTATGTGTGACTTTAAAGAGCAGTTAATAAACTGTTGTTGTACCAAATTTGGCTTTGTTTGGACTTTTTTTGACCATAGGAACGCATTAATTGATTTTCAATGCATTCCTATGGGATTTCGTGCTTCGCAAGACGAAAAATTCGCTAGACGACAAAAATTGCGGAACGAATTAATTTCGTCTTGTGGGGCACCACTGTAATTGATGGGACACCTAAGAACCTAGAAAAATGTAGCATCAAGCCTATTCACACCTCTAAAGCCAGCCAATTACAGCCTGGCGTGAAATTAAACCTCCCTTTCCAGAAGGATGCTCAAGTATTCTCTGGAGCGTTTGGCTGATTGGCCAGGTATGGCTTTTCTTGCAACAAAACTCCACTGACAGCCTCAATTGTTGCGGCTGCCTCTAAAGACTGCTTGGAAACTACAACTGGGGGAAAATATAGCTGCTAGATGGTCAATTGGTTCTAACATGAGAGAACAGAGAACAGTTAAAGAACAGTGTCAACAGGCAAATGAATTGATATTGATTTATATATAATTTTGTCTTTATCTAACATTTTTATATGTAACTGTGTTTTTCTTTAGGTTGTTTGTTGTTGCTTCATTTTTTTGCACACCACTTAGAGATATTTTTATATATTAAGCTGTATAGAAATTAAATAACCAATCTATCTATATTGGCTACTTATTTATTTCTAGGCTCAATTTTAAGTGCTGTTTCTGACCGTCAAAGCCCTAAGTAGTCTGGGACTGAAAAGCATGACATCTACCCCAATACCTTTTTCTGAGGACTTGGTCTGAGTGTTTCTGCTTCTTGAGGTGTTGGCAGTGGCTAGAGAGAAAGGCTTTTTATTACCCCTAATCTGTGGAATGTCCTACTTTTGCTTGCCTGCCAGAAAATGGGTAGGAATGGTTTTTTCCCCTTAGTTTTTATTAGAGTTTGATGCTTGCTGTTGCTACCCAACAAAATTTGCCTGGTGTTTTTTTAAATCCATTAACATTTTGTTGTGGTTTTGTCAATATGTTGTTGTGTCCCTGTTGTATGTTAGCTATCTTAAGAATCCTTGCGAGATAAATGTATAAAATACATTACTTCCACTCCCTTACCATGTCCATATGGCCCTTGTGTAATATCTATAATGGAATTGCAATGCAGGATCATGCAAAATACAGAAACTTCTTTCAGATATAATTATGCATTTGGATTTAAAGCCCCCCATCTTTTTAAGGCAGAAGCACAGCGATTCCTGAAGAGACAACATGGTCCTCAGTCTAGCCCTCAAGGGTTTCTGGGCAAAGGCTCTTTCTTTTTCGCCAAACAAGAAAACCACATATTTTAAAGTGGCATGCAAATGAGCTGATAGGAACTCTACAAACCATGGCACAATATAAATATGCACTAATTTAACTGTTCCGTTCAAATGAAAAAGTTTAAGAACAACAGGGATTCAGTCTCCAGGAAGTTACAGAAGCTTGAATCATTTTAGACACATGTATTTTGGTTCAGCCTCTACTTAAATTTAATTTTTTAGAATAGCACAGAAAGCTGTGCCTAATTTATGGAAAGGAATTGTGAGGGCAAAAGGGGTAAGTAAGCATGTAAAATCTGCAAGTTGATCTACTTCAAGCACAATTACTAAATGATCAACTTTGACAAAGTGCTGCATTTTAAAATTTGGTGCTTAGCTCCTTTTGCTCTTTGATGTGAAACAGCCTCAAAAACCAGTCTTAGAGGGAGACATGCATTCTCTCTTTTGAGCAGGTGGTTGGAGTCATGAAGCATGTGGTGCCTGGAATGGGCAGAGGATTTTAGGGTAAATAAAAGGGAAGGGATATTTACATCTTTCAACACTAGGTGCATCTCAGGCTTGATAGCAAACTTATAAACAATACAGAAACTTTTTGTATTACAATAATTCTCTTATGCAAGTTTGGCTTCTTTGCCGATAAATAAATGCTTCTGTTTCAAAAAAACAACAACCCCTTATTTGTATCTTCATTTATGCCATGTGTATAAATCATGTAATGCAAGCTAAAAAACAAAGGGCATACAATATGAACAACAGATTATGTTGATTGTGCACAATGTTGTAGGACGACAGCCATCACTGAGGCCTGCTAGACAACAGATAATATCCTTACCTTCCGAGCAATCTCTCCCTTTCCTTTACTGTATGCCTTGTTTTCCAAGAAGTCATACACACAGTGTATCAAAGCTGGATAACATTTCATCACTTCAGGAGTTAACAAAAGCTAAGAAGTAAAGGAGGCAGGTAATTTTGGAAGGTGAGCATTTTGGTTCTGAATGATAAAACACGTTACAGCACAGCAGGAATAAGATGTTTTAAATGCTTTTGCATAGCTCCTGCTTCCTAAAAGAACTAGTAGTCCTTCTCCTAAGCAGAATCGGCGAGTTCAGTCCTTCCCCCATTCAAAAGAACCCAAACCCTCTCACGTTAGAAAATACCTGTCAAATCTTATCAGTTCTGTCTGACATTTTGTGGGCTTTGTGCCCTCAGAACAAGCTAGTATGTCTGTACATTTATTCCAATTCCGTCTAAAAATATAAAGGTTACAGGGATACCATTACTCTCACATTTTAAAGGCATCTTCCATAAAAGCAACTGAAACTGTGCCTAAAAGTAGAATTGGCCCTGACCTCTATGGGGTCATGGGGTCACTCGATTGGGCTGCAACTCCACTTTGATCACGAGGCAGAACCAAAGAAGTAAGGAAATAAAAGATGCCCACTTTCCCCTTAAACAACAGGGCATAGAACATGTAAGAAAATGAAGAGGCACATTGCAGTCCATATTAGGGAGTGGCCCTACTGACCCCATGACATCACAGAAACCTACACTTCAGGTCAGTACCAATTGTAATATCTTCTACTAGTATCTTTTTGTCTTTCTTTGAAGGATAGTGAATGGAAAGGAAATAAGATAAAAGGTCTCACAAAGTTATGAAGGAATTGTAGAAAGAGGAAAAAATAGCTTGAGGAAATATAAGGAAAACAGGAGCTTAAGGTGATGTGATGGCTTTTATCAAGCAGCAGCAGCAAAAAAACTGAATGGGAGCCGCCCAGTTTCCCAGAATCTTTGCTCTTGCCTTGTGATCACGGTGGAGTCAGAGCCCAATGCAGTGACACCATGATGCTAGTAGAAGATTGTGACATGTTTCATACCATCAAAAAGAACTACTATGCCTGAAAACACTTTCAATTGTAATATATCAAGTTATCGATCAGCCCGGACACTGAGGTGCAGCTCCGAGGGCCTTCTGGCGGTTCCTTCACTGTGAGAAGTGAAGTTACAGGGAACCAGGCAGAGGGCCTTCTTGGTAGTGGCGCCCACCCTGTGGAACGCCCTCCTGTCAAATGTCAAGGAAATAAACAACTACCTGACTTTTAGAAAATATCTGAAGGCAGCCCTGAACTTTGCTGCAAATTTTCAAGAGATCAAATTAGGAAAAAAATTATTAATGCACACATAATGAAAAATTTGAATATAACAACATACCTGCAAATATGCATTTAAATCATTCTTCCTTTTTTCTAAGAAGTCTCTGTCCATGTTGTTAAATGTTTTTTTACCAGGAAGCTTTAACATACTTCCTAGATTTTCAAACTAGAAAAGAACCCATAAATTTTTATTTTGAATATATACCTAACATCCACATCCAAACTGAATTACTATGTATTCATTTCATAAATACATTCCGGGTCCATTTCTGATACAACACTTCCAATCTATTTACTTTGTTTAAGAAATCAGGAAGAAGCTTCCTCACTCACCCCCAGAACTATCTGTGATGGGAAACATCTGGAATGTTACATCTGCACCAATGCTAAGAATGTTTAGCGTCAACTGGACAAGTGAACAACTTGTTTTAGACTGTACCACTTCGGGCTAACAATGTGGGTTCATGCAACTGAATGCTCAACCATGCAGAATAAAGAACCATTAGTCTTATCCATTTATCTGTGTACACAAGATACCCTTCACATGCAGGAAATGAAAATGTCAAGGATAGATTTAGCTTAAGTTTCTGCCTGACACATTCTTTTTCCATATGTGTGTGAGCATACAAGATACTTCTCTGCACAGTAATGTGATCCTAAATATCAATTCTGTAGTAGTATGAGAACCTAGGAAGCTGCCTGATACCAAGTCACACCATTGGTCCATTTGGATCAAGGGTAGCCAATGTGATGCCCTCCAAATGTTTGTACTACATCATCTTTGATTACTGGCCATGCTGACTGAGGCTGATACCTTTGGAGGGCAGCATGACTCTTAACTGGCAACAGCTCTAACGCAGGCATGGCCAAACTTGGCCCTCCAGCTGTTTTGGGACTACAACTCCCATAATCCCTAGCTAACAGGACCAATGGACAGGGATGATGGGAATTTTAGTCCCCAAACAGCTGGAGCGCCAAGTTTGGCCATGCCTGCTCTAAAGGATTTCAGATGGGGTCCTTCCCACCCATACCTGGAATTACTAGGGACAGAACCTGAGACCAAAACATAAATTACCATTGAGCTAAAAGCTCATTTAAATTAGCAATGCAGCTGAAGTTTGGAACAGGATTGTTTGGGATATTAACTTACTTTATTCTGAGGTCACTACAAGCCAAACCATAACTTCTCCTAAGTTTGGACTTAGCTTATAGTTAGTTTATCCCAGCTCCGGTAGATTATCAGGAGCACAGAACAGATAAGCTCACTGAACCTCTTTCATCACTAATTTAAATTAATCGAGGAAGCCATCTGCTCTTTCCACACACACATTTTAACTGCAAATATTACCTGCTCAGTAATCCTCATGTGGAAGTCGTGGAAGTCACTGTAGCGACGATATGTTTTCCATACTTCGTCACCATTTGGGGTTCGTCGACGAACACTGATAGCATATAGCGCGTATGTCTTGCCGTGGTCATTGCAAACTCCTGCCACAGTATATGGGTCATAATCAGCATAAACTAGCAATTTAAAACAAAAAACGAAGGAAGAAGAAAGAAACACAAAAGAGGAAGGCGAAAGGGCAGAAGAGACATGAAATGATGTTGGAAATGACAGGAAGTGGAGACAAAATGGACATGCAAACTGAGGAAGAAAACAAACTGCCTTGCTCTGTGTATGAAATCATAGCATCCTATAATCAAGCGATACTTCAGCAAAATGTTCTTGTCTAGATCAGGGCAGTCGAACCGGCAACCTGAAGACTGCATGCAGCCTTCAAGGCCTTTTGGGGCGGCCCTTGACAACACTTGGCACTCCTTCCGACTCTTGTGCTGCCTTCCCAAAGCTAGGTGAGCTAGGTGCTGAGCTTTTGGAAAGAGGCATGGTGGCTCTGACAGGGTCCTAGAGTCCTCCATTCTCCTTTCCAAAGTCTAATTAGCACCTTCCCAGCTTTGGGAAGGGGGTGGGAGGGCTCTATTTGTACAACCAAATGCTGTATACCAGACTGACAGTATATGACGCAGCTGCATACAAGTTATTTCATTCATTTCTGGCAGTGAAGTCACATAAAATTTACTGAATGGACGCAGGCATACTAATCTCAGGTCATTTGTGTCTTCTGACTCCTATGATGTACCTGGGCAGGTACTTGAAAAGGGGTACCAACAACAGGAGGTTGATTCCACTATTCCATTGTTGGTTTAGGTTGTATCTGTAGCTACTTAGGAACTGGGTATGTCAAACTAACTGAAGCTGTATGTGGTAAATATATGAGATTTGAAAGCTAGGGAGCAACAATTGTCATATATTGAAAATAAACTTTTTGGGGGAAACACACACCAAATGAAGAATTTCTGACTCCCAGGATCACAGAAGTTGGTTGTCTCTGTAAAGCTGCCATATTCAGTGGTTATTACCAATAACAGAATATGAAGTGTAGTGATAGATGCTTATTTATCAGCTATAGGCATCTTCCCATTTGTGTACGACCAGCACAAGTGCCCCCATTAACACGCCCACTGTTTTCAGTGCCAAATAGGGGGTAGAACAGGAGAACCCCCACTCTCAGCAGCCAGGAAGGGAATCCCCACATAAGTGGTGATTTCCCTGTAATATCAGGCCATTTAACTTACAGGCATGTTTCAGTTTCAATTTTAGGCATATTTTCATTTCCAGCTCTTTTTATATTGGAATACAACTTACTGCTAAGGCAATCGTTCCATCAATAATTTCTGCTTGTGAAATTTGTCCTTCCATGCACCCCTAAATCTGTTTGAGAGGTTCCTCCAAACCTCTGGAGCCGATCTGGGTATGGGGGGGGGGGCAGGAGTCCTACTGTGTAAGTGGACATCCTTGTTACTGGAATACCACCCATAGACTCAACACTTTAAAAAGCGTTTCAAATCACAACTGAAAAAACGGCTGCTAGTATTCATGCCTGGAATGATAAGAGCTGTTTCCCCATCAGATAGATCTGAAGACCTCTTTATTGTTTAAGAAAAATATCTGAGTGTGCTATAATACAAATGTTTGCTTAATGTAAATAGAAGGTGAATGTTAGATGTGAACAAATGAAATTATGGTGCAATACATGCAATTTAATGGTGACATTATTGTACATTAAATGAAAATGAAACAAACTCATTCTTATATTGAATAGTCTAAGGCATTCATGGAATTTCAACACAACTAAATGACATTTTTATAATACAGGGAAAAAATCCAAAATTAGAATGGCATAGGAGCCAAGGAACTCCAAATAATTCCATAACCCCCAAAAAACCTATAGGCTTGCCCGGAAAACTTCTTTGAAACTAAGGAAAGTTTCAAAAGGTTTGAATGAGTGGTGTGGCAGCTGCTCAAGAAAAAATAAGCTTTTAAAATCTATGGGGCTACATCAAGCCCCTTCATGAGCCTTAAGCAGTTCTTTGTTCCTGGGGTTTGTGAGTACCAATAACCACACCAAGCAAGCAGAGGTCATGAGGACAAAAAGGTTGTGGCGGAAAGTAGTTAGGTTTAAAAGAGGTACATGACAGCAGAGTTAATCAAGGTTTATGAAGAAAAGGAACACAACAGGCATGATAGTATGACCAAATATTGAAAGAGAAAGCATCACTACTGAACTCACCAGTATCTGAAATATATGCATGTAATTGTATTGACTCATCGGCAGCCACATTTGAAAGATCATCCAATGACTACAAGAGAAGAATAGCCAGAGTCACAATTTTAGAAAGAATGACAAACTGCTTTGACAGACCAGGAGCCAATATTGTGCAGCATTTTATTTCTGAAAGCCTACAAGTGGATGCCTCTACAACTTTGCAAGCAAAGATCAAAAATGGAAGTCAAACTCCATGATTGTCCTATGCACCCAGTATTCAGATGTATATTTTCCCTGGATATGGAGGTTCCACTTAGGTATCACACCTACAAGTAGCCAATAGACCTATCTTTGAACACCTCCTTCTTAAGGTTGGTATCTAAATTGTATCTACACAATACTGAGAATGAGGTCTTCATTTGGAATGCTATCACTTGAGATTGTAGAGGGAAAACCATATTTCTGGATGCTTTCTATGTAAAAACAGAATGTCCTCCAGGCAGTAAACTAGCTTGCCTGAAAGAAAGGTTACCATATCCCTCTCCTTGATATGTTAATAAACTAACTTCAAAATAGATCACTAGAAATAGAATTTAAAAACCCCACCAATTAAGTCCCAACAGCATCAATTAAATTTGCTTCTCATTAATTAAATAAGTAAAGCTTTAGTTACATAATCTCCCAATTGACAATTACAGGTGTCCCCCACTTACACGGGGATTACATTCCAGGTCCACGTGGGCATAGGTGAAATCACATAAAGTGGGGAGCACCCACTTTAATAGGGAGGATGAATGGGGATGAGAATGAGAAGATGAGGGAGAGGGAGGCAGATTCACCCGGGGCCACTGCCCAGCATGTCCCAAGCCTGCAAGCTTGCCTGCCTGCCTCTGTGTGAGCCAGTATGTGTGGTAGCAGCGGATGGCCGTGGAGGCTGAGGACTGAGAAGGGCGCCAAGCAGAACTGGTGCCAGGATGGGGGCACAGATGGGCAGCAGAGGTAGGGAGAAGGTGCCTCCCGCTCTGCTTCTGGTCGATCAATGGCAGCAGTCCTGAGCAAGAGAAGGCCTGTTTATTTACTTATTTATTTTGCAGTGGCCTGCGTAAACGTGGGCACGTATGTGTGGGATGTGGGAGTGTGTCTGTAGTTTGAAATGACAATAGAAAATGCTACCAAAAATATATTGCTACTTTTTCCTGTAACTATCCTTATATTTAGCAGAAGCCAAACGTAAATTTGGGTGAAATGTAAATTTGGGTGGGTGAAATTTTCCTGGCCAGGATAAAAATTGTAGGAAAGCTTCAACTAATTTCTGTTTAAAGTCAGGAGCGGGGTCAGAAAAGGAGATGCCATAGGATGCAGTTGTCCCAGCAATGATCTTTCTCTTATTGATATCCTCACTACTTTTTGTTACTGAATGACTGAAAGCACCTGTATGTTTTCCCCTGGCAGATAAAGAGCCGCTGACGGTGATAGTTATTTGGAAGATAGCACAAGGAAAGAGTCCTGTTCCCCCTACCCTACCCCACCCTGCCACCCCGGCCAGCATTACAGTTGAAAAAACACACTTACCAAATTAATGCTGCCAGTAGGAGAACCATTGAATGATTCTGTCGAAATAAGAGACAGAACTGTATGTCAAAACATAAATGTTTAAGCAAGTTAACATGTGAAGTGTTACATATCAGGATTTCTTTCCAAGTAGAAAGTGTAAACGAAGATCTAACTACAAAACATTACTGATATCCACATAGTTTAACTTAACAATGAATTTTAGGCTAATCTGAAAGTTCCATGCATCACAGTATTCCTAATTAGATTAGAACAAATACGGTAAACTCTATTAGCAGGCATGCAAGTGTGGCCCTAATTATAAAACTTAAAGGTATTACTAATCTATACCACTAGGTGGCAGCAAAGCACACTTGTTATTTGTCTATTACTATCATATAGTAAAGGTAAAGGTACCCCTGCCCATACGGGCCAGGCTTGACAGACTCTAGGGTTGTGCGCTCATCTCACTCTAGAGGCCGGGAGCCAGAGCTGTCCGCAGACACTTTCGGGTCACGTGGCCAGCGTGACGAAGCTGCTCTGGCGAACCGGCAACAGAGCAGCACACGGAAACGCCGTTTACCTTCCAGCTATGAAGCGGTACCTATTTATCTACTTGCACTTAAGGGTGCTTTCGAACTGCTAGGTGGGCAGGAGCTGGGACCGAACGTCGGGAGCTAACCCCGCGGTGGGGATTCGAACCGCCGACCATGCGATCGGCAAGTCCTAGGCGCTGAGGTTTTACCCACAGCGCCACCCGCGTCCCTTACTATCATATAATATTACCCTATTTCACATATTAATAAATCAGGAACAGTTATGGTAAAAAGTTTAATGACTTCCATGCAGGAGAAGTCTCGGGTTGCAGGTACACAACCCATCAGAGGAAGGCATATAAACTGGAGGAGGGAAGAGGCCCCACAGCTACTGCAACTGTTCTACAGGTTCTAGACCTATAGACAGCTGCCTAGAGGCTATAAGCATGTGATCATCAGAGCACTGTGGAACTTGCTGCAAGTGCTTCTCTTGCCAATAGAGTTAACTATCAGATGTGTGTCTTCCTTATCTGGGATGGGCCACGACAATATAATACGTGTTCATACAGCAGAACTTAATATGAAAACACAGGGGAGGGGGAGAAATTGTAGAATCACACTTGAGTGTTCTTTTATTGAGCAAGCTACAGACTTTTTGCTAGACTTGAAAAGTTTGCAATAAAGTTTGATATTCAGTTTACTAAGGGTCTGCTTGTAACATTTCATAAATATCAGGATGAAAGAAATTGTATATAGATCATAATTATGTTTTGTGAGGTTTATATATTTCTCATCCATACCATAAAGTGTATAGTTTATCCAAAGGAAACTGTTCTCTATTCATGCACGATGCAAGCTCAATGCAGAATGACTGCATGTTTTTAAAGTCCTATGGGTATGGTGCACAATTAACCCAACAGTGAAACTTCCTTCTGCTAAGACATATCAGTGCCTCTCATCTTAAACACACATACACACGCACACAATGTGGGCTCCTTTTTGGAAACTGGACTTATATACACCTTGGTTCTTAAATTGTTACTGGGCATAGAGGATGAGATGGGGGAAACATTTAAACAGATTAAAAAACATCACACAGTAAATTTGATGCTGCAATGATATCACAAATAAGCATAAAACATAACAATTAAAGTCTGGAATAAACTTTATTTTTATTTTATTTATTAAATCTGTATATAGCCCTTCATCCAAAGATCACAGGGTGGTTCACAACATAAACTTACCCCCTTCACCATCATCTGATCCTCTGAAGCTAGGGTCCTTTAGCATATCTAGCTCAGCAAGCATTCGGACGTAGAGGACATGCAGTCTGAATGAAGGATAGAAGCGTTCATCCCGGAGCATCATATCATATACCTTATGGAATGGAAAGTTCAGTATTACTCGCAATTATGGAATCAATCAGTTTAGACTTTCAAAGGTCTCCTAAATTGTGGCAGAGCACCCAAGGAAGAATGGCAGGCCTTACCAGGTTGAACAACATTGCTTTCCCAATTATAAACCTGAGTATCTCAATTCAGAACACAGTTCGTCTTTAGGTGCATGAGTCATGGTAAGCCTTTGGCTCACAAACTTCCCACTTCCTCTTCCCTTTCTCCTTTATAAGCACTGTAAAGCTTCTGTTTTCAATTTGTAGTGAATCCATTTCCCCTTTCCTCCACCAGGGGCCGGCAAAGTTTACCTTGCCTGTGCCAGTTCACTCCAGTGGATATCCCTCTGTGGGCTGGATTGGACATGCGCCCGTGATTTCCAGCATCTGCACAGATGCGATTTTCGGCATCTGCACATGTGTAGACACAATTTCTGGCACGGCAGAAGCTAGTTCCTGCGCTGCACCGGTTTAGCATAGCACGCAGGGACACGCCGAGCAGGCAGCTCAGCTCGGGGGTTGCTCGGGGGCCAGTTAAACGACCCCCGTGGGCCGCTTGTGGCCCATGGGCCTTAGGTTGCCTACCCCTGGTCAAAACCTTAGTTAATTAACTAATGAAGGACTAAAGCAGTTAACTAATGAAGGTCTAAAGTAGAGCTTTCCAAACTTTTCATGTTGTTGACATACTTTTTAGACATGCATCATTTTGCGAAGCAGTAATTAAGTTTTACTAGCAAACCAGAGGTTAAACCAACCCCTTTCCAGCCCCGGGAGGAGCGTGGGGAGTGACACACTAACATGTCACAACACAGTTTGGAAAGCTCTGGTCTAAAAACTGGGTCAATATTTAAACCAACCAAGCAATTTCTCTGCCATGCTGTTAATAAAGCTGTGTTATCCACACAAAATTGCCCCCAGGACAATTTTGCTGAGCTGCTAATGAACTTGTTGCTGTGCATTTTGGAACTGAGAAGCTGGGCACGCCCCAATTAAAGCTTAGACCAGTTATGATCAAATTCAGAGCAAACTCAACATGGCACCCTAGTTAACTCTGAAAAAAAGGAAGCGAGGGAGAATTCATATATGGGAGCACTCCATTTTTTAGAAGTTTGGTACTTTTACATCTGCCACAAGCCACAGAAAGCAAGCTATGAGTTGCATGTAATGGAAATGCTGCAATATTTCTGGGATAACTTTGAATTTTCATTGAAAATCAACAAAATCAGTTATTAGCAACCAACTTCCACCAATACATATGAAAAGGAGAATTAGCATACTATACCTTTCTCTGAATCTCATCAAATATTTCAGGAGTTGGATCCTCATTATTCAGTTTCTCTGCCAGTTTTGCAACCAAGGTATCATCAATATTGACTCTTGGTGATGCCTGCCATAGAGAACTCAATAAATTTGTGCACCACTTGACCTTATTTTAATTTGTAAAAAAATAAAACTCAGATTATTATTGCAGAGAGAAAAATTAAGCTAGAGACAGACACCTAACAAGTAAAGACTGCAACAGTTATTTTCATCAAACTAAGATCACTAGTCAGGGGAGAAACATGTTGAGTTATAAGTAGATTCTAGAAATGCTAGTCAGGACCTACCATTTCGTATCTGAAGAAAATATATTTCTTAAAATGTATCTAAAATGCATGTTTGTTAGTCTTGTCTCTTCAAGAGAAATAAAAAAAGGAACCAAACAACTAAGGACTTTGTCACATTCAGTCTGAATCCCCAAATTCAAATTGACTTGCTCAAAGCCAAACATAAAGAATAAAAATGAAGGACATTATTCTGAGTAAAAAGTAAAGACTGATCCTCTGTAGTTCAATTTTATTAAGTTTATCAGAGCCTCTGCATCTTCAAATATTGGACTGAGGTTCAGCAGCTTAAGGTGCCTATGCAACCTTTAGAATACAGCTATCATATAGCTTAATTTTCCTTTAAAACCCATTCTTACCTTCTCTGACAAATATTGATCATAAATTCCAACTGCAGCTGACTTTAATAGGCCTTTGGTTTCTGTAGTCTGATGCCTTCCATCTTTCTGAAGACTCAATAGCACTTCCAGCTGCTGCTGTGCTGTAACCCTGTATCCTTCTACGGTCATCCAGAAAAAGAGATGTGCTTGGCCGCCCATCTGCTGCATGTAATCTGCAAATAATAATTCAGTCACATCTATTAGGATACAAATATCCTACCCAAATAATTTACCCTGAAGAACTACGGTAGATAAAAAAATTAAATTAGCATAGTGATGCTGATTTTGGATCAGAATAATTATAATCAAAATTATATGCTCAACATACTTACTAACAAATTGCTCTGAACTTTGGTGTTTACATGCTGCTCCCTAAGTCCTATCTACTGCTTCCTTGCTGCTCTGGAAGGAATCATGCTACTTTAAAAATGGCAAGAGTTGACAATACATTGCAGCTCTTTAGCCTTGGAATCAAGTGAGCCATTCACATATTTTTTTTAAAAAAAGGTTCTCCTCATTTGTGTTAGATAATATGGACAGCAAGGTTTGGTAGTGAAGTGGATGTGGCCAAAAATTAATTTCTCCTCTCTTTATAATTCATTTGTGCCTACTGCAGGCTATGATGGTATTTCATAGTTTTAAAAACACACAACTACTGTTCTCTTACCCATAAAAAATTGTAGTGCAACATTGTTAATAAGAATGGTGTCCAGAGGGACTGTGCAAAGTTTTCCGAAGTTTGCAGCCAGTTTCACAGTATCTATTTCCTGGATAAAGACCACATCATGTTAATAGGTTCCTAGATTAAAATCAATATACAATCACAACGTAAAACCATTTTAGTAGCATCATGCATGTTTTCTTCCCAAGATGAAAACTCTCTCTTTTGTCATAGCAACATTTCCAGTAATATGGAAAGTCTGCTGCCCACGAGGTCCTTCAGCTAATCGGGGTGGGGAACCTGCAGCGCTCCACATTTTGTTGAAATCCAAGTTCCATTATACCTGGTCACTGGCCATACTGCCTGGGGCTGATGGGAGCTGGAGTCAAACAACATTTTGAGGGCTATAAGTTTCCCTTCACCCAAACTAAGTACAACTGGGAAACAATGCAGGGACCGTGCAACATTCTACTATACACTTCAACATTCTATGCTTTGTTAAAGGCATTAGGAATAGATTCACTGGGCTGAGGAAGTCATTCAAACATGATGATGCCTATGAAACTGTCAGGAACAGTTCAGCAGTGCTTCCAATACCAAGCTGGTATATAATGGGCTTTGATACTAACTAGGCTTCAGGGGGGGGGGGGCTGGAAGGGACTACAGAAGGCATCAGCAACCCATCACCTCTCCTCTCTTCCTCTTGCAAGAGCATCACATGAATGGAACTCCCACCATGTCAGTGTGGGGCAGAGGCAGGGTCCCAGGAGAGTGACCCAGGAGAGGGGACCAGTGGTGTTATAGATCAGGGACATCCAACGTCCAAGAGACTGCGATCTACTTGCATGATTAAAATCTGGCAGTGATCTACCCCGGGGGGGGGGGGTTCAGGTCAAAAATATGAAAAGAAATGCTCATCAAGAGATCACTAATGAGCCAGCCTCGCTAAGAAAACTCTGTATTCTGTTCTAGCGACCTAGAGGATGGGGCAAGGGGCCGGGGCCGGGGCCGGGGCCGGGGCCGGGGCCGGGGGAGGAGCCAAAGATTGACCGTGATCTACCAAAATCTACTGGGGATCAACCAGTCGATCCCAATCAACCTGTTAGACATCCCTGTTATAGATTATACGTATATACTTGGTTTGATTTTAACACATTCTAGCAGAGAAAACACACTTACTTTTCCTGACTGCAGCCTCAGTATTCTTGAATCACATACTTTCTTCACAAACAATAAGCTATTTATCTGATTTTTTATAGTGTTGATATCTGAAAACAAACACACTAAGAAGTAAGACTCAAAAAATGGGAAGTATTTGGAGTATTACAATGTAAGTATTGCTTAAAGCTGTCTGTACAGAAAAAAAGATGACCAAGAGACACTGAAGCAGTGATTTCACAAATGGAGAAATATATTGATTATTATTTTTAAAGCCAAGGAAATTGTCACTGGTTTCACTAACTGAAATAAATACTAACAATGCAAAGTGAGGGTTATAACATCAAGCCACTCTTGGCTTTGGATTCCGTTTGCCAGCTTTTAGAAATATTTTTAGAAAGTAGTATCATAAATATTTTTAAACAAATGGCGCAAAAAATAAATTAACATTAAAAACTCTTCGTTTGGTTTTTAAAAACTATAGTTTAGGATACAAATGCAGTTCTGTAACTTTATATGCACTTATATCTTGGCTCAGGTACTCAGCCCCACAATCAAGGTTGCATGTATCATTTGATGCTGTGACAACCATGATTGCACAGTATTTTCTACTGAGGTACAGAATTACTCCATCCTGGTTTTATTTTTACATATAGCGCTTACAGATGCAAATATACACTTTCATGCCTACAGTCTATGCCTTATGAAATCTCACAAGCCAGGTCTAGGATGAACAGGATTTCTAATTCATGGTTTGGGGACTAGTCCCTTGCCTAGCCCCTTTCCCTGTCCAATGCTAAGTAGAATAAGCTGGCCAAAATAAGTAAATATACAGAATACACATTGCAGAAATATGTGACTGTTTTGTAAAACAGTGTATATGCACCATTACCAATAATGGCCACTATTCTGAAATACTAAAAGTATATAGGTGAGATTTGCAAATTTTCTGGATAAACATTTAAGTCACTAAGAACTAAAAACCAATCTGCAATAATACTTTTTACACAAGAATGATAAACTTATTAAGTGCTTGAACCAGGCACAATCCAATTTAAACCAAAGGTCATTTGTATATTCATAATAGCCCCTTCTCAAGCCTCTTTCCTGAACTGCTTAAGTAATCAATTTTAAATGAGACAATCTGTCAGTCTAGCACTAGAAATGTAGCTCTACGGTGCAGAATTATTGAGAACCACAGGTGGGCAAGAATGAATAGATATAGCTTCTACACAGACAAAAGTTCTAGACTGGGAAAACCATTATTCTGAAATTCCATCCCATCCCTCCGATTAGGAAAGCCACTATCTATCTTCTGTGGTCCATTTAAAAGTGGAGTCTTGGAACTGAGTAAGGTTCAAAAACCTGTTCATCTATGAACTTAATGCATAGCTTTCTGCAGATCACCAGCAACCTTAGTTACCCTATGGTAATACAAGTAGCCTACTGCATAGGTTGTTGCAGAGAAAACAAGGCAATGATTTTAGGTAAATAAATGCTACCAAAGTGTCCTCATCATTTCTAGCATGGTAAGAATTACATCAAACAAAAAAAGGTGCTTTTGCATTCCTTGTCTGTGCCTTCTAATCCAGTACACCTCTTAAAAGAACAAATGTTATCAAAAGTCACCCTATTTAGCTCAGTGTTTGCCTAGCCATTCAAAAGGGGGGGGGGGAGAGATTACATTTTATGAAAACACACTCGCAAATATGGTTTTTCCTCCATACATCAGCTCTCAAACTAAGAATTCTCAGTCCTTTACATATTTAAACCAAGTAGTATGTTATTGATGCTTTAATTTGCAAATGTAATTTAAATACTAACCATCTCCAGCTGTATCTAAAGATCGAAGATACTGCAGTTCTTCTGCTGCTTTATCCCTTACTGCTTCCAACTCCCCTACTTTGTCACTTACTTTAATAATGTTCATAAAGGCCTCATAGTTGCAAATTGAATCACGAATCTAATGAACATAGAAAAAGATAATACAGGTTAATCTACTGTTTCTCAAGCAGGCTAGACTGATATATCTAGACATAGTTCCTGTCAATGCATTACAGTCCAACCTTCCTTTTTAAGTTCCCCTCAACTGGGTGTTCATTAAATCTTCATATTGGACCTTCTAAGCAATAACCTTCACAACCCAATCTTCACTGTCCTGTTATTAACATCGAACAATTCTCCTAATTTCAAGCTATGTTCCACTCCTACTAATGCTGCTTCAAAAAATTAGGAAGTATTACCTTGAAAGAAATTAACAGCACTGGGTGTTTTTTTAAATGATTGCACTGCCAACTTCTACAATATATCTGTTGTTATTTAAGTATATTAAAAAGTGAGAACCTAATGGCTTGGGTCCCATCTCAGTTTTAACCAGTTATGCTTAACTATGTTTTACAGGTGAACACACAGTATGATGCTGTATTGAGCAAAGATTGCAACTGCTGCAACCCTGCTAACAGCTACGTCATGGTTGAGATTAGCGTTACGTCTAAACCCAGACAAACCATGTGAGGTAAACTAACAACAAACCCTAACTGTAAGTTTTTTTGGGGGGGGGGTTGGAGTGGGACAGACTACAAGCCGGGGGTCGGATGCAAGCACTAAGCGCAAACGTTGCTAAGCTCCTTGCAGTGTGCCAGGAATGGAGGAGAAGCAAAGTGGGTGTATCATCATCAAGCTTTGCATGCAGCTTTAATTCCTAGTTTAACTCTGGTTTGAAGTGACATGTGTGTAGACAAACATTCTAAAGATACTGTTCAAGTGTAAGAAGCTTACCATCCATATGAAATACTGATTAATATAATCAGGATCACTGAGCTGATTTATTAATGGAAGAAGAATTCCTCGAGCAAGGATTTCCTGAAAAATAAGGAACAATAAATTGGCCAGACCTCAACTAAAACAAAAACTAACGCAAAACAAGCTGAATAAGAAATAAAATTCTCTATCAACTTTTTCTAGAATTTTTCTTTTCCAGAAAGCCACTTTTTGAAGCCTTGTCAGCTTCAAAGAGGCAGATTAGTAAACCTATACTGTCATACCTTGGTTTTCAAATTTAATCCATTCGAAAACCAAGCTGCGGCTTCCGATTGGCTGCAGGAGTGTCCTGTGGCCAATCAGAAGCCGTGCCAGACGTTT
The DNA here is from genome assembly GCF_964252035.2 of Podarcis erhardii. Taxonomy (NCBI): domain Eukaryota; kingdom Metazoa; phylum Chordata; class Lepidosauria; order Squamata; family Lacertidae; genus Podarcis; species Podarcis erhardii. The sequence continues at coordinate 27,524,592 of NC_138513.1, forward strand.
GGCTTCCGCAAATTGTTTGAAAACTGGAAGAATCACTTCCGGTTTTCAATTGTTCGGGAGCCGAAACATTCGAGTTCAAAGGTGTTTGGCTTCCAAGGTTCACTGTACTTATATCCAAAACTCAAACTGACATAAAAGCAACCAAAGAGAGCAGGCTCATCTTCCCTTGATTCAGAGAATGCCAGTAAGGCCAAGCTCTTTTTACTCTATGCAATAATAATAATGGGGGCGGAGGGCGGGGAGAGACAGAAAGACACACACACACACACACACAGAGAGAGAGAGAGAGAGAGAGAGAGAGAGAGAGAGAGAACAGGGCTGTGTCAGTTCCATCCCGACTCCATCAGCCCAGCAGCAACCCACCCACCCCTGTTCCACTATCCAAATATTAGTAAAGAAAGGTGAATCCTGCTGAAGGCATGCAGAAGCTCATCATGATCTGGAATGCTCACTGATCACATGGAGTGCCTACATGTGTTCAGCAGGCTTTTCTACTGCAGACATCTCAACACATAGATAGGGAAGGGAGAAGGGGAAGCATTGCTGGTGGTGAAGGGGCAACAGGCACAGCCTTGTTCTCTGCCTTATTGCAATCGCAAAAGGGCTCACGTTTAGCAAGGTAATCTTACAAATGTCTTGTCAGGGGTAAGAAGCAGCTGAGCTGCTCAAACAGGAGATAAGGGTTTAATTGTCATAGCTGGCGACTCTGCAGAGCTGGAGAATCCTAGTCTTATTAGCAAGTTCTGCTTTGTACTTAATGGGATACAATAGAAGATTCAACCTCCCTCTATAGCGCAGGGAGAAAGGTTCTCAAATAAACCAATATTTGCAGAACCTTTTGACTGATTCTCCAGTGCAACCTACCAACCAATATAAATTCCTTCCTCCCCCAATTTATGATGTGACTGACAAGCAAGAACTCTAGGGCTTAGGTGTCTTGAAAGGCTTGCTACCACAATTCCAGCTCCATCTTCAAGTCAAAACATAATTAAATATGTAAGTTAAAGATGGAATTCCTTTCTGATCTGTATTCAAACACGAGGGAGCGAGAAAAGAATAAAGAGGCAAGGTTGAAAATAGTACTGAAAAGTGTAAGGAATTCTAATAAAACAATAAATTGCTGGATGCATTTCAGCAGCAACCTTCCTCAGGGGAAATAAATATATTACGTAAATTACGTAATTTATTTAATTTATTTACGTAATTTACGTCTATTCAGAAGTTTAGAAACATTAATTCAATGGAACTTATTTTGATCAAGGATTATATTAATTTAAAAATATTACCATACAGCAGTTCTTATGTGGTTTGCTGAATGCACATGTAATTAATTTTAAGATTAAGGATTAATTGTATTAATTTGCTTACTTTTTAACATAGGTTTAATGACTAATGACTATGAATACCATATACATGTTGCATTGTTAAAAAACATTGTTTAAATTACGATGGTTCATTCAGTGCCCAAGGAAGGTTTCCACAGTCTACTGGGCAAATTAATATTCTGTTAAAGCTTTTCAGTACTATTTTCAGGCTTGCCTTTTCTTCTTCTTTTACTCTTCTATATTTAGAGTTAACTGACTGTTTGGAATTAGAAGTTATTTCTCTCTTAAAATATCCTCTTTCCTCTGCTCCTCCATAAGGTACAATACTGTATGCACCCTTTGTATAACAGGCGTGATCTAGCTCACCATGAGTGAAGCAGCTCCACCCATATTTCCAAATGCCCTTCCTGCCCTTGTATGTGTATTAGAATACATATGGAAAGGCAACATAAGTAGTAATAACTTCATCTAGCCTCCTCTTGGACATGACAGGCTGGCCATCTCTTAATAGCAAACACACTGTGAGTGAACATGAGCATATACAAGTGATAAGTATACATGTCTAGTGGTAGTGGTGGCAAGGAAAAACTGGGCTTTAGTTGTGGGAACCTTCTTTGCTTGGGTACCCAGTGGTGGACTGAATCATGCCATTTCATTTTTAATGGTCTTTTTAATCATGCCATTTCATTTTTAGTTGTTTTACACTCCACATTCATATTTAACAGAGCAACACTATATGGCCTACTCAGAAGTGAGTCTCAGAAATGAGGTAAGTAGATACAGGAGAGCAACCTAAGTCATTTATACCTTAAAAACAGATTGACTGAAATTAAACAGAATTGCAAAAGCTTTAATTACCAGACAGATCTAGATATAAAAATCTTATGGTGCCTGATTATATAAACATCATGCAGTTCCTAGGCTAAAGAGTATTGGACACTCCTGGAGTAGGGTAGGAAACTAAATTTACCCTGACAAAATATCTCATGATCTTGTTCTGGAAGTCTCCAGGAGGTAGCAATAAATACAGTAAAACTTCACACAGATCCCTTAGGAATCCTAAAGGTACAAGATATAAAAGAAAACAGTGGATAACAAAATCTAATATTGTGTTAAACATATTCCTTTCAAATATTTTAAGCAATAATAGAAATCATTATATACTACAATAAATGCCGCCACCACATTTTCTATGGCAATAATCCAGAAAATCACTTCTTGGTAATAATTTTCTAGGAATACAATATTAGGTTGCAATATATAATGTACAGCCACAAGTCTCACTTCTAAACTAATAGAAAAGCATTTTATTTTTCTGTTACAAATACATTATTCCTACTTCTAATTAATAACAAAATTCAATGTCAAAACTATGCAGCAGAAGTACACTTAATTGAATACGAGGGATTAACAATGATCTACTTAGAAATCTCAGTTTATTTCTAGGAGACTGGTTGCTGCTCTAATTTAGTCACAACGTAACTGAAGAAAGCAAAGGGGAAAACCTTCTTCATCTTTGGGAGATGTGCAGACGAGATCACGACAGACTCTCTTTTCCGTTTCAACTTCAACTTCAAAAAATGTATTTACAAGGTCTTCTGCCCCATCTAAATAGAATTGGAAAATTTGAGCACATCAGCTGCACTGAGATTCTTTTTCCAATGAACCTCTATGAGAAACTTCTTAACTATTTAAATATAATTCTGCTTAGCAATTTAATTTTCTTTTCTCATGTGTGACAGGATATGTATTTCACAATGAGGAAAATCTTAAAGCTCAGTTCAGTGACTACATTGTGTGCACTTCCACTACAGTCAAAACAGAACTCAAGAGTTCCAAGCCAGGAAATGGCCACAGCAGGGACTCTGGTCCTTGTGTTTGGTAGCATACACAAAGAATAATCACAATTGCTTTCCTTGAAAATGGAAGTCTGTGTGACAGGAAGCAACTGCTCTCTCAACCATTAGAGTACAGGCTGTACTGTAATTTGTATTTCTGATACCATAAGTTTCCAGTTTAAGTACTTAGTTCTTTCAATAGTAGGGAAAATCACCAGAAGACCAAATCTATTGCATCCAAAACCAGTGAATCACCTAATCTGCCTTTTCAAGCAGACTTATGTTAGCTACTACAGAATACAATTATCTAGACAGAGAAAAGAAAGCTTCTACTGCGGAGGAGCATCTATCTTGCCCAATGACTTCTGTCAAGACAGAAGAGGGCTGGCATACAATACTGTGCCCCCACAAAGATAATTTCCTGTTCCCTTTGCCTTCCTGAAAAACCCTTCCTGGGGAGCAGGAGAATAGGAAATCAGGAGGAATATGAGTGGAGACAACTTGCACTCTTGTGTCAAACAATGGAACCCATAATGTTTAAACCTGATATTTATTTATCACTAGTAGATACATATTTTATGCCAAACTAAGGCACTTGTGGCAATTAAAACCACTGTAAAAGAAGATATTACACACACTAAGCTCTTATCTGAAAGACAACAGCAGCTGAATGCATTGAGAAATAGCTGTAGGCTACCTTTTACACAACTCAATTAATTACAAATTTTAACACAACATATGAAAGTTGTAGGCATTACCCTTAATCTGATCCTCTTTCTCTGTTATCCTTTGCTGAGCTTTTCTGAATACTCTTAGATGAGTGGTAAAGTCATCTACGAGCCGGGTGGTAAAATAAGGCTGCCAATCTACTTCTTTTGACCTTTCAAAATAAAGAAATACTACATAGACATAATGTTATAAAGCAGACAGACAGTGCAATTTTAAACATGTTTTCTCAACAGTAAACTACATTGCGCTCAATGTAGTTTACTCCCTAGTAGCTTAAAGTTTGTTTGGAGAGGGTTTTTTGTCTGTTTTGTTTTGTTTTACAGTCAACTGTTTTAGGAAAGAGGAATTATGATGAGTACAATTAGCATGTGGTTGGTTACAAAAAAATGAATTCAGTAAAAACTATTCTTTCCAGTGCTTAAGTTGCACATAGTAGAATACAACAGTAGGTGGCAACCTTACATAAAATGCTGTTCAAGACCTCTCAAGCACATGGATGAGGGAGGAAGGAATCTAGAAAGCTGTGGTCCTAAAGTAGACACCTTTGATCGAATTGGCCAGGAGGATCAATGCAGAGATCAGAGCAGGGGCTTGCTCCAAAACTGTGCTTTGCTGAATTCCCATTTTCTTACAGATTTGTATTTAAGGCGGTCTGAACTTTGCCTATCTGTTTCTTTTATAAGTTATTTCAGCCACCTAAGAGCCAGTACAAAGTGTGCTGGTCTCCAGCCATCACGTGTAGAAATAAAAATAGCAAACGTCACTGGGTCTTGATGGTGTGATGTTACTCTCAGGGAAACCTTGCATACATTTCATGCATTTTACACTCAATTGCCCCTAAAACTAAGGGGATGTCCAATTACTCATAAATATGTAAAATGTACATTAAAATTCCTTTAAGGGCAACAGCATGTCATCCAGACCTATCACTCTCAGAAAGACTTGCTGCAATAATTTCAATGCATGTGATGGCAGAAATCTCACATATAATCAAACAATTCATAAGCATCTGGAATTACTTTTTAAATACATTGAAATATGACAGAAATGCAGCCCTTGGACCACTTCATGTTCTTTTCTAAATTTATATTTCATAAACTTCTGGATTTTAAAGGAAACATATAGTTTTGTCTTTGAAAACCCATGCAGAAACAGCATGGAATGGAACTTTGTCCTATCCCATGACAAACTGGCCCAATATTTTTTTTCCTGGAACCATCCCTATTCCAGAGAGACAAAACAAAACAAAAACCAATCCCAAATGTATGACATAATGATCTGTAAGTATTAGTAACACCTGGTGAACAATCTAACCATTCAACAACAGAAGGTTATTATGTTAAAACTGTTTTGTGTAACACAATAAAATGTGTACAGTTCTGTGAAATAAAGTATCTGAAGATGTACTGGATCTAAATAAAGACTCCCTCCTAAAGAAACTTGTATTTAATGCCTAAAGGGAGATCAAGTAAGTTTGAAATAGCTAATCAGCATCTGTATATATTGGGTTAGAAGCAGATTAATCTAGTTACACTTTGCTCCCACTGAAATCAAAAGAATTTAAATCATGACAAATGATTCACATTTATTGCAATGAGAACTAAATACAACTAACCTACTGTGTCTCCAACCTATCTTTACATTTTTAATAAATCCTGAAAATATGAGTTGGAAAAAAGATGTCCAACTTCTTCCTGCTTGTGAGAACAAGCAGTGAAACCACTTATTATATTTCAGTGAGCAGAAGTGAGTAATGTTAACAACTTCCAGGATATGAAGGGTCATATTTCACAGTGTAAAGATGATAATATTTGGCTGAAATTCACAAGTTACGCAGTACCTTATTGCCACTTAAATACTTTCTCATTATGAGATGAAAAAGTGGTTTCTTTGATCAGTAAACTGAAACAACAAAATAAGTTCATAAGTTTTTCCTACCATTTGATATAAGCAAGTTTCCAACAGTTGTTGATCATCATATGAAATGTCAATTACTTGTATACATCCAGGGATCCAGTTGGTAAAGCATGAAACTCTTAATCTCAGGGTTTGAGTTCAAGCCCCATGTTCGATAAAATATTCCTGCACTGCAGAAGATTAGACTAGACAACCTTTGTGGTCCCCTTCTATTCCTCAATTCTATGATTCTAGGTCGGAACCTATGAAATATTCCCCTCTTTAAAAAAGCCAAGTTGTCCTTGTAAGCAAGCAGCTGTAACACAAACTCACAAAACATGATATATGTGTGCAACCTTTTGTGATACCATCTGTTTTTATTGCATGCAACTCACTAATATATTGCAAGGAAGAAGTATGAACCATTTTTAATCTACTTTTGTAAGCTACTGGGGTAATTTTAGGGAAAGCTCTTGTGATTTGTTTGAAAAACAAAAGTAATTCTTACCTAGAAGAAAACTGAATTAGTGCATTTTGGAGAGCTTGCCTGATTTCAAGAAGAAAAGATTCATCGTCACTTAGTGTGTAATACCAATACTGGACGTAGTCACGCAAGGAAAACTGGATAACCTAAAATTGTATCAAATTAGATAAATAAAATATTAAAACATTCATGTGTGTAATTGTTTCTACATTATCTGAAAATTGTGCTAAACAAGTAATGCTTATAAGGGCTAAAGTCGTGATGCTGGCCTGGTTCAGACAACACAGTAAACCAAAGTTCACACAACTTTGTGGTGTTTCCCTCCTCCCTGCTAGCATTTGGAGAAAACAAACTACGATCCTTGGCTTAGCATTATATCTGAATCAGGATTCATGGTTTGCTTTGCTCCTAGCAAACCTCAATCTGTAGCCAAGGTTTGTTCTTGGGTTACTGACCATAGATTGTTAGGAGCAAAACAACCCTCAATGCTTCACGAACAAGCAGTTAGAACCAAAAGCCCCATCTTAGGTCTCATTACAATAACTTATCAACCCTGGTTCATCATAACATGCAAATGAAGCCATTACTGTGCAACACAATTGTCGTTCAGAACGTGAGAATTTCGGAACACTAACATGAATCGCAATTCTGGGTGTGCTTAAGATCACAAGCACACTGCACAGCTCTCCTGCTGCTGGTCACATTGGCTCAAGAGTACTATACCTTTCGTGTTCTGGGTCATAGCCACTTGCTTAAATAAAGGTTCAGAGCTTAATTAGGCTTATCAGAGTGAGGGTTTTTTTGCCACTATCTTGATTTACTTAAAATCAGGTTGGTTACAATTGCATTTATATAGCGACTCTTGGTAGAGTACATCAAGGGAGAAGGAATGTTTGTGCAGGAGAGAGAAGGAACCATGTGTTGCATGATTTCACAAGTCCTCTCCCTAAATGTCTAGTTTATTCTACATCTCTGTTACATGACAATACTGAAAAGCTTTTTCTGACTAAAGTAGCAGTCAGTGCATTTTTAAACATGGCAAACGTCACAATTCCTTTCCCCAAACCTACAGTGAACTGTGGCCACAGGTACCTATGATGTAAAACTGCCATCAATAGTGTTTTCCAAATTTTACAAATAGCAACACAAGGCTTACTTTGCTTTTGATTTTAATTCCACAAATCTTAGAATTAAGCACTTACATAAAGGGGTTATGTTCTCATTAACAACAACAATATATAAAAGCTTGTTGTTGTTAATGAGAGCTTAAACGCCTTATGTATTTTGCAACAGTAGAGAATAATACAGGGGGAGGGGGGAGGATCAAAGCTTGAAACGTTAAGACAAAACAGCAAACAGTAAATTACGCTTTAAATCTCCAAATCTCCAAACTAATCTCAGTATTTGTCTAGGAATGATGTCAAGGACTCAAAGACACCAGGTCATGAAATCCACCCAGTGCTAAGGCAAATTTACCACCCCCCTACAAAAACATACAACCCCCCCCACACACACTATACAGAAGTTTCCCCTTAGCTAATGAGTACAAAAAGTACAAAAGTATTTTTCCCTCAGTAATCATGTTGCTTGCAAACTTTGAAAGGCTTTGAAAAAACCAGCAAAGCTATTTTGCATTTTGAGTATGACCCAGGGCAAGCCTTGCGTACATGTCCTCTTTCCTTCTCTTACTTAAAGTGGAACTAAAGGAGATTAGAAATCTCCATATCTGTTTGCAGCAAATGATAGGTTACAGCTTGGTCTGGGATCCTAGTTTTCTTTAACCATAGTTTGTTGAGTTTGGATTAAAGAGCAAACTGTGGTTTGCTGCAAAAAAAAAAAAAAAAAAAGGAATGGAAGCTTCTAATGCCCTCCCCTCATAAATGGAGAAGGGATAAGCAGAGTAGGGAGTATGCAAATTAAAAATTCATGCCTGTTCCTATCACTGCATTTTATAATTGACTGGAATGGTTAACATATATTTTAGCCCTGATAAAGAGTTCTGCTCAAAATTCATAGAGCATTTGACTCTTTTTGGAGGGGGTGGGGAACCATTTATTAAATATTTATGTTCTCCTTTACATCCACAAGTGCATTTCCTCAAGGGTGCAGGACATGTTCTTTCAAAGTATGAATTTACATTAAATATAATGTAAATATAATACAGTGTCAGAAAGACTTTAATTTCTCAAGTTCTAAAAACCAGGGAGCAAGCAAGAGTAGTGATATACGTTCCTTAATTGAGGAAACCACAATTCAATTCTAGATCTTGCTTGATGCTTCTGCAGTTCTGTGCCAGTTCTGTGCTATCTGTTTCTGGTTACATACACCAACCATGTATGGGGCAAAGACCATAAGTCAAACAGTAATCATCGTCTGCCCCTTCCCCCCACCCTCCACTTCAACCAGAACAACCACAGTCTACCTGGTGATAATTCAGAGCATAATCTAAGCATGTAGAATGACTGAATATAAACCATACATATTTTATAGTTGGCTTGTTTAGCAACTAACAACTGCTTCAGACCATAGTTTAGCATTACATGTAAACCAGCTCTTTTAGTAAGACCTTTTGAAGTGGACCCACAACAAGGAATGCAAAAACAATCCGGACAAGGTATTATTTAGCCAGTTTATTCTCTTACATTTTAAACCCAGTTTTCTTCCATCTTGCATGCTACCTTGGGCTCCATGTGGTACTCTGGCAGACACCGATTCATGGGCTAGCCAGAGACAGACCTCCTTAGCTTCAGTAAGATGGTAGTTTTAGGCACCTTCAGGTTATACTCATGTACTTATGGGGGAAACGTGTTGTATTGGGTATCTACAACTTCAACACAACTTCAATAGATATATGAGACAGATGTGATCCAATGAAAACACTAATAAGTCCTTCAGTTCCTTGGGATAATAGTCAGAATGTCCAAGCCGCTTCAAAAGGGGCTAACCACATTTAGGACATGACTTCTACCTGATCTATCACCAGAAATAATGTGAAGTGGAAATTGGTCAGAGGCATAACATATTCAAATAAATGTGATACAGCCCAGTATGCTCATTATTTCAGCCCCAAGGAGACAAGGAATAAGAACATATGTGTACTCAATATATACTAGCTTGAAAGTTCTCCTATTTCAGCATCCCACAAAAAAATCTTACTACAGCAAATGTCACATAATATCATGGCTATAGTCTGATTTACAATTAAATTATTTTTCAAAACTTACTTGTTGCAAAGGTTCATCAATTATATAAGCTCCAGTCAACCTCCTATCAATCTTAATAGGCTTGCTTTCCTGTTTCATTTCTTCTATGCACTTTGGGAGAGAATGGACACTTAAATCAATGCATTAAAAAATTAAATTCTGACACATGCTTATGGTTTACAATGCAAAAGGTATTCAGCAAAGGACACACCTACTGGATTTTGTACTTCTGCTTTGTCTATCAGCAACCCTTTGTGTGAGGATACCATATTTAAAAACCACATGGAAGCGCTGTTAAGGATAGCCATGATCAAAATCCACTGAGATTACAGAGCTTGTAGCAGGTGCAGTGTTCAACAGTGCGTTAATGTAGTATAGTTTTCATCAATACATTCAGACAGACACAAAAACAGATATATATCTAAGCATATTTTAATCAAACTGCAGGAGGACCCGACATTCAAGATTAAGTTTTAGGCAACAGCTTCTAGTTAATCCGCTAAAGAGAGCTTCGTTGTTCATACCTCGTCTATCTTAGCAACTTAGAATCTAAACCAAAGGCGGCAAGCTTCCCACATGTACTACAAGCGCAAGCTTTACTTCGCTTTTCAGTCTAAGACTATGAAAGTCCAGTTAAGTCATCTGAAGAAGCAGATGTATCAACTTAAAAAAGATGAAAGACCTGGAATGGTGATCCTGCCAGGACAGACAGCAAAAACCACTTTGGGGCTAATTTGCAGAAAATATACATAAAACACAATATTAGAAAAAGAGAGAAAGCTAAACTAAGTGATATGCAAGATGTAATGTTGCATTTAATGTATCTGGGTTTGTTCGTTGCTTTAAAAATAGCAGCTGTACTGCTCTCCAATCTGGATTAGACCAGATTGAAATAAAGCACTAAACTCCTCTCCACATGCCCCACAGTCCCAAACCTGATCTACCCTGACAGAAATGCTATCACACATTTCATGCATCATCTTGTTGAAGTTTCAGAGAGAAATCACATGAGAGAAAATGTCATTTGGGAGTTCACACACATTATCATGTTATTCTGTTTATAAAGTACTTCACGATTCTTACTTTATTTATGACTTCATTTTCAGTATAACCAAAATTGATATATCAACCATCAGCAGAAGTTGTTTAATAACAAAGATTGGGGGGGGAGTGTTCTTTAAATTGCCTATAATACCTTTTCTTTGGTTGCTAACTTGAAAAGGAAATGTGGCAGTTAGCATGAGCACAATAAAGTTTGACTTGCGGAGAATAAATTGCGAAAAATAATGCCAGTATATTTTGCTTACCTTAGTAATACCAAACGATGTTGGAGGAAGATAGGAGTGTTCACACCGTTCAAGGTACGTCTCTGAGTTGTTTTTCCCAAACAAGAGTGTTACCACAAAGCCCCTAGAAGAATGAAACTATATTGTAAGTTTCAAACAGTGAGATAAGCTACTAACTTTCTAAATAAAAAATAGCCAAAACTTGTTCCCCAAGCCTCCACCTACTCAGTGCTAAATGAATGTTGTTTAAATACTGCAAAAATATTTGTATTAAACAAACTTATTTTTTTGAACACAAATCCTGCTTAACATCTTTGAATTAACTTCATTCTTGTGAATTTACCAATTCATCCATAGCAAAAGTTAATACAATATGGTATTAACTTATGGTAAGTTATCCACATTTACGTTTTGTTCCTCTCTTTCCAGGCACACCTCTGTGCTTAAAAGCTCTAAAGCAGCTCCCCCCCCCCCCCCGCGCGCGCGTCTGGAGTTTCCCCTGTGAAAACCTGCTCTTTAGAGTTCAATTGGAGCAAACATCAATTTGGGTTTTCTGCAGATTGACATTTGCTCCGACTGAATTTAAAGATTGGATTTTGCAGACAAAGCTCTGGAGCAGCAGCAACAACAAAAAGGGCGCTTGGATACAAAGTTTTTAAGTGAAGACTGTGCCTGGAAGGAATGGAAGTGTGGATAAGCCCTAAGTTGAGTTGCAGCATTCACAGAAACAAATGGGTTTATAGGAATAGATGAAAATAAAACAGAGAAATTATTTGTGCATTTAAAGTGAAGTAAGCCTTGGGTGAATATGGGTTGTACATTTTCATAATAGTTAATCTGTCCTTGACTGAACTCTTCAACTGAGGCCTCCATACAGTCAAGGTCTGGTTGAATTTTATCTCATAATGGGTATAACAATGTGCTATCAAAAACTTGCAGGTACAGTGAAATAATTTACTTAAATATGCTTGATTATCTTGAAAAGAAGCAGAAAGGATGAATAATACTGCCAAACAGATGAATAATAATAACAAGGTTCTTTATCAATGTTCCGTCTTTGCAGACATCAAGAAGCTGGGGACCTATTTAAGTAACTTGTCTTGCTGACTACAATCTCTTTTTGTTTGATCCTTTTTAAAGGGAACATATTTATCAAAATAGTTCTAATTACACTGCATCGTTCTTAAGTACAATGCTTTCTTTACATATATCAAACACACACAAAATAGCATACTTACCCACCCACGAAGCAGAGAATATAAAATGCAAAGTAAAATATAGCGAATGGTCCAAATGTTATTAGAAAAAGCACGACGCCAAGGCTTCCCCATCCCCATATGGAAAGACTGGTCTGGAATACAATAAGACACAAAACAAGCAATGTTTACATTTTGTATCGGAAACAGTAATAGCCAAATCTCTCCCTACACTTTTGCTACTTAACAAAACAATGTTTCCTTTCTACTGAAATAAATAGATGACAGATAGGGGAAGCCAATTTAGAATAGCTAGGCTTACTTTAACAAGGTCTAGCAGCAGCTATACATAGCTAGTACTGAGAATGAGGGGGGTCAGGGGAAGGGTGCATGTTACAGTAGCTTCCTCCCAAACCCTAA